>NW_006921611.1:1120305-1136452 GCF_000298275.1 Orycteropus afer afer
TCGGAAGGAAGGTTGGGCAATCCTACTTTCGTAGTGATACTGCCTTGGAAACCCAAGAAGGGGTCACTATGAGTCGGGGCCGACACAATGGCAAATAACAACAACAACATGGGCAATATATTGAATGGTGCAGGAAATATCAAAAGAAGATGGACAGAATACTCAGAATCACTGTACCAAAAAGAATTGGTCAATAGGAGGTGACATATGATCAAGAACCAATGGTACTGAAGGAAGAGGTTGAAGCTGCACTGAAGGAATTGGCAAAGAACAAGTCTCCACTGGGATGTTTCAACAAATGGATACCACACTGGAGGCACTCACTCAGCTAAGCCAAGAGATTTTGAAGGCAGCTACCTCTCCAACTGACTGGAAGAGATCCATATTTGTACTCATCCCAAAGAAAGGTGATCCCACAGAATGTGGAAATTATTGAACAATATTATTAATATCACATGCAAGTAAAATCTTACTGAAGATAATTCAAAAATGGTTGCAGCAGTGTATTGACAGGGAACTTCTAGAAATGCAAGCTGGATTCAGAAGAGGATGTGGAATGAGAGATATCATTGCTGATGTCAGATGGATCTTGGTTCAAAGCAAAGAATACCAGGAAGATGTGTACTTATGTTGTATTGACTATGCCGAAGTATTTGATTGTGTGGATCATAACAATTGTGGGTAACATTAATAAGAATGGGAATTCCAGAACACTTAATTGTACTCATGAGGAACCTGTACATAGATCAGGATGTTGTTGTTTGAAGAGAACAAGGAGATGCTGCATGGTTTAAAATCAAGAAGGGAGTGTGTCAGGGTTGTATCCTTTCACCATACTTTTTCAATTTTTATGCTGAGCAAATAATCCAAGAATCTGGATTATATGAGGAAGAACATGGCATCAGAATTGGAGCAAGACTCAACAACAACCTGTGATACTCAGATGACATAATTTTGCTTGCTGAAAGTGAGGATGAGTTAAAGCACTTACTGATGAAGACTGAAGACTAGTCTACAGTATGGATTACACCTCAATGCAAAAAAAAAAAGAAAAAGAAAAAATCCTCACAACTGGACCAATAAGCAGCATCACTATAGAGAAAAGATTGATGTTGTCAAAGACTTCATATTACTTGGTTCTACAATCGACGCCAGTGGAAGCAGTAGTCAAGACATCAGACGACATATTGCATTGGGCAAATCTGCTGCAAAAGACCCCTTTTAATGCTGAAGAGTAAAGATGTCTCCTTAAGGACTACGGTGTGCCTAACTCAAGCCACGGTATTATTAAATTGCCTCTTATGCATATGAGAGCTGAACAAAGAATAAGGAAGACTGAAGTAGAGTTGATGCTTTTGAGTTGTAATGCTGGCAAAGAATACCGAGAATACCATGGACTGCTAAAAGAACTAACAAATCTATCCTGGAAGAAGTGCAGCTAGAATGCTTCTTGGAAGTAAGAATGGCCAGGCTTCATCTCACCTTCTTTGGTCATGTTATCAGAAGGAACCATTCCCTGGAGAAGGATATCATACTTGATAGTGACACAGTGGCTGCAACAATGGGCTCAAGTGTAGCAAGGATCATGGAGCTGGCACAGGACCGAGCAATGTTTCATTTTGCTGTGCATGGGGTCACTATGAGTCGGAGACAACTTGATGGCACCTAACAACAATAACAACAGCAACAACCCACCTGAGTCAGAGTAAAAACAAATTCTCAGCACAGTTGGATCCCTCTTTTCCTACTTGTCTTCCCTTACTTTGCTCCAGTAATTTTACACTCTTTTTTTTTCCCTTAATAGACCAGACAGTTCATTCTCAGGACATTTGGACTTCCTGTTCCTCTACCTGGAATGCCCTTTCTCCAGATATCCACATATTTCACTCCCTCACCTCCTTCAATCTTTGCTCAATGTCACTTTCTTAGTGAGGCTACTCTATTTAAAAGTTGACAAATCAGGGTACTCTTATCCCCTTCTCCTGATTGTTTTTTCTATAACATAAATCAACATCCAACTTATTACATATATTATTCTATTTATTATTATTTGTACTTTGATTTTTTAAAATTATTTTCTGCCTCCTTCCACTACAATATAAACTCCATGATATCAGGCCTTTTTTGTCTATATGTTTACTGCTCTATCCCTCACATCTAGACAGTTTCTGAATTCAACATGTTCTCAATACTTATTCAATAGAAGAAAGTCATTTTATAAATTCTTTTATTAAAATAAAGCAATGAAGGACTTCAAGGGTTTACAAATTTGTTAAACCTGTTTTAGATTCAGTGACTCTGAATGATACCTATTATAGGGAAAGCCTTCTGCTTTGAGATTTTAGATAAATTATTTCAGTTTTCCAAACTACTCTGAAGTAAAATAATTATTACTGCTATGGCCTGAGAGGGAACTCTGGTGGCGTTGTGCCTAAGGCATTTGACTGCTAATCAGAAGCCTGACAGTACAAACCCACCAGCCACTCCTCTGAAGGAAGATTGGGCAATCTGCTTTCTAGTGATACTGCCTCAGAAAACCAAGGAGGGGTTGCTATGGGTTGAATTGAGTCAACAGCAGTGAATTTGGTTTTGGTTTTATAGCCTGAGATATTTTCTCTGATTTAGAGTTTAGTTTAGAGCTCATATGGTTTGAAATATGGAAGAAATACCCAAGATAGAAGTGACTATACCAAAAGAGTTGGTTGACTTTCAGCCATTTCAACAGGTAGTATAATGATTAAGAAACAGTGACATTGAAGGAAAAAGTGCAAGCTGCACTGAAGGAAATGACAAAAAACAAGGCTTCAGGAATTGGTGGAATATCCATTGAGATGTTTCAACAAGCAGATATAGTGCAGGAGGTACTTACTCATCTATGCCAAGAAATCTGGTATACAGCTACCTGGCCAAATGACTGGAAAAGATGCATGTTTGTGCCCATTCCAAAGAAAGGTGATCCAACAGAACATGGAAATTATCAAACAATATCAATATCAAATGCAAATAAAATTTTGCCGAAGATAATTCAAAAATGGTTGCAGCAGTACAGTAACAGGGAGCTTCCAGGAATGCAGGCTGGATTCAGAAGAGGATGTGGTACCAGGAATAACATTGCTGTTGTCAGAAAGATCTTGGCTGATGCCAAAAATACCAGAAAGATGTGTACCTGTGTTTTATTGACTATGAGTGTGTGGATTATAACAAATTATGGATAACATTGAGAAGAATAGAAATTCTAGAACACTTAAATGTGCTTATGAGGAACCTGTGTATGGACCAAGAGGCTGTCATTCAGACAGAATAAGGGGACACTGCATGGTTTAAAATCAAGAAGTATTTGTGTCAAGGTTGAATCCTTTCACCATGCTTATTCAATCTGTATGCTGAGCATGTAGTCCAACAAGTTGGACTATATGAAGATGAACATGACATCAGGATTGGAGGAAGATTCATTAATAACCTGCAATATTCAAATGACACAACCTTCCTTGCTGAAAGTGAAGATTTGAAGCATTTACTGATGAAGATCAAATACTACAGTCTACAGTATGGATTACACCTCAACATAAGACATCAGAAATCTTACCAACTGGACCAATAAGCAGCATCATGATAAATGGAAAAAATATTTGAAGTTGTCAGAGATTTAATTTTATTTGGATCCACACTCAACACCCATGGAAGCAGCAGCCAAGAAATCAGGCTGTGGTGTTTTTAGTTGCCTCTATGCTCCTTGGAAGGAAGGTTGGGCAATCCTACTTCTGTAGTGATACTGCCTCGGAAACCCAAGGAGGGGTCGCTATGAGTCGGGGCCGACTCGACGGCACATAACAACAACATGCTCTGGTAGCATAGTGCCTAAGGCAGTTGACTGCTAACCAGAAGGCTGGTGGTTCAAACCCACCAGCCACTCCTTGGAAGAAAGCTTGGGCAATCTACTTCCTTAGTGATACTGCCTCGGAAACCCAAGGAGGGTTCACTATGAGTCGGGGCTGACTTGACGGCACACAACATCAACAACATGCTTGTGAAATGAATAAGGAACACTGTAAGTAGAGGAGCTGATGTCTTTGAATTGTAATTTTGGTGAATAATACTGAAAATACAATGAACTGCCATAAGAATGAACAAATCTGTCCAGGAAGTACAGCTAGAATGCTCCTTAGAAGGCATAATGACAAGATATCATCTACTATGCTTAGGTCATGTTGCCAAAAAGGGCCAGACTCTTGAGAAGGATATTATGCTTGGTAAAGTAGAGGGTCAGCAAAAAAGGAGAATGATCTCCAACAGTGGCTGCAAAGGCGGTCTCAAGAATAGCAAGGATTGTGAGGATGGTTCATTACTGGGCAGTGTTTCATTCTGTTGTACATAGTATTGCTATGAGTTGGGGCTTACTTGATGGCACCTAACAACAAAAACAACAGCAGTAACATAACCTGAGAGAAAGAATGTTTGCCCCTAATTGCATAGTCAGAATTCAAGCCAGTATAAATGAGATCACTTTCCTACTAAACCACACACACTGGCTTCCCCAATCTACTATTCAGACATGGTACTTCAAAACATTTCTTAATCATACATGCTGTGGGACTATATCATCTATGTTGTTGCTTCTTGTTGTTAGATGTTGTTGAGTTGGTTCTGACACATAGGGGCCCTATGGACAACAGGATGCAATGCTACCTGGTCCGGTGCCATCCTTGTAATCATTGTTATGTTTGAGACCATTGTTGCATCCATTGTGTCAATCCAGATCATTGCTGGTCTTCCTCTTTTTCTCTGATCCTCTACTTTACAAAGCATTATGTCCCTCTCTAGAGATTGGTCCTTCCTGATAATATGTCCAAACTACAGGAGGTGAATTTCACCATCCTCATTTCTAAGGAGTATTCTGGCTGTACTTCTTTCAAGGCATATTTGTTTATTTTCCTGACAGTCCATGGTATATGCAGTATTCTTCACCAAAACCATAATTCCATAACATCGATTCTTCTGTGATTTTCTTTATTCATGGTACAGTTTCTGCATGTTAATGAAGCAATTGAAAATACCATGGTGTGGGTCAGGCACACCTTAACCTGCAATGTGACATCTTTGCTCATTAACACTTTAAAGAGGTCTTTTGCAGAAGATTTGTTCAATGCAATACATTGTTTGATCTTGGCTGCTGCTCCTATGGACATTGCTTGTGGATCCAAGTAAAATGAAATCCTTGACAACAGGTGTAATCCATACTAAAGACAGTAGTCTTTGGTCTTCATCAGTAAGTACTTGAAGTCCTCTTCCTTTTCAGAAAACAAATTTGTGTCATCTGCAAATCTGAAGTTGTTAATGAATCTACCTATAATCCTGATGCTGCATTCTTCTTTATAAAGTCTAACCTCTCAGATTATTTGCTTAGCATACAGAGTGAATAAGTATGGTGAAAAGATACAATCCTGACAGACTGCTTTCCTTATTTTAAATAATGTTTGTTGTGTTTGAATGACTGACTCTTGGTCTATGCACAGGTTCTATATGAGCACCATTACATATTTTAGAATTGCTGTTCTTCACAATATTTTCCATAATCTCTTACGATTCACACAAATACCTTTGCACAGTCATTATAACACAAGTAAACTTTTTTTTTCCTTCTATCTGTGCTACAAACAGGAGCTCTGATGGCACTATGTCTAAGGCAATTGACTGCTAACCAAAAGGTCATTGATTCAAGCCCACTAATTATTCCATAGGTGAAAAATGAGGCAGTCTGCGTCCATAAAGATGTACAGTCTTAGAAACCCGGTGGAGATCGCTTTGAATTGGAATCAACTTGATGGCAGTGAGTTTGGTTTTGATTTTGGAAGGGTCTTTATGACTCAGAATTGACTCAATGGCTGTGGGTTTGAATAGGTATGCTACAAACTCTGAAAATACCAAATCTATGGCATCTAGAGAAAGCTACACATATTTGTACTGGTATAATGGATCCATAAGAAGGAAGATAATGCTGAATCTATGAATGTATGATCTAAGAAAGACTGTTAGGGCACAGGAAATGTGTATAGTGGATGGCTCAGCTGGTGGACATGACTGGGTGGGTTTATAAGGTCATTGAGGTAGTTGGATGTCTATAAGGGATTGGGAAGGGCGGTGTATTTACTTTCTTGTTTCAGTTTGCTAAGGATTTTAGAAAAATGTAAACTATGAGTTACTTGATGTTATTCATGTTTTGATTTTTATAGTAATTTTAAAAAGTGAAGTATATATTGCTAAAATACAAATTATGCCAGGCTTGCTCTTTGTAAGATTATATCTTAAAATATTTTCTTGTTATAAGTATTGATTTGGGTGAAGAGAAGGGTGATGTACCAAATGTGAGTGATCAACATGGTGTCATTGAGGAAGAGGAAGACATAGAGAGGTACACATACAGTATGACATTATCAGTGAAGGCAAACATGGGTATATGGGTGGATAGATGGGTGGGCAGGGTAGGTATGTCTATGTGGCGGGGAGTGTACCCAGGACCATGTATAGGGTTGGCAGACAATGGCTCTACAAGTGTATTTGTATGTTCTGTAAGAATTCCCAAGTATATAGTAGAGCTGACAAGGGACAAGGTCGTAGTCACTTCTTGGTCACAGCCAGCTACCCATTGGGACTGAGTAGGTGAACCTGTGAGCTCGGGACCATAGTCACAGTGGCCATCAAGTTCAATTGGCATAACATACTACATAGAATATTGTTCCACCTCCTACTTTGGTAAGTAGTGACTGGGATCTTAAAAGCTTGCAAACAGCCATCTAGATGCAATGATGGGTCTCTCCTTATCCAGAGCAAAGAAGAATGAAAAAAAAAAAAAAACCAAAACAACACAAAGATTCATGGAAACAATTAGTCCTCATGATCAGTACACCATGCAATACTCAGCCTATACGACTATGACACCAGAAAAACTAGAAGGTGCCCGGCTACCACTGTCAACCACTTGTGGGGGGATCTATGGAGGAGATCCTGAATAGAAAGGGAGAACAATGTAGAGCAAAACTCAAAATCATTTGGAAAAAAAAAAGGACCAGGTTTGCTGGTCTGATAGAGCCTGGTGGAACCACTGAGACTATGGTCCCTAGCTGCCCTTCAGGTCTGGAATTGAACCCACACCTGTGGCTTCCAGTCAAACAAAAGACAGGCATATAAGTTGAACATGTACCTGAGGTAGATACACTTCTTGGAGAGAACAACCATGGGAGAAAAAAGGGGCTGTTTATGCATAGGGAGACAGTTCAGAGGGCAGGAGTGCATGGAGGCATGGACACAGGGAAGAAGTAATTATTGGGAGGAAGTGGGGGGGAGCTGTTGCATTGTAGTAAAATGTAGTCAATGTCGTGAGACAACGTGTGTGTGTGAACTGGTATATGGAAAGTGAATTTGCTCTGTAAACTTTCACCCAAATCACAATTAAAAAAAAAGAAAGAAACATTTCTTATTGTTGGTGACTTGTTATGTACATAAACTGTTTTAATAAGTATTTGATGGCAGTGTGTTTTATTCATATTTATTTTTATTATTAGAGAAGTAGAGTTGAGGTCCCCTTTCTAACTCTTTGTATTAGACTAAAACACAAAAGCCATTGCCTTTGAGTTGAATTCTGACTCATGGTGATCCTATAAGACAGAGTAGAACCACTCCATAGGGTTTCCAAGGCTGTAATGTTCATGGAAGGAGACAGCCACATCATTCTCCCAAATGGCTAGTGGATTTAAACCACTGCCCTTTTGATTAGCAGCCGAGTGCTTAACAAGTGTGCCATCAGGGCTCCTTATTAGATTAGAGTGCAGAAAATTCCAAAGCTAATTTGAATACTCCTTCATAGCTAAAGCAAACTGCTTAATATTATTTATTAATATGTAAAATGCTGCTGCTTTTTTTTTTTTTTTTAATTTGAGTTTCTTTCTATTACTTTCATTGGAGATGCAGTAAATTTCCAGTACAGTATTTACTTGCCTAAGTCCATCAAACTTTAGATTGATAGTCTTAATGGTGCCATAATGGTTGAAAGCATTTGCTTTACTAGTGGATAAATGTCAGAGTTTAATTGCTGCATTCTTCTAAAATAATATTCCAAGTGGATGTTTGTTATTGTCTAATAAGGTTGAGGACTCTGCTTAATCTCTGACGTGTATTATATACTCTTAATCATCATAGTCACTCCTAAGATAGATATTATTTATGTTTTAAACAAGAAGTTGTGCTCAGAGAGCTCAAATAGCTTGCTCAGACTTGAGACAGGATTTGATTTTGGAATTGTCCATTTACCAGGGCCTAGGTCCCCCCCACCCCATTCAGTACTCTAGAGCTTCTACCATTTTTCTGTCAATAAGATTGCATATTTCTGCTTTAAAAAAGAGACATTCTTCAGGATATAAATGCAGTGTAGGTAGAGAATGTCCCATATTTCCTGGTTTTATTGGTCTTCTATATATCTGAAAAAAAAAGAAAAACAAAAAGGATCAAAAAAATTTAAATCTCAATTATGCAAGCAGTAAATTAGGCTGGAGTTCTAATGAAACCAAAGACTAGACAAGCACCAGAAAAATACTGAATACTGTTATCACCTCTTGTTGGGGGCTAATATCTTACTCACTATTTCAGTTGTGCTTATGCATTTCCTTTTCTCTGACTTCTTTTTATATGTTAGGGCAAAACCTCTTTGCTATAAACTGAAACAGTGTTAAAATAAGTAAGTAAATAAATTACAGTCTTGTAATCGGGCCAATAAAGTTTAGCTCAGGAAAGCCTCAGCCTAGCCAAAATCAATGGTTTTGTTCTCTTCTATACCCTTTACACATGGCTCTTTTATTGTACTGAGCTAACTCTATTATCATTAATTGTTTCTGTGCTTGTCTCTAGAATCACATTTGCTAGCACTTGAGTAGGTATGGGTCACACTTTTTTCAAACTGTAATAATAATAGTAGCTAATATTTTATGAATATTTGATAAATTCCAAACACTCTGCTGTGGCTTCAGTTCCATTATCTCATTTAATCCTCACAAAGACCCTGATTGTACATATTTACAAATGAAAAAACTCAGTAACACATTTGCCTTAAGTAACTTCTTTGACGTTGCAGTCTCCAGGTAAAAAATCCAAAGTGACAGGCATAGTAAGCAGTGAAGCTGGAATCCAAACTCCTAATTTCTCTAACTTTCTGGTAGCATAGTGCCTGAGGCAGTTGACTGCTAACCAGAAGGCCAGCAGTTCAAACCCACCAGCCACTCCTCAGAAGGAAGATTAGGCAATCTATTTCAATAGTGATACTGCCTCGGAAACCCTAGGAGTGGGGTCCGACTTAACTCACATAACAAAAACAACAACAACCGGAGTCTAGATCCTTAACCATACTTCATATTGTTTTCATGGTTTAGTGCAGTGTTTGTTACATATTTATTGTTCAATGAATGCTTCTGAATTTTAACAGAAGTATCAGTGTGAGACTATATTTTGTGGAAACAAACACTGATAATCAGAAGATAAAGATTTTATTTACATCAGTGGTACCTTTACCTTTGTGACCTAAATAATTCACATCACTTCTTGGGATGCCATTTTCTTCATCTGTAACATGAGGGAGATGAGAGGAAGGAGGTTTAAATGAGCTCTAAGATCTCTTCTAAACTCTGGGGTATAAAACCAGAAGTGGTGACTGGAAAAATAATTCACAACTGCTTACTGATGCACCAGAGTTTTTGGGCAAATAGCTATTGCATTATTCCAGTTGATCTTCAGTTCAGCCTTAGTGGTATAATTCCATTTAGATCCAATCTTGATACATTTTTTTTTTTTTTTGCAGGGCCTCTGTAACTTTTCAGATATTTGAAAAACAAAATACTTTGGGCTTCCAACCCTGAGTTTGAAAATCTGAAATATGCATAAGATGATATGAGCGAGCCTGACTTTGATTACCATATAGTAGTGTAGCTGGGGGCTGCAATAAAAAAAAACCTATAAAATTGAACTCGATATGAACCATGACAGGCCTCCATAATGCGTGGAAGCTTTGGCTTTCAAGTGTATTTTTTTCACTGTATTATACAAAATGTGGATAAAGTGATAAGTGAGTTTAAAAATGATTGTATAAGTGAAGTGCAGTGTCATACTGTGAAACATTTTGCCCTGGGGAAACTGAAAATGTAACACAGCCTCATTTCCTTTCTTTTAAGTGCTTTCTAGGGTTGTCTAAGGTTGCTCTTGATGGATTTGTTTGTTTGTTATTTGTTAAATTAAGATAATCATAGTCTTGATTTTCTGGGGGAATTTTTATCCAAAAGGGAATGTTTTGAGAGGCAGATATAAAGACAGAGAGATTGAGAAAGCGAGGAAACAATAAAGAAGATACAGGAAGAAAATAAGAAAGGAGGAGTGGGAGATATTAAAATTAATTCATAGCTTGTGAAGGTATTTGCAGCAGTTTAAAGGGTAGGCCAGTCTATTGGAGGCTAGGGGGCTTGCTTTCAACCCATTGAATCAGTTACAAAAAATCACAAATTTGATTCCTGTGGCAGCTGCCATCTCTAGCAGTTGATAGACCCCTGAGCATGGAAGTTGCTTCTCCACCACAATCAAGATAATGACCCATCTCCCTCAAAAGTTTCCTCATGCTTCCTTTGAATTCATCCCTCTCTACCCTATACTCCCCTTCCTGCCAACCATTAACCATTGATCTGCTTTGTGTCATTGTACATTAGTCTGCTTTTTTTAGAAATTTATACATTCATGTTGTGTATATATTTTCCTTTTTGTCTTCATTCTCTCACTCAGCCTAATAGTCTTGAAATTGTTCCATGTTGTTGTGGGCATCAATAACCAGTTGCTGAATTGACTCTGACTCATGGTGACTCCATGTTTGTCAGAGTATAACTATGTTCCATAGAGTTTTCAGTGGCTGACTTTTAGGCAGTGGATTGCCAGGGCTTTCTTCCTCAGTTCCTCTGGGTAGACTCCGCCTCCATCCTTTTAGGTTGAGTTTCATTACCCATGGACTGTGTACATCCATAGTTTGTTCCTTCTTATCACCAAGTATTATTTCCTTGTATGTATATGGAATAACATTTATCCATGTACCTGTTGATGACAATTTGGATTCTTTCCACTTTTTGAGTATTATAAACAAAATCACATTAAACATTCATATGCCAGTCTGTGTGTGGATGTATTTTCATTTCTCTTTGCTAAATACTCAGCAGTGGAATGGTCCTGTTGAATGCTAGATATATGTTCACTGCCTCCTTGAGCTTATAACATTGGGCAAGTTACTTAGCTTGTTAAGCTGCAAATTTGTTAGAAAGACTCATGAGACAATTAATTTAAAACACTTGTCACTGTGCCTACCCCATAGTAAGCATTTATAATTTTAAATATTAGTATCTTTTGTTGTTTAACACTTTTAAAAGTTAAGGAAATTGCTAAGTGTTACTTATCAGTAAAATCCGCTTATATGAAAAATGATTATTTCAACCTGCTACACAATGTTGTTGTTGTTGTTATGTGCCGTCAAGTCGGACCCGACTCATAGGGACCCCTCCTTGGGTTGCCGAGGCAATATCACTGGTCTAATAAATATTATATATTCACAAGACACATTTACTAGTTATGTGAAGTATGGGCATGGCTATTAGCAAATGAAACACAAAGTGATAGGCAGTCAGCCTTTCAAATGGTAGATTGAAATGAGATATTTCCCTTTTTTAAAAGATTTCTCTTCTTATAACACTCAGAATGTATAATCAATGTTGTTAAGAATTAGTGATAAATATCTATTTGAGGAGAGTCAGTGATAGAAGAGGTAAGATAAAGAAAATGTGATTCTGAAGCTTCTTCAGTAGTTGATGTGTAGTAATTGAGGAATGATCTCTAGATTGAGAGCTAAAACTGCTTTCTTTATTAGCTATGTTGCTTTGGGGACATCATATAACCTCTGCAATGTAGACAAATTGGCCTCTGTCTCAAACATTCTGATTCTGTGACACCTTATGTGGCAAAATACTTCCTTCACCGTTCTGGCAATCCCCAAAATCTAAACATTGAGTCAAAATCGTTATTAATTATGTGCATGGAAAGTTGTCTGACTGCTGATGGAAAGATGTAGTATTTTAATGATTTTTATGCTTGAGTCTCCAGTGGATGTCCTGAATCAGTGTCACTATCTTTTTGGTTTGAATGCTGAAAACTAGACAAATACCACATGAGATGAAGCTGCGCTCTCATGTTGTCACCACTGACTTAGGGTAAAGCTGAGCAGCCAGCCTTTATCCATGATTGAAAGTAGCCTGGACATGGGATAGAAACAGCCTTTTTTTTTTTTTTTTTTAAATCTTCTCCCAACTATAGAATAGTGTGTAAAGAGAGGAATATCTCCTGAGAATGTGATTTTTCAAAGTCCAGGTCCTGTAAATGGAAATTTTTCCCATTTTATTTTTAGTGTTACTGTTGTTTTGCATTTCTGTTCTTTTCTCCATAAGCCCCTATATAAAATTAACTACAGTGTTTCATTTAAACTGACACCTGCTTTCTGTCCTTTCAACTAGCAGTGGGATGAACAGATCCCAGTGAGTAATTGCTGTCTAATATCTGCCGCACCCCCAGAAAACTATTTTTTTTTGAAACTATTGTTTTTTCCATTTTCCATATTTATTTATTTATATGTATAGCTGCTTTTCCCTGAGTAACATTCAAAATGCTGACCCCATCATAGGAGAGTAATGATTTAGAAATACTGCAGTGGTTATAAATTCTAATACAATACATCACAGACTCCAACTGCTGAATGATCTTAATTTTGTCTTTTTCAGATGTCTTGGTAAGACATCAATGTCTTTAATAAATTTAGTGACTTCCTATCCCCCACTCAGTCACTATATCACCACCTAGTAGTGTGCAGGCGATTATTTCTGGTAAGAGTTTCTAAGGCTATATTGTTTATATTTCTTCAATTAAACACTGCTTTCTTTGAGGATTCTGCAGAGGCAGGGGAAACCTATCTGACGGTATCTTATTTATATCTTGCTTTAAAATGCAATACTCTCTTTCCATCGTGACACCAGACAGTCATATTTTGGGTCACTGCTGACATAATATTTGTGCATTTAGCTTCTGCAGTAAGTATGCCAGGATGTTGCACATATATTAACTTTAGTTTACAATAATCAAGAAAGCAGTCAGCTTTTCCTACTGAGTTAAGAGACTATTGCTCCAATTTGTGAGTAATTCTTCCTAGTCTTCCAATGAGGTGCACAACATACCTTGAATTTTGCTGCCTTCAGTATGCCACTAGGATATTTTCTCTCAAAAAACACAACTTCTGATCATTTTTTGTTGGAAAAAACTATAAAAGCTTCATTCTATGCAAATCTATTAAATTTCCTTTTTTCAAACGCAAAAACAAAACAAAACAAAAAAAACCAATCAGACAGCCAGGAAAGTCAATTGTTGGTTAATTTCAACATTCTCAAAGTGGTAATCTTATTTTTTATCATTGCTGTCAAAGTTATAAATTATTAAAGTTTTGTGTTTGGGATGTTATTTCACTTCTGCCTTACCCAAATTGATTGGCATTCAGTGAAAATTTAATTTGCCTTTTGCTTTCTCATTGCTTTAAAATGTTTGCAGAATGCAAGTGATCATATTAAAGTTGTTGTACAGTATTCATAATCATAGTGCCACTAAGTAGTTTTAAAAAGAATCTTAAGATGCAACCTCCCAATATTCATCCCTTGGTCTTCTTTAATATCTGTGTTTTATATTTAATTTCTTATGAGTTAAATGATCATTTAACACAAATATAATAAATACTTATTTGGGATTTAGAAACTTACTAAAAAATATTCTCACAGGAGAGGTTACCAAACAATAGTCTTTCCAAAGGGAAATTTGTGCAAATTGCTAAATTTGGCATTTTCAGGTATTTCTCTTTCTTTCTTTTTTTTTTTTTTAAATGTTGATAACAATTGCTGGATGTAACAGGTTAAAATTCATCGATGGCTTCAACAATGTATATTTTAACTGATTTTGTTTTCTCAGCTGTGTGTATATACACACGTGTGTGTATATGTTTGTATGTGTAAGACAGTATAGGCTAGTGTGATGAAAACAATCTTTGATCTGAAGGTAATTTGAGAGCTAGATCATCTGAACCAAAGAGCAGTGAGTGAATAACTCATATTCAAATGTTCCTATGACCATGATGATTTTCTTTTTAAGGACAGATTTCTAACTACCCATTGCAGTTTGGCATTAGGCAGAGAGGACAGAGAAGAGCTTCTCGAGGATAAGAGGTTCTGTTCCCATCTCTGGCTTTAATGCCACTTTTCCTTCTGACTCACTCTTTAGAAATAATTCAGTTTCTTCACAGTGTTCATATCTGCTAGTTGACCCTCCAGGTACTGGCCTCTGCCTCAGTTTCCCCAGTCCATTTTCTCCACACACCAGCCCTTTCCTGCCTTGTTACATACACTCTGATTTACTTCTACCCTGCATTACATTGTCCACCTTAACTGGATCAAGCCCTTGGAAGCCACCAGACAGTAATCCCATCCCAGGAACACTTGATAGAAATCTTAGGTACAATGGAGCTGCTTCTTTCACTGTCTTGGGGCATTTTATTGCATATCCCTGTGTAAAGGATAATTATTTCAATACCATGTTTTCATGCTTAAAATGGATTTCTCTTGGAAAGAGAACTGAAGATAGAAACAAGATAACCATCTAAGAGTTTGATACAGTGAGAAGTGTACTGCCGTCAGGCCCCAACTCTCCCTTTAAACTATGCAGATACATAAAAGTACCTCTATCTTTCTTTCGCTCTCCCTTCTTTCTTCTTTTTTTCATTCCCTTCTTTCCTTTCATTCCTCCATTCCTTCCTTCCTTTTTCAATACTCACTAAAAACCAACTGTGTCCTCAATAGTGGTCTATATCAAGGTCTGCAAAGAAAACAAAATTTTTATTTTTATTTTCTCAATTCCCTCCTTCCCCAAACTAGGAGTTAATAAAATAATGGAGAAGAAAGATAAATAAATAAATAAATAAAACTGTATGATGCAACCAGTTATATTATGATATTGGGTGCACCATGGTTTTCTAGTAACAGAGTATGGAGGAACTCTCTGTTTCCTTTCCTTCTGTTTATTAACCATATTTACAGTGGGACTTTCATAGAGAACATGATATTTGAATTGGGATTGGAAGGATGACTAAGTGTTCACCAGGACATTAAAAGGTGAAAAGATATCCTGGAAGAAGAAACAGCAGGTGCAGAAGTATGGAAGCATGAAAACACACAGAGACTAGGCAATTCAGAGTAGTTGTGCCTGGCCAGAGCACAGGGTAGATGTCACAGTGGAAGAATGTATCTAGCCTGGAAGACATGGGCCAGATGACAGGAAAAGAATTTTCAAATTAACCCTTACTCATCCCCAGATAGGAGCTCTGGTGGTGTAGTGCCTAGGGTATTGACTGCTAACCAGAAGGCTGGCAGTTCAAACCGACCAGCCACTCTTTGGAAGGAAGGTTGGGCAATTTACTTCCATAGTGATACTGCCTCAGAAACCCAAGGGAGGAGTCCCTATGAGTCAGGTCCTACTCAACAGCAGTGGGTTGTGTTGTGTGTGTCATTCCTAAATACACAAAATCAGTTTATTATAACAGTATAGAGAACTTCTATGTCTGATAGCCAGTATATACATTTCTAAACAAAAATATTCTTGAGAATGCATTAGTGCTGGACACACCACACAAAATTCATAGAAGAATGCTTTAAACAGGTGAGTAGCAGATACACAACATAGCAAGTGGTTGTATAGGGATCAGAGACCATTTGGTACCTGGATAGTCAATCAATCAAACAAAAAGTACTGTAAATTACTCTGTGGGTGTATGTTTAGCAACCAATTCCTTTATGGTTTATGGTAACCAATTTGATCACTAGTTTGGTATGCTTTGAGAGTTCATAAGGCAGTATGAATGAAAACAGTAGAGCAGCTGATGGGATTGGAGAAAGTATCCCTATGTTTAACAACTATGAGATGATTTAGGAATTAAGGAGAATTTTGGGAAAAAATATACAAATAAAAGCCCTGTGTATTTATCAAAGTGCAGAACATG
>NW_006921611.1:1143456-1150991 GCF_000298275.1 Orycteropus afer afer
ATTGGTTTCCCTTTTCTTTGTTGAAGAGGGTCTGTGCAATCCTTCTGCCTAGTCCGCCATCTTGCCCCCCATACCTCTTGGAAGAGAAATTTACCTAGCAGTCACATAAGAGAGCATGAAGGTTTGTTGGTTTATTACCAGTCTTTGAAGCTCAAGGGGCAAAAATTCCAGTCTAATGCTAGGTGGGTAAAAAATTGATCAAAAATCTCTTCTTCTGACCTCTGTCTACATGAGAATGAAAGATAATTTCAGGAGAATAGAATGGTTTTCTGAATAGAATCTTCTATGACCTAATAATAGTTTATTTCAGGAGCATACCCTTGTTTATCACTGTTGTGATACCAATTATCTGGTCGGTTCACTATCATATTTTGATATTTACATTCTGTATTCTGTGTTGAGGAGCTCTAGCAGCACAGTAGTGCCTAAGGCATCTGACTGCTAACCAGAAGGTTGGCGGTTCAAACCCCCCAACTACTCCATGAAAGCAAGACTGGGCAATCTATTGCCAGAAAGATTTGCTGCCTCAGAAACCCAAGGGTTGCTGTGAGTTGGGATAGATAGTAGGTTTGATTTTTTTTTTATTTTTTTCTGTGTTGACACAGCTAAATCACAAAAATATCATTCAATTTCCAGAACATATACTAGGAGCAAACTTTATGCATTTTCTACCATATAGGTCATAATGAAATGATTCAGAATTTTCCCATTAGTATACATAACTAATTTTAATATGTATCTTTAATTATGCTCAATTTAAGACACTTGCCACCCATTTTCAATATATAACATTTAAAAAATAAGGCAAAGATTATTTAAAATGCATTTCTCTTTGACTATAGAGTTGCATGTTAAATGAATTTTAATCCTTTCTTGACTTTCTCTCAAATACCCTTCACTGTGTTAGGGATAGATATTTCAATACCATGCTTTCACGCTTAAAATGGCTTTCTTTTGGAAAGAGAACTGAGGAAAGAGACAAGATATTAATCTAGGGGTTTGATATAGTTAGGTAGTGAGGTAGTAGGAAAAAAAAAAAAAAAAAGAAAGAAAAAAAAAGCCTAAATCAGAATTAAAGAAAGAGCAGGAACTTTTACTTTTAATGGGGGCAAATTTAAAGTCAGTTAAGCTGGTCGTTGGTATGCTAACAGCCATTAAATCTACTGCTTCCTCTTTCACCATTTTAAACCATTTTTGGTCCATCATTTTATAACTTTTATACAAGTACTCACAAGAATGTTGAGATGCTTAAAAATTATGCAAATTTTATAGAACAGCCATCTTTGACAGGAAAGATAACTAATAGTAAAACATTTTATTAGCAAGTGACCAGAGAGATGGCAAATATTTTGTGTAAATGGAATTAATAGTGAAATATGCTTAGAATATTAGGTATATCCAGCTAGTATTTTTTAACAAAGAGAGACAGATAAACTTTTAGTTAACTCAGCTTTATGAGACTAAAAAGTGTTATTTTTTGTAAAAAAGCTGTTGTATAGGTAGTTTATAATTTTTTTTATACTTGGGGAGAATAAGGTAAAATGTCAAATACTGTAATTTCACAGTAGCCTAAATAGCATGCTTCACAGTATCAAGACTGAAGAATATAGATGTTTCTTTTTTCCCTTTTCTTCAAGGATTTTTGTTATAAATCTTGTAACAGTCTGAAAAATTTAACTTACCATTGATGCATTGAAGAAAGATTTCTCCCCCAAGTTATTTGCTGTCTGGATAAAGCCCTTCATGAGATTTTTAGGGCCCAGTGAAGCTCACAGATAGAAATCTTGGAAATAATAGAAAATTCAGGAGGCCTCGTTGTGAGTTATGACCTTTCCTCATGACCTCAGAATCTGGATAGATCAGATCATGTCTTGTGGACAAATGCAGAGAAGATGGAAGGATGCTCTTACACTATTGATGTTTCTTCTTATTCAGTGTGTAAACATAATCCTCTATTGACTGACCACATAATGCATTTGTAAAATTGCTTTCCATGTCTCCTACTAATTTGAAAGTTGTTGGATGATCTTCTATGATATATGAAGGAAAACAGGAATAGTTAGGTAGGTTTTTGGGAACCCACTACCTGCAAATAGTAGGAATACTGGCAATGGAGATACCATGGGAAACCACTTGCAGATTTGTTGTGTCAAATACAGGAAGTGACTGACACCTTTTGGGTTAGATGGGAACATTGCCACATAATATTTGACTAAGAAATACCAAGATGTCTAGAGCAGTATTTTTGTTTGTTTGTTTGCTTTGCTTTGTTTCATTATTGTAAAAATATAAATAAAACAGTGTTTCAGCAAATAACACAACAACCTACTATGTATGGTGAGGGGAGCAGGGAAGGATGGGACTTCTAGGGTAACATATTTGCCACTATATTGTGTACCAGACTCTCCATTATCTGCAAAGAAATAAGACTACTCCACAGTGAACTGTCCAAGTAAGTCTCCTCTGGTTGACCATCTGCAATGTAGTGAATTACATGGTATGGTTTTTCTAAATGTAGTCTTTATAGCTCCCACTTTGCTGTGAGCAGCTGAGTAGCTGATTGTTAAAAGTTATCCACCTGGTGTATTTCTCTTGGAGCAGCAAGAAGCAATCTTCTGGGAAGTTCTTTCTCTATTAGGTGTGTAGAATTCTGATGTTGAAATTGGTTGGTTTTGCCCCCTCTGCCAGGCTCAAAAGGAGCCCTCCTAAAGGCAGAAGGAGTCTCTCTGACTGCTGGCTGAGAGAGATGTGCTGCTGAAAGAGATGTACTGCTGAAAGAGAGACATGAGAAAGACACACTGCTGAGAGAGAGATGCAAGAGACATGAGCTGCTGAGAGAGAGATGTGTTACTGAGAGAGACTGAGAGAGATGGCCTGCTGAGAGAGGTGGCTGGCTGAGAGAAACTGAGCATGTTCCTGAACTTGAATTGTAGCCTGCCTCTTCCCTAATAAACCCCATAATCTGTGAGTTCTGTGTGGCCACAGCAGCGAATTATCAAACCCAGAAGAGAGTGGGTGGGTCCCACTGGAGGAACAGTTGGTGACAAGGTTAGTAAGAGTGTTAGAGAGTGGTAGCATCTCTGGCCTCATAAGAAAAGTCTTTGAGCTGATGATGATGATTCTGTCTTCCTCTTGTGTAGTTAAAGGAAGTCAGAAGATGCTGCCTCCTAGCCCCTCTTTAGCACCATCCAAGACCTGAGTGCAGAGTAGGGTGGAAGTGACAATGAGTAGTGAAAGGAAATTGCTGGATATGTATCCTGAAAGGAACAATTCTAGTAGTGGTTGAAAACATCTCCCAGAGGTCCTCAGCAGGATTGGGCCCAGTGGTCTATGTAAAGCACCTACTCTGTCTATACCCTGTGTTAGCTTCCCCCCCTTCTCTGTTTCCCTTTAATAACTCTGTACTAATAGTCATAGTAATTATCCATTCACTTCTCAGTGCTTTCTGACAAAGCCTTCCAAATAAACAGCTTTCACTTACATCCTTGTGTCAGGGTTTTGTGAGGGACAGGAAGAAAGGGGTCAGGGACCCAAGACAACCTACCATGCTGACATTTAAGCAGCACTGGAAAATGAAAATGAACACTGAAGAAGCATTTATGTAACAATGTAGGCTATAATAACTGTTTGTGAAGTACTACTCATCCACTGGCATCGAGTTGATTCCAATTCATAGTGACCCCCATTGGGTTTCCAAGGCTATGAATCTTTATGGAAGTCGATTGGCTTATCTTCCTCCCACAGAGCAACTAGTGGATTTGAACTGACAACCTTCTGGTTAGCAGACAAATGCCTTACCCACTGTAAAATATATTTCTTCTTTTGTAAGCAGTGAATGCTCCTTACAAAGAAAAATTAGTACATTTAGATAAGCATAAACTAAATATTTAAGTTGTCTAATATCTAGAGTAAATGGAGTAAAGTAATGTGCAAGCACATACCCTTGACCATAATCCGGAGGACTTGGCAGTATTGTGGTAAAAAAACAAAGAAATATACGAACTCATCTATTAAATAAGAGGAAATTCAAATCAGCACCAATTCTTAATATTATATCTTAAAACATTTAAATGTCAAGTATATAAAACATGGTTGGGCACCTCAGAGATATCCTTTTTTTCCTCTGGCTCACACCATTTGTATTTGAGGTGACTCCTGCAACTCCAGCTGCCTTGGTGGCACAGTGTTTAAGTGCTAACCTGCTAACTGAGATGTCGATGCTTTGGACCTACCAGCTGCTCCATGGGAGAATTATTTGTCACTCTGCTTCCATAAAGATCACAGACTTGGAAACCCTATGGGGCAGTTTTACTCTGTCCTACAAAGTCACTATGAGTTGTAACTGACTACAGCAGTGAGTTTCCTGTAGCTCAGTCACAGAACTCTACCTCAAATTAAACTCTCACTGAAAAAGTGCACCTGACACTAGATTGGTATCTCTAATCCTCTGCTACCTTCTTTTCCCCCCTTGATTTACATTTTAATAGAAATCTAAATGAAAATGCCTAGAAAACTAGGTCCCTCCTTAGAAGACATGGTGATGAAAGAGACCTCACAGGCTGGCCCTGAGTCTTCTTCACCAGGTGGGGCAAAGGGAAAATCTGAAGACATTCCTTCATTTTTTTTTCTTTACATTTTTATTGTGATTTAGGTGAAAGTTTACAGAGCAAATTCACTTTCCATACAGCATCTCACATTCACTTTGTCTCATGACATTGACTGCAATTTCCTGCAATGGAATATCTCCCCTCCATTTCCTCCCCATAGTTACCTCTTCCCTGTGTCCTTCCCTCCCATGCACACCTGCACCGCTCAAGCTGTCTCCTTGTGCATACACAGCCCTTCTATTCTCCCATGATTGATCTCTCCAAGGAGTGTATCTACCTAATGTAAATGTTCAGCTTATATGCCTGTCTTTTCTTTGGCTTGAAGCCATAGGAATAAGTTCAATTCCAGACCTGAAGGGCAGCTAGGGGCCATAGTCTCAGGGGTTTCACTAGGCTCTGTCAGACCATCGAAAACGGTCCCTTTTATTATTATTATTATTTTTTTTTATGATTTTGAGTTTACTTCTACATTTTTCTCCCACTCTATCAAGGATCTCCTACATAGATCCCTGTCCTAGTCATTGACAGTGGTAGCTGGGCACCATCTAGTTCTTCTGGTCTCAGAGTTGTATAGGCTGAGGATCACATGGTGTGGCAGTCGCTTGGACTAATTGTTTCCATGAATTTTTGCTTTTCTTCATTCTTCTTTGCCCTGGATGAGGAGAGACCCATTGTTGCATCGAGATGAGCCTCTTGCAAACTTTTAAGATCCCAGTAGCTACTCGCCAAAGTAGGATATGGAACCATGTTTTTGTGTAGTATGTTATGCCAATTGAGCTTGATGTCCCCTATGACTATGATCCCAGATCTATATGTCCAACTATTTGCTCCCTCTGGGTAGCTGTCTGTGGCCAAGAAGTGACTACAACCTTGTCCCTTGTCAGCTGTACTACATACCTGGGAATTCTTACAGAACATATCAATACACTTGTAGGAATAATGTCCGCCAACCCTATACATGGTCCTGGGCACACTGCCCCCCCTGCATAGACATACCTAATAGTTCAGCCTGTCCATTCATCTATCCACACATACATCAATGTTTGCTTTCACTGACAATGCAGTATTATATGTGCAAAATGGTTCACCTTTCTTGTCTGTAACTCCCATGTACCTCTCTATTGTCTTCCTCTTCTTCAATACCACCATGTTAATCACTCACATTTGGTACATTTTCTTTCTCTTCACTCAAATCAATAATAGTCTCTACTTATCTAACAGTGTTGCCTCCCTCCCCTCCCAACCCCTGGTAACAAACAAAGAAAAGTTCCTTCCATATATAACCTTTCCTTGGCTTTTTACAATATCAGACTAATACAATATTTGTCCTTCTGTGATTGACTTATTTTACTCTGCACAATGTCCTCCAAGTTCATTCACATTATGCAGTGTTTTGCAGATTCTATGTTATTTTTAGGTTTGCATAGTATTCCATTGTGTGTAGGTACTATAGTTTGGCTATCCATTCTTCAGTTGATGGGCATCCAGATTGTTTCCATCTTTTTGCTATTGTGAATAGTGCTTAGATGAATATGGCTGTTTATATATCTGTTCTTGTCCTGGCTTGTACTTCTTTAGGATATATACCTAGTAACGAGATTACTGGATCAAATGGCATTTCTAATTCTAACTTTTTAAGGAATTGTCATACTGCTTTCTGTAGTGGATTTGACAGCCCCACTAGGACTATATGCAAGTCCCAGTCTCTCCACATCTTCGCCAGCATTTGTTACTTTACATCTTGTTGAACTTTGCTACTAGTGCTAGAGCAAGATGGTATCTCACTGTTGTTTTGATCATCTCTCTAAAGGCTAATGATCGAGAACATTTCTTCATGTGTTTGTTGGCTGCCTGAATATCCGCTTTGGTGAAATGTCTATTCATGTCTTCTGCCCATTTTTTAATTGGATTATTTCTTTTGTTGTTGTTGAGGTGTTGGAGTTTTCTATAAATTTTAGACATAAGTTCCTTGTCAGATATGTCATTACCAAATATTTTTTTTACCAACCTGTAGGTTCTCTTTTGATTCTCAGAGAAATCTTAGGAAGTACATAAAAATGTAATTTTTAGAAGGTTCCATTCATGTAATTTATCTTCTGCTGTTTGCGCATCTTGTGTTATGCTTGCTTCTCTATTTATGCCATATATTGTTGTTGTTGTTATTTGCCATCAAGTCGGCCCTGACTCGTAGCGACCCCTCCTTGGGTTTCTGAGGCAGTATCACTACGGAAGTAGGAATGCCCAATCTTCCTTCCGAGGAGTGGCTGGTGGGTTTGAACTGCCAGCCTTCTGGTTAGCAGTCAAGTGCCTTAGGCACTATACTACCAGAGCTATATATTAGGGCTCTAAATTTGCCCCCAATTTTTCTTTGAGGAACTTTATAGTTTTAGGTTTGGCATTTAAGTCTTTGATCCATCTGTAGTTAGTTTTTGTGTATGGTGTGAAGTACAGATCTTGTTCCATTTTCCTGCAAATGGATATTCAGTTTTGCCAGCATCATTTGTTAAACAGGCACTGTCTTCCTCATTTAATGGATTTCAACCATTTGCCAAATGACCATAGGTCATTGGATCTATTTCTGGGTTCTCAATTCTATTCCATTGGTCTGTGTGTCTGTAATTGTACCAATACCAGGCAGTTTTGACTACTGTGGCTGTATAGTAGGTGTTGAGATCCAGGAGTGTGAGACCTCCAACTTTGTTCTTCTTCTTCTTCAATAGTGCTTTGCTTATCTGAGATCTCTTTCCTTTCCATGTAAAATTGTTGTTGTTGTTAAGTGCCGTCCAGTCATTTCCGACTCATAGCGAGGCCATGCACAGCAGAATGAAACACTGCCCTATCTGGCGCCAGCCCCACAATCCCTGCTATACTTGAGCTCATCATCGCAGCCACCATATCAATCCATCTCATTGAAGGCCTCCCCCTCTT
>NW_006921611.1:1154961-1168153 GCF_000298275.1 Orycteropus afer afer
GACGAAAGAGGGGGAGGCCTTCAACGAGATGGATTGATGCGGTGGCTGTGATGATGGGCTCGAGTATAGCAGGGATTGTGGGGCTGGCACGGGATCAGGCACTGTTTCGTTCTGCTGTGCATGGGGTCGCTATGAGTCGGAAACGACTCGACAGCACTTAACAACAACAACAACAATTCATGAGAGATATTGGTGTGTAATTTTCCTTTTTAGTCATGTCTTTGCCTAGTTTTGGTATCAAGGTTATGATTGCTTTATAAAGTAAATTTGGGAGAATTCCATCCTTTTCTGTATTTTGGAATAGTTTGAGTAGGATTGGTGTCAGTTCTCCTCTGAATATTTGGTAAAATTCTCCAGTGAAATCATCTGGGCCAGGCCTTTTTTTTGTTGGTCATTTTTTGTGACCTTTTCTACTTCTTATTTTGTTATGGATCTATTCAACTTTTCCCCCTCAGTTTGTATTAGTTTAGGTAAGTAGTGTGTTTTTAGAAATCTGTGTGTTTCTTCTGTATTTTCAAATTTGTTGAAGTACAGTTCTTCATAGTATTCTGATATTAACCTTTTATTTCAGTTGGCTCTGTTATGATGTCATCCATTTTATTTCCAATTCATGTTACCTGTATTCTCTCCCTCTTTTCCTTTGTTAAATTGGCCAGTGATTTGTCAATTTTATTAATCTTTTCTAAAAACCAACTTTTAATCTTGTTGATGTTTTCTATTGTCTTTCTATTTTCTGTTTCATTGATTTCTGCTCAACTCTCTATTATTTCCTTTCTTCTGGTGACTCTTGCCTTTTCTTCCTGTTGTTTTTCTAATTGTTGGAGATATTAAAGTGTTGATTTTGGCTCTTTCTCCTATTTTGATGTGTGCATTTATCGCTATAAATTGGCCTCTGATCACTGCTTTTGCTGTGTCCCTAAGATTTTGGTATGTTGTGTTTTCAATCTTGTTTGATTCAAGGAATTTTTGAATTTCATTTTTTTATTTCTTCTATTACCCAGTAATTTTTAGGAGGTGTTTTTCAGTGTCCATACATATGATCTTTTTCCACTGATCTTCCTATTGTTGATTTCTAATTTGATAGCATTGTGATCTGAGAAGATGCTTTGCAGTATTTCAATGTTTTAAATTTATTAAGGCTTGCTTTATGGCCTAACATATGGTCTGTCATCAGGAATGTTCCATGTGCACTGGAGAAGAATGTATTTTGTGTTGCTGTTGGGTGAAGTGCACTGTAGATGTCTATAAGGTCAAGTTAATGGATTGTGTTGTTTAGTTCTTCTGTGCCTTTGTTGAGTTTCTTTACAGTTGTATCTTTCATTGGAAGTGGTGTATTAATGTCTCCTACTATGAATATGGAGTCATCTATTTGTTTTCTCAATTCTGTAAAACTCTGATTTATGTATTTTGGGGCTCTTTCATTGGCTCCATAGATATTTACTATGGTTATATCTTCCTGTTCAATCAATCCTTTAATCATTACATAATGTCCTCTTTATCCCTTATGATGGTTTTTGTCTTAAAATCAATTTTATCAGAAATTAATATTGCCACTCTTGCTTTTTTTGGTTGCCATTTGCTTGATTTTCCAACTTTAATTTTTAGTCTATTTTTGTTTTTGTTTCTAATTTTTTTCTCTTGTAGAAAGCATATTGATGGGATATATTTCCTTATCCAGTCTGTAGTTGAGTGGTGCATTTAATCCATTGACATTCAGTGTGATTATTGACAATACAAATTTGTTGCTGTCATTTTGTTATGTGTTTTTTCATGGTTTTGCTGGGTTTTTTGTTCCATAACATTTTCTGTGCTGAGCTCATTTTCTTTAGGAACTGTGTTATCACTTCCTTCATTGATATTATATTAGTATTTTCCCAATATTTGTGCTTGTCCTCTTTTTATTGAATTGTCCTCAATTGATGTTTCTGGTTCCCTGTTTAGAATCTTGTAAACTTATTTTACTTTGGATACTTTCATAATTGGGTTGTTTCTGTCATATTGTGTATAATGGTTGGTTGTTGTTTGCCACTATTAGTTCTGTGTTCAAAAGGCTCTCTTTAGTATCTCTTGTAAGGTTGGTCTGGTTTTAACAAATTCCCTTAATTTCTGCTTATCTGGAAATCTCCTAACTTCACCATCATATTTGAGGGTGAGTTTTGCTGGGTATATAATTGTTTGTTGGAAATTTTTCTCTTTCAGTTTTTTATATATACCGTCGCATTGCCTTCTTGCCTGCATGGTTTCTGTTGAGAAATCAGAGCTTATTCTTATTTGTTGCCCTTTGTAGGTAACTTTTCATTTTTCCAGTGCTGCTTTCAGGATTCTTTCTTTGTCTTCAGTTTTGGTGAGTTTGATGATGATATGTTTTGGTGATTTTCTTTTGGGATCTATCCTGTTTGGGGTTCGTTGGACTTCCTGAATGGATACAGTTTCCTCTTTCATCATATCAGGGAAGTTCTCTTCCAAAAAATCTTGGAAAATTTTCTTTGTTGTTTTCTTTTTCCTTCCTGTTCTGGAATTCCAATTACATGTAGGTTATTCTTTTTGATGGTATCCTACATGAAACTTAGGCTTTCTTCATTTTGTTTTAATCATTTTTCTTATTGTTCCCTTTCAAAATAAGTATTTAAGTATTTGTCTTCTATCTCATTAAGTCTGTGTTCCATTGATTTGATTCTACTCTTTTGCCCTTTCAATGTATTATCTATTCCTAAAAAATTTAGTATTAATCTTTTGGATTTCTATCTGTAGATTTTGTACCATTTCTAATATTTCATTTAATTTGTCATTTTCTTCATGTATTTTTTTTTTCAATTTTGTTCTAGAGTTTTGTGTATGTTTTCCTTAATTTTCTTAGTGTTTTCCTTGATCTGTCTCTCAATTGTTTGAAGGTACCTAGGTATAATTCTTTTGAACTCCTTAGCAGGGATTTCCAAGGCTGTTTCTTCCTTAGGTATGTGGTCTGGGTCTGTATCCTGCTCCATTTTTTTCTACTGCTTTATCTTGCTTCTTTGTGTGGACTGTGATGATCTGTTGTCTCTGAGACTTTGTGACTTTGTTGTATTTATATTTAATTGGTGATTGTATGTTGGATTGATTCACCCAAGATTTTAATTTTTTTTTTTTTTCTCTTCCTGCCTGTATCTGAATCAGCAATATACTGTGTTCCTGTATTCACTAGTTGGCAGCACTTACCACCTGTCTCTTGGTTGGTATGATAGATAATGAGAGTGGCTGCACAGATCTCTGTTAACTGTTTGTGAAGGGTAGTTAAGTTTGAGTTAAGCTCTTATTGGTGGTTCTATATCATTGTTCAGTTGATGTAGAAAGAAGTGGTAGTTTTCACTCAGTAAGTGGATCTGCAATAGGTGCAGGTGTAGGTTGTGTCATATGGGTATGGTTGCTGTCTCCTACTTAGACAAAAACAGCAATCAAAAAACCTTTAAAAAGTAAAAGCAACCAGACAAAATACACACCACATAACTACACAGAAACAGTCACCAAAATGAAAAAAAAAAAAAAAAAGAGGAAAAGCAATAAATGAGAGGAAATATTTGAAGAAATATTTTTAAAAGCCAAACAAATATTTATAGAAAAGGGAAAAAAAAAAAGAAGAAAAAATACCCTGCAGTATCTGGAGAGGGTGGAATAAGAGACAAGAGGTAGAGTAGGAGAACAGTGAAGAAAAACAAATGGGAAAAATGCAAAAAAAAAAAAAAAAACAAGGAATGGGGAGAACCACAAGAAGAAAAAAAATATGAAGCTGTTCCTTAATATAATTGTTCTATCTACAGACTTTTATATCAACTTATATTTCTGAACATTTTTTTTTCAGTAAGAAATACATTATATACTTTATCTTTAATAATTATGTATCTATAAGCCATCATTACTATTAGATACATACATTCAGCTAAAGGCTACAATTTATTTACCTAATTTTCTATAAGGCAGCACTAGTGATGCAAACAGTTTAGCACTCAGCTATTAATCAAAAAGTTGGTTGTTCTAATCTACCCAGCAGCTTTGCTGGACAATGTCCTGATGATCTGCTTTCCTAAAGATTACCTGTTGCCATCAAGTCAATTCTAACTAATAGTGGCCCTAATGGACAGGATACAACTCCACCCATAGGATTTCTAATGCTGTAAATCATTGTGCAAGCCAATGGCCACATCCTTCTCCCATGGAACAGCTGGAGGGTTCAAACCACTGGCCTTTTACTTGGCAGCCAAGTACTTTAAACACAGTGCCACCAAGGCTCCTTGATGACAGCCAAGAAAACTCTATGGACAAGTTTTACTCTGTAACACATGAGGTTGCTCTGAGTGGAAACTGAGTTGCATTTAACAACAACAACAAGTACAACAGTCTCTTATTACTGCATATGTACGGTATTTCTATTTATCTCCCATTGTAAAGTACTCAGCACATATATTTATGCAGTAACTTCAGTAGTTCTTTAGGATAACTCTTAGAAATGGGATTAGTAGGTCAATAGTTATGATTTTTAAATCTTTTGATTTATATTGCCAAATTATCTTCCAGCAATAAATGGCCGTGGTTGTTTTCTCAGGACCTCAAAAGCACCAAATATCATAATTTTATTTTAGTTTTTGTCAGTCTGATAAGCAAGTAATATATAAATAAATAGTATCTTGCTTTAAAATATCTGATTTCTTTGATCATTATTGCCATGGAACATTTTCTATATATGTTATATAATTCTTTTTTAATTTGCTAAATTGCTCAAGCTTATATTTTGAGTTTTATATTTTCTAAGAGTGCTTAATAAATAAAATATATGACCTATTTCCTTGGTAAATATTTCTCAGTTTGGCATTTGATTTTGAACACATTAAATTTTTATATTTATAGCTTAAAGAATTACAGTTTAATGTACAAATTAGAAATATTTTTTTTGCTAACTGATTCCCTTTCACCTTCTTCCTGACACAGACATGAGCTCTTCCAGCCACCTCACATGTGGTGCCCCGTCATCTCATCATTTGTTTTTAGAGCTTCAGAAATAAGAAGGCACTTTAAGCAATTCTGTAGCTTGGCGGTTTTGAACATAAATGAATTTGTTTTCAAATTCTACTAAAAGATTGCTTTTATCATTCTCATGGGTTAAGTTATATTAACCTACAGAAGAACTTCATGAAGGATTCATCTGAAGGTTATATAAGATTATCTATCAAAATTGGTGTTAATGACCAAAGTTACAGACTTTCAGAGAGGGCAGTGAACAGTGTCAGCAAGAGCAGTTGCTTCTTGGAGGAAGCAGTGACTTAAAATGGTTCTTGTTGGATTTGGATAGGTGGAGAGGTAGGAAAATAAAATTCTTGCTCAGTTTCTCTTTTTTTATAAGCAAGAAAGACCTCTTCCAATGCAAAGCAAATAAAAACATAAATAGCAAAGCCACTACATATGCCAGCTGCTCAGCCACAATGGAGTTGATCAGTGTGCAAGATGCAACTGCACACATAGGCCCGGTTGAACTTGTGGGGTACTCTTTATATACCAAGCAATACAATATCCTTGCATTCTGGGTCAAACTGGGAAGTGAAAAAACTTGATCTCCACAATTGTGCTCAGAGAAAATTTTGCCCTCTTCTATATCTTTATTTCAGGTTCTCATGTATTCGCTCAGGTAATCATACCGTGTAACTGTAGAAGACTGTAAATGATATTCCTTGATATGCTGAATAGCTGTGTAGGAATATAAATGATATTTATGAGTAAGTCGGGAGTGCTTTAAATATTGTGAAAATGCTGACTTTGAAACATTGGGGATAATGATGCAGAAACAGAGGGCTCTTTGTAAACTGTTTAATGGCAACAATTTTCTAAATCAAAGCAATCTACACTTCCCCATTTACAATTTCATTTCCAACTACTACAGTCTCATAAAGGGGTTTACTACACTGGATATTTTGCTTCTCTGAGTGGTTATCTGTTACTATGATGTTTCAAACCATTTATGTTTCTTTCAAACGCTTAGAAATATTAGGTGGTGGTGCTGGGGGGAGGAGTTATGTTATTTTGATTGAAACATGGTATTTTTAACAGATACAAATTTATTTTAAATGTTAAATGATTTTCTTCCTATGTTAATGTTTAATACCATTGTTGTTGTTGTTAAATGCTGTTGAGTCAGCCCCGACTCATAGCGACCCCTCCTTGGGTTTCCGAGGCAGTATCACTATGGAAGTAGATTGCCCAGTCTTCCTTCTGAGGAGTGGCTGGTGGGTTTGAACCTCCAGCTTTCTGGTTAGCAGTCAAGATATTAATGCTTATATGAATGAGGTTGTGTGCTTGTATATAAATATAATGGTAATCTCTACATGTTTTCTAGGCTCTTGAATAATGGTTTTTTTTTGTAGTAGTAAATGTCAAAAGGATTACATAATGCAACCCTATTGCATTTAATGCTTCAAATATGGCAAAGTTTAATCTATATATTAACTTTTGTATTTGCTAAATCATAGACATTTACCATAAATTACACATTTTCCTCCATGTGTGAACTGAAAGAATGCTTGCAATCTAATTATATTTGATTGTAGCCAGTGATGTTTACGTTTCATAATGCCTACATTTATCCCTGCCCCATTGTGTCTTTATTTAATGAGTTTCATCTAGAATTTTCCATGATTCCTTTGCTTGCATCAGAAGAGAAAATACTTAGCACAAAATAGCAAAAGTATGGAGAAAAAAATACCTGCTAGAAGACACTCAAACCTTTCCCAGGAAACCTATCAAGAAAGTTGCCTACTGTGTGCTTCTTCTTGTCCTGTTGAGCATTTCCCGAAATAAAAATTCTTCTGTACTCTTCCTTGAATACATTTGAATAACACATATTAGCAAATTATGTTGGTTTTCACCTTTATTATAATTTAAAGATACATATTTCTTTTATTCAGGAAATAAATTTTTGTTATCTTTGGCAGTGTGGGAAGGAGAATTGAATGTAGCTGTGTGCTCAGAAACACAATATGCCAACTTTATACTTCTGAGATGTGCTATAAACTTTTATTTTAAATGTTCTTCTATGTGCTCACAAAAACTTAGAGAATATGAAACACATGTTAGATTTTTTTTTGTTCAAGCACTGAATAAAATCTCATGCATGAAAGTGCCTTATAAAATGGATTATGTCTACCTATAGGGAGGGAGATTTTATTATTCTAATACAGACTTGACAAGAAAGAAAGAAAGAAAAAAACAGTTTAAAAAGCAGAGTCATAGAATGAGGAATTACTCTCTAAAAAGTTTACAGTTCCTATTTTTAGTGATGAGAAGGGCAATAATGAATGTGACTATAGTGTGTCCAACCTGATCCAGGTAAATGATAACAAAAAAATACATGAGAATAAGGGAAGTTTTTGGTAAATGCTATTACATTTACTATTGGAACAATAACAGTGACAACCAAAAAAAAAAATATGTGTGTGATTACCTAGGTACCAGCCACTCCTCGGAAGGAAGGTTGGGCAATCCTACTTCCGTAGTGATACTGCCTCGGAAACCCAAGGAGGGGTCGCTATGAGTCGGGGCCGACTCAACGGCACATAACAACAACAACAACAACATAGTATATATGTAAAGAGAAAAGGATGTGTGTGCATATGTATGTACACATGTATAGGTATACCTGTTGTTAGGTGCTGTTGAGTTGGCTCTGACTCTTAGCGACCCTATATGCAACAGAACAAAACACTGCCCAGTCCTTTGCTGGCCCCACATCCTTGTTATGCATGTGTCCATCAATGCAGCCACTGTGTTAGACCATCTCCTTGAGACCTTTCCCTTTTTCACTAACCCTCCACTTTACTTTTGCTATATCCTTCTCCAGAGAATGGTCCCTTCTGACAACATGAGCAAAGTAGGCAAGGTGAAGTCTGGCCATTCTCACTTCCAAGGAACACTCTGGCTGCACTATTTCCAGGACAGATGTGTTAGTTTTTGTGGAAGTAATCAGTATTCTTTGCCAACATCACAACTCAAAAGCATCAACTCTTCTTTGGTTTTCCTTATTCATTGTCTAGCTTTCAGATGCATATGAGGCAATTGAAAATGCCATGGTTTGGTTTAGGCACACCTTAGTCTTCAAAGAGATGTCTTTGCTCTTCAGCATTTTAAAGAGGTCTTTTGCAGCACATTTGCCCGTGCAATATGTACTCTGATTTCCTGACTGCTGCTTCCATTGGTGTTGACTGTGTAAACAAGTGATGTGAAATCTTTGACAACTTCAGTCTTTTCTCGATTTATGTTATGGTTCTTATTGGTCCAATTGTTTTCTTGTTCCAATTTTGTTTTCTTTAAATTAAGGTGTGATCCATACTGAAGATTCTAGTCTTTAATCTTCATCAGTAAGTGCTCCAAGTCATCTTTATTTGCAGCAAGCAACATTGTGCTGTCTGTAAAGCACAGGTTGTTAATGAACCTTCCTCCAATCCTGATGCTGCATTATTCTTTACATAGTCCAGTTTCTCAGATTATTTTCTCAGAATACAGATTAAATAAATATGGTAAGAGGATACAACCCTGCCACACCTCTTTCCTGATTTTAAATAATACATTATCCCTTTGTTCTGTTCGAATTTCAGGCTCCTGGTCTGTGTACACGTTCCTTATGAACACAAATAAGTGTTCTGCAATTCACATTCTTCTAAATTTCATCCATAATTTGTTATGATCCACACAGTTGAATACTTTCGCATTGTCAATAAAACACAAGTAAACATATTTCTGGTATTCTTTGCTTTCAGCTAAGATCCATCTGACATGAGCAATGATATCCCCTGTTCCACATCCTCTTCTGAATGCAGCTTGCATTTCTGGAAATTCCCTGTCAATATACCGATGTAACTGTTTTTGAATTATCTTCAGCAAAATTTAACTTGCATGTGATATTAATCATATTGTTTGATAATTTCCACATTCTGTTAAATCACCTTTCTTTGGAATGGGTACAAATATGTATCTCTACCAGTCAGTTGGCCAGGTAGCTGTCTTCCAAATTTTTTTGCATAGACAAGTAAGTGTCTTCAGTTTGGCATCTGTTTACTGAAACATGTCAATGGGTATTCCATTAATTCCTGGAGCTTTGTTTCTCACCAGTTCCTTCAGTGCAGCTTCAATTTCTTCCTTCAATAACATAGATTGTTGATCATAAACAACCTCCTGAAATAGATGAACATCAACCAATACTTTTTGCTACAGTGACTGTGTATTCCTTCCATCTTCTTTTGATGTTTCCTGCATCATTCAATATTTTGCCCATAGAATCTTTCAATATTGAAACCTGAGACTTAAATTTTTTTCTTCAGTGCTTTCAGCTTCAGAAATGCTGAACATATTCTTCTTCCTTTTTGGTTTTCTGACTTGAGATCTTTGCACATTTCACTATTATAATTGACTTTGTCTTTTCAAACTGCTTTTTGAAATCCTCCATTCAGCTCTTTTATCTTCTCATTTCTTCCATTTGCTTTAGCTACTTTCCATTCAAGGCCAAGTTTCAGAGTCTCTTCTGACATCCATTTTTGGTCTTTTCTTCCTTTCTTGTCTTTGTAATGACCTTTTGCTTTCTTTGTGGATTATATTCTTGATGGCATCCCACAATTTATCTGTTTTTTGGTCAGTGGTGTTCAATGTGTTAAATCTGTTCTTCAGATGGCCTCTAAATTCAGGTGGGATATAATCAAGGTCATATTTTGGCACTCTTGGACTTGTTTTAACTATCTTCAACTTCGATTTGAATGTGCATATGAGCAGTTGAATGTTTGTTCCACAATCAGCTCCTGCTCTTGTTTTGGCTGAAGATATTGAGCTTCTCCATTGCGTCTTTCCAAAAGTAGTTGATCTGATTCCTGTGTACTCCATCTTGTGAAGTCCATGTGTAGAACCACCATTTATATTGTTGAAAAAGGGTATTTGCAATGAATAACTCATTGGTCTTGCAAAATTCTATCATGTGCTCTCTGGCGTCATTTCTGTCATCAACTTCATATTTTCCAACTACCAGTGACTCTTCTTTGTTTCTGACTTTTGCATTCTGATAACCAGTAATAATCAATAAATCTCGATTGCATGTTTGGTCAATTTCAGATTGCAGAAGTTGGTAAAAACCTTCAATGTCCTCATCTTTGGCTTTGGTGATTGGTGCATAAATTTGAATAATAGTAGTATTAACTGGTCTTCCTGGTAGGCATATGGATAGTATCCTATCACTGGCAGCATTGTTCTTCAGAGTAAAGCTTGAAACCCCTTTTTTGATGATGAATGCCACACCATTCCTCTTCAATTTGTCATTCCCAGCATAGAATATCATGTGGTTGTCTGACTCCAAATAGCCATAACCAGTCCATTTTGGCTCACTGATGCCTAGGATATCAATCTTTATGCATTCCATTTCGTTTCTAACAAATCATAATTTTTTTAGATTCATTCTTTGCCCACTCCATGTTCCAGTTATTAATGGATTTTAGCTGCTCTTTCTTCCCATCTTGGGTCTTCATGTAGGCATACATATATGTATGTATGTGTGTTTTGCTTATATATTCTTATATATAATAAAGCACATAGAGGACACAGTTATGGATACTTCTTAGACATAACCAAACACTTCATAATATTGGTTTATTGAGTTTGAAGGCTTAGGAACATAGTCTTATGGGACAACTGCACAATGTAATCCATAAAGTTTATTTACTACACCTTATTTTGGTAAGTAGTATCTGGGACCTTAAAAGCTTGCATGTGTCCATCTAAGATACTGTTCTAGGTGTCTACTCATCCAGGGCAAAAAAGAAAGAAGGAAATGAAAAATTCAAACAAGAAACTGGTCTGCAGGACTAATAGCCTACACAAACCGTGGCCTGATTTATCTTGAGACCAGAAACACTAGATGATACTTGGCTAGTACTAACAACAGTTTTGACCAGAGACACAATAGATAATACAAGAGTGACTGGGATACAGAAAACTTATTTTTTTTTTTTCTTTTTAAAGATCAAATGTATTAGACCAGTAGAGACTAAAGGAACCTCTGAAACTATCACCCTGAGATACCGTTTAAACTTTGTAGTGAAACTACTCATAGAGGTCACCTTCAAATCTAAATAGAAGATTGGTTCATAAAATAAACAGTATGGTCCATGAGTACTGTGCTCCTTTAAAAAATTATCTGTATACCATCGAATGGTCAACATTTACCCCAAAGAAAAGATAAAAAGATAAAGGAAACTGGATTAATGGAAATGGAACAACCAAAACGGAAATAATGAGAATGTTGACATTTTGGAAAAATGTAATCACTGTTATTGAACAATGCATATAGGTAGTCCCTGTGTTATGAATGGGATCCATTCCTAAATGTATCTTTAAGTCAGATTTGTACATAAGTTGGCCAGGTGTATATGGTTCTTATCTAGCTTTATTTTAATGCAAGAAAATGCTGGAAGATGTTTCCTTGATTTAGAAGTTGAACATGCATCAAGTGAATGTGATTGTGATGAAGAATTTATTGGGAGGAGGGGTTGTTTAAATCTTTCTAACGTGAGGGAAAATTTACATAACATTAAAGGGCAAGTGTGAGTTGTCCATAAATTAGATGTTCATAACCCAGGGACTTACTGCATAAAAATTATTGAATGAGAATCTAATTTGCTGTGTAAACTTCCACCAAAAACACAACAAAAATTTTATTAAAAAAAAAAAATATATAGATAGACAGATAGATATTTGTGAAGAGTATCACAAACAAGTTGAAAGGTTAAAGTCAATCTATGCATTTAATTTTTGTTGTTCTTTAGTGACTGTGGATAATATATCCTGTGATTATTGTGTATTCTTTCTCTGTAGTCATTAATTATTTTGAAATGGTTAAAAGGACAAAGAGTTCAAAAGCACTTTGCTTTATTTCATGCTCTGTATATTTCCTGGGGTCAAAAAAAAAAAAAAGGGGGGGAATAAACTCTAGTTTGGGGTAAGATAGTCAAGACCTATCAATGGATGCCAAAATATTATAGCAATTTAGACTAATAGGAGCTGACAGAAGAACTCTGTGGAAACAATCATTTTCTTTGTCTAGGATTGCAAATCAGATTAGAGAATGTGTAAACAATAATGACTAGTGAAATATATATTTTTAGAGAAAGTAATGAAAACTGATTAAGACTTTAAAGTTTTTTTCATGGATATATTTGAAGAGTCAACATAAAACATTGGTGTTATGGAATTCCAAGGTATATTTTTATCTTTAACAATATGTGCTTTTGTTATACATTTCCAAAATATGGCTACACAATCACTATATGGACTATAGTTAGAGCAGGCTTAGTTGACAAACAAAAGTGGGGGGATAATGTAGAAAGAAAGAATTTTCAGTAACTATCTTAACTGAAAAGAAAAACAAACTGAAATAAAAATGATCCTACTAATACACACACACCCACGCACTATAAATAATATATGTACGTGTGATGTGGGTGAACTAGTTTTATTTCCATGCAGCTAGATTTTTTTAAGCTCAAAATATACAGTATCTGATAAAACCAAAACCTAGATAGAAAAATCTGAACCATGGTTTTCAATGTATAATGGAATTAGTTGCTCATTTTGTCTATAGACAGTGGAGTGGCATTATTTCAAATACAAATTTCTTTATTAGAATTCAATTAATATGGCCATTCCAATAGGACAATACATTATTTTTTAATACACTCATCTTTTTTTCTCTTTAAATGATTTTGTATGTCAAATATTAACATTCACGGGAATGATTTTCTCCTTTTGTTTGTGTTTGTTCCTATAAACGTACATTGGATTTCTTCAGAGCAATACAATATGTAAATGCAGACAAGACAATTTATACATTTGAACACAATAGCTATTATTCTTTAGGTTAATTGAAGCTTGGCAGAAGTTAAAAAAAAATAAGTAAATATAAGAGAGGGTGATAACCATCATTAAAAGACACTGAAGAACAGCTTAATGTATTGGAAAATGACCTTTGAGTCTTGTAATGTGAGTATGGTCAACAGATCATTTCAATTGACAAGTTTAAATAATTAGTTTCTTTGGAGTAGCATTAGATTCTTTGTGGCAGAGAGCCAAAACCATAGCTGGTCTCATGAGAGCAGCTGTGACAATATTGTCTCATGAGACAGTATTCTACCAATGCAGT
>NW_006921611.1:1168253-1170839 GCF_000298275.1 Orycteropus afer afer
TTGAGTATAGCATGGATTGTGGGGCTGGCGCGGGATCGGGCAGTGTTTCGTTCTGCTGTGCATGGGGTCGCTATGAGTCAGAAACGACTCGACGGCACTTAACAACAACAACAACAACATATAGATAGATAGATAGATGCATATACAGAGAGACACACACACATATCTATCTATCTATCTATCTATCTATCTATCTATCTATCTATCTATATAATGTATGCATGTATATATGGAGCTAGAGATGGAGACAGACAGATTTTAAGAAATTGACTCTCACAGTTGTGGTTATTGGTAAACCAAAATCTGTAGGTCAGGTGGCAGCCTAGAAATTCCAGCAGCCTTGAGTCCAAAATCTATAGGTGAGGTGGCATACTATAAACTCTGGCAGATGTCTAAGTTAAAAGTCTTGAGGCAAAATTCCTTCCCTCTGGGACACCTCAGATTTTGCTCTTAAGGTTTTCAATTTACTGGATAAGGTCCACCTACATTATTGAAGATAATCTTTAAATTCAACTGATTGTAAATGTTAATCTCATCTACAAAATACCTCATGGCAACATCTAGACTAGTGTTTGAGGAACTAGGCACCATAACCTAGCCAAGTTGACACAAGAAATTAATCATCACATACCACAACCACATCCCTTTCAACTGACCTCCCAATTGACCTTTTTTAACAAAGCACTCACTATTTCACACCCTAATCAAAAATCTTCAGTGGCTTACCTATTGCCCAGTTATTGTCTGCCAGCAATATAACCTAGTGCCAAAGTATCCCTGAGTCTGTATTCTTATAAAATTATAACATCTTAAAAAAAAAAAAACACTCACTGACATTGAATTGGATCCAATTCATAGCAACCCCTCCTTGGGTTTCCAAGGTGGTCTCTCTGCAGAAGTAGATTGCCCAATCTTCCTTCTGAGGAGTGGCTGGTGGGTTTGAACCACCAGCCTTCTGGTTAGCAGTCAAATGTCTTAGGCACTACATCACTAGAGCTCCCAGTAGGTACTTTAATTTATTCTAAAAATCACACGGTCATTTTCATTGCAGTTAGTAAGCATTTTCTTTGTGAGAGTTCTGTTTAGAATAGGGAAGCAAAGAATCTTCACGGTCTAATAAGAGTTGATGATCTGTATAGCCTAAACCCAGAATTTTCATATTTGGAATATACCATAGCACAGAGGTTGTCAAATAGTTTTCTTTAAGGACCCTTTTAAGCTCTTAAAACTTACTAAGGGCCCAAAAGAACTTTTATTTTTCTAGCTTATATCTGGGAGCTCTGGTAGCATAGTACCTAAGCCACTTGACTGCTAACCAGAAGGCTGGCAGTTCAAACCTACCAGCCACTCCTCGGAAGGAAGGTTGGACAGTCTACTTCTGTGGTGATATTGTCTCGGAAACCCAAGGAGGCGTCACTATGATTTGGGTCCTACTTTATGGCACATAGCAACAACAAAAACAACAAAAGCTTATATCTACTCTATTGATATTTACCTGTATTAGAAATTAAATCATAGACAATTAAAAAGTATTTATTATTACATTTAGAAACAACAAAATAAATCCATGACATGTTAATCTAAATAACATTTTTATGAACAGCAATTTTATCCAAAAGAAAAATTATGGAAAAATGTGGCGTGATTTTATTTTTTGCAATCCTTTTTAGAGATTTGACTTAATAGAAAACAGCTATATTTTCATATCTGCTTCTGCATTCCATTTTTTTTTTGTGATATTTTATTTCAAAAGTTCATGAAAAAAATCTAGCTCCACACAGATATACATAAGATGAAGCAGTATATTAAAAACCTTTTCAGATATTAATGGGCATTATATTTTTATATGACACCAAACTTGAGAAGTGAGAGTTCCTTAAAGTTTAGTTGAAATTTTAAATTTGAAACTATACCAACAAAATTTTTCACCTGTGCTTCTACTCTGTTAGCTGGCATTGGGAATGGATCTTTTTCCGTGTATAATTTTGTAACATTTTTCAGTGGTCAATTGGAAAATATTGATTCACTGAGTTAATGCTGATCTTCCAAATGTTGACAAATTTCATAATATAATATTAGAGAACTCACATTATTAATGTTACTACTTGAATTGCCCTGTAGGGTTTCCAAGGCTGTAATTTTTACCGAAGTAGATTTCCACATCTTTCTCTTACAGAATGGTTGGTGGATTTGAACCACCAACCCTTCAATTGCCTAAGGCACTTGACTGCTAACCAGAAGGCTGGTGGTTCAAGCCCATCAGCCACTCCTCAGAAGCAAGATGGGGCGACCTACTTCCGTAGTAATACTGCCTCAGCAACCCAAGGAGGGGTCGCTATGAGTCGGGTCCAACTCCATAGAGCATAACAACAACAAAAAAAAAACATGTAAGACATTGAGACACCAGGGTTAGTTTATATAGAAACCCTAAAATCCACAGGAAAGTTTAATTTAGCAAAGTAGCGGGGTACAAATTCAACATCCAAAAATAAGTTGGGCTTCTATACATCAACAATGATAATTCTGAAATAAAAAAGAAAGAAAGAAATAATTACATTTATAATAACATCTAAAAGAAAAACAAAC
>NW_006921611.1:1171684-1176216 GCF_000298275.1 Orycteropus afer afer
TGCCCAACCTTCCTTCCGAGGAGTGGCTGGTGGGTTTGAACCGCCAGCCTTCTGGTAGCAGTCAAGTGCTTTAGCCATTATGCTACCAGAGCTCCTATGCATCTTACTTAGTCATTGGAAATACCTTTTTGCAACAATATAAACACTGACAACAAACATAGACTTTGCCAGATGGAACACACAGGAATCAAAGTGACTACATCTATGGAAAGACATGATGGAGAAGGTCAATATCACAGTCAGTACAAGGCCAGTGGTCAACAGTATAGTAGATCATCAATTACCCATAGTAGATCATCAATTACCCATATGCATGTTCAAGCTGCAGCTGAAGAAAATCAAAACAAGTTCACAAGAGCCAAGATATAACCTTGATTGTCTGCCATCTGAATTTAGAGACAATCTCAAGATTATATTTGATGTGTGAACACCAATGACTGAAGACCACATGAGTGATGGGATTACATCAAGGACAGCGTATGTGAAGAAAGCAAAAAGTAATTAAAAAGACAGAGCAAAGAAAATGAATATCTGAAGGGACTCTGAAACTTGCTTTTGAAAGTAGAGTAGCTAAAGTGAAAGGAAGAAATGATAAAGTGAAAAAGCTGAAGAAAAGAGTTAAAAGGGTGTCTTGAGAAAACAAGGTATTAATCACACTAAATAATGAAAAGGATCCCTGGTGGTACAGTGGTTAAGTGCTCTGCTTCCAATCAAAAGATTGGAGGTTTGAACACACCCGCTGCTCTGTGAGAGAAGTAAGTGGCAGGCTGCTTCTGAAAATATTGCTGCCTTGGAAACCCCATGGTGCACTTCTATTCTGTCCTATATGGTTTCTATTAGTTGGAATCAACTCTATGGCAACAGATTTTTGTTTCAGCAAATGGAAGACATTCCATAGTAATGGATGGAAGGCTTAATATTATTAAGATGTCACTATTATTCAAAGCAATTTATAGATTCAACACAATCTCAATCAAAATTCCACCAGCTAACTTCGCAGAATTAGAAAAACCAAACCTCAAATTTATATGAAGTGCAAGCGATGCTGAATAGCAATTTTGAAAAAAGAAGAACAAAATAGGAACACTCACTTTTCCCTTTTTAAACTACAGTAATCAAAACAGTGCCATACTACTAGACATATAGACCAGTAGAGTAGAACTGAGAATCCAGAAATAAACCTGCACATTTATGGTCAATTGATTTTCCACAAAGATGTGAAGTCCTTTTGAAAGGGAAAAATAGTCTGTTGAGTAAATGGGACTGGAACAACTGGATTTCCACATGCAAAATAATGAAAGTGGATTCATACTTCACACCATACACAAAACTGTGAAAAGTAGATGATGAAGAATTATCCCTATGTTACCTTCTGAGAGTTTTATTTCTGAGAGTTTAGGTCATTGTTTCACTTTGAGCTAGTTTTCATAACAATCACAGTGTTTGTTGTAGTTTTTAGTTTTACACACAGCATATTCCCTTAAGTTGATAGCACTCATATTTTATTAAATGAGAAAGATAAATTAAAAACAAATATTAAAAAAAAAAAACTTATTGCTGTCGAGTTCAATCAGACTCATAGCAACCCCTCCTTGGGTTTCCGAGGTGGTATCTCTATGGAAGGTACTCTGGTGGCATAGTGCCTAAGGCATTTGACTACAGACCAGAAGGCTGGTGGTTCAAACCCAACAACCACTACTCAGAGGGAAGATTGTGCAATCTACTTGCGTGGTGATACTGCCTCAGAAACCTAAGAAAGGATGGCTATGAGTTTGATATGACTTGATGGCAGTGAGTTTGTTTTATCTCTACGGAAGTGGATTTCCCAGTCTTCCTTCAGAGGAGTGGCTGGTGGGTTTGAACCACCAGGCTTCCTTCTGGTTAGCAGTCAAATGCCTAAGACACTATGCAACCAGAGATCCTAGTAAAATTATAAATGGTTGTTATTATTTATTTTATTATTACTTTTTTTATTGTGATTTGGGTGAAAGCCTACAGATCAAACCCACCCTCCACACAGCAGCCCATACACACACCATTCCATGACACCAACCACAATTCACCCCAATGCAACAGTTCCCCCACTTCATAAATGGTTATTTTTAAAAGTAATTGAATTATTTGAGACTCCATGTTAGTCTAGTGATTGATAACATATCTTTCTGCTAGATTTAAACCAGTTGTGTGTGTAGTTTATGTGTGCACCTGAGTATGTGCATGATCATGTGTGTGTGTGTGTGTGTGTGGTATGTTTAGTCTAACTTAGTAAATAGTTAGCTTTTAAAAAAGTAGCATAAATGTATGTAAGCCTTTGATGGCTGGAGATTAGCTAGAAGAATTCACATGTGCAAGTGCTTTTAACAGAAGCCCCACTTCCAAAGTCTTCAGACTCAATTTAGATCTCTCCCTGCCCTCTACCAAGTCTAACTCATAAACCTTTTAAACAGTTAGGGCTTTTTAAAGTAATAGATGACCTTACAGAGGGATTTTTACAGTATCTCACAGTGAAATGTAAACATCTGAACGCAGAATATGAAATATATATATATATATATATATATATATATATATATATATTTCTGTTGTATTTTATAAAGGCTAATAAGTTGGAAAATGCTAGTGTAAATATTTTTAAGTCTCAAAATCATAGAAAGGGGTACCATCAATATAATATCTTCCTTGCTTCTAAATTATATTCAGTGCTATCCTAGCTCTGGTGTTCTTGAAGGTTACAGAATCAAACAATAGCTCTTGTGAACATAAAGACTAATAATTGTTATCCTCATAGCATTAAATAACAACAATATGGAAAAGTGAAATTTACTAATTTTTAAAAACAGACTTCATGACAGACAGTAGATCATTGTCCACTGTGAGAAATAGTTTGTATTAATAAATTTTATAATGATAATATTTAAAATTAATTTAAAACATTATGGTAATATAAATACAAGCTAAAATATGGAAATATATTTTCTTCTACTTACATTGACAAAGCATTAAAAGTAGGATAATGACTAGTGCTGTTATTGGTGTGGGTATGGGAAATTGAGACATATATATGTTGGTAAATTACTATTAGATATATTATCCTGAAGGGTAATTTGCATAAAGGTCAGAATTCCAACATGAGTCATATATTCCAATTTTCAAAATTTATTCTAAGAAAGGAAAATCAATAATTGTGCAAGTATACAAAATATATTTACATAAGGTTACACCTGCATATTTTTTTTTTTTTGTACAGTATAACCTGTCAAAGCCAGTATTTTTGTAAGGTGAGAACCTATCAAAGAAGGAAAGCTCAAATATTTTCCACTAAAATGAATGATAGGAAAGTAGTAAGGCTGCACCCTTTCAAAGGGGGAAAACTTGGCAGACTTGGAAAAACAAGGCAGACCTATCAATTTCTGACTGTCACAGATTCTACTGTATTTGCAAACATTAAAAATAGCAACCTAAGTATCTAATATTAAAGGATGGGGAAGTCAGATAGATAGTGTGGTAGTTAAGTTTGTGTGTCAGCTTGGCTGGCTCTGGCTGAGTGTCTGGGCAGCTGGATATCGTATTCCCCATGATGAGACTGGCAGTCAACTCTATGGTGGAATCTCTGTGAGCAGCTGAGTAGCTGCCTTAGGGATGTGGTCTGCTTCCTGTACATAAGGAGAAATCTTGGGGAACAGTCCCTAGCTTATGGCACCCTTGAACCCTGCATGTAGCTTTGTCATTGTTCAGCAGCCTGCCATGCTCTGCTGACCTTGGGACTTACAATGGACTTGAGTTAATGGCCTGCCCTGTGGTTTGGTAACATCGAGCCTGTGCCTCTTTACTTGTGAACCTTGGGCTTGTCAGCCTCAGAAGCCAGCAGCTGAGTGAAGAAAATCCTTCAGCTTCAGTGGACCAGGAGCAGGAGGCAGAGCTGAAACCCAAGGTTGAGGGGCTTTCACCCAGCCCCTAGAGCCTGGTACTTTGAACTTGGACTTAAAGCCTCCAAACTGTAAGAGAATAAGCTCCTGTTTCTTCAAGCCATCCCATTTTTGGCATAGTTTTGTCAGAGTGGCACTAGGTAACCAAAACAGATAGATAGATTCATACATACATACATAGATACATAGATAGTTAATGCAGATAATTTAGATCTCTAGACAGGTGTTCTTAAGTCATGGTGATCTTCCATAAAACAGAATGAAATGTTGCCCATTCCTCATGGTTGCTAGCATGCTTGAGTCCATCACTCAGGCTAGTGTGCCAATCTATCTCATCTAAGTTCTCTGTCACCCTCACTGTATGTCTACTTCACCAAACTTGTCCTTCTTCAGCATTTGGTCCCTCCTGATGACATACTCCAAGCAAGTGGGTTAAACAATGTTATAAAGTTTCATTGGCTAATTTTCAGAAGTAGATCCCCAAGCCTTTCTTCCTAGTCTGTCTTCATCTGCAACTCAACTCTCAACTCACTGCCATCAAGTCAGATCCGACTCATAGTGACCCCTCCTTGGGTTTCCGAGGCAGTATCACTATGGAAGTAGATT
>NW_006921611.1:1176326-1186422 GCF_000298275.1 Orycteropus afer afer
CTAGTGGTATAGCTTCCAGCATCTCAACAACATGCAAACCACCACAGTACGACAAACTCTCTGATGAGGGTGGTATATAAATCGAGACGATATTATATAAGGTGTAGGCAACAAGTTCTATAGTGATTGACATGAGAGAATATTCTTATTATATTGTTAAATGGAAAAATCAGTTTCATGTTTTGATTAAAAATTACATATACCTGTGCATTCAAGCAAAACAGGGAAGATACGTAAGTGGTAATTGTGATTCTGGGTGGAGGAATTTAGATGATTCTGACTTGATTTCATTGGTCCTTCTCTCTCTTTTCATAACAATTATTTTTTACGTATAAATTTTGAAAGTAAAGAAAAACTATTAATATAAAAATTATAGATGAAATGCAATTCTCTAGTGAAAAACAAGAGATTATCTCCATTGGTTTCTTTTTTTTTAATTGCACTATAATTATATTGATTCCAATGTTGCTGGAAATAAATGATTCATGAATAAGAGTTTTATAACACATATTTTGTTCTATAAAGATTTTCTCAATGATGGTACTTCTTAATAATGACACACACTTGACTAATATCTTTTTACTTTTTTGTGGAGCTGGGTAGTAGACATATTACAACTAAATAAATCAATAAGAAGCAAGCTTTATATCTATAACTCTAAATGCAGAAACCATTAAAGAAAAACTTGATAAATTCTATGGCATTCAAAAAAATTGTCATGGCAAAGACCAACAACATTCAAAAGACCAATACAATTTGAGAAAACATTTTTTGAAATCCCTAATATAGACAAAGTTCTAAATTCTTTAAAATAAAGAATTCCTAGAAATCAATAGGAAAAAGACTAACAAGTCTATAGAAAATATGAGCCAAAAGTTCACAGAATAGGAAGTACTAATGGTTCTTAAATATAAACAATATATAAGAGATATTCAAAATAAAAAAACACACTGAAATACCAATATCTTGCTTGTCTATTGGTGATAATCCAAAAGACTAATAATATTCATGTCATGTTTATAGATACAATCAACTATTGCCTTTGGAAATATAACCTAATACAGATGACTTGAAGCATTTACTGATAAAGACTGAAGAATACAATTACAGTGTGTATTACATCTCAAGATAAAACAAAAATCCTCACAATTGGACCTATAAGCAGCATCATGATGAATGGAGAAAAGATTGATGCTGTCGAAGACTTCACATTGCTTGGTTCTACAATTAATGCCAATGGAAACGGCAGTCAGGACATCAGATGATGTATGTTGTTGTTGTTGTTATGTGCTGTCAAGTCGGACCTGACTCATAGTGACCCTTCCTTGGGTTTCCGAGGCAGTATCATTATGAAAGTAGATTGCCCCATCTTTCTTCTGAGGAGTGGCTGGTGGGTTTGAACTGTCAGCCTTCTGGTTAGCAATCAAGTGCCTTAGCCACTATGCTACCAGAGTTCCCAGATGATGTATAGCACTGGGCAATTTGGATACAGATGACCTCTTTCAAGTTCTGAAGAGCAAAGATGTCTCCTTGAGGACTAAGGTGTGCCTGACACAAGCCATGGTATTTTTTCAGTTGCCTCATACACATGTGAGACTAGGACAAGGAATAAGGAAGAGTGAAGAAAAGTTGATGCTTTTGAGTTGTGGTGCTGGCAAAGAATGCTGAAAGTGCCATGGACTGAGAAAAGATCTAACAAATCTGTCCTGGAAGAGGTGCAGCTGGTATGCTTCTTGGAAGTGAGAATGGCCAAACTTTGTCTCACCTACTTTGGTCATATTGTCAGAAGGGACCATTCCCTGGAGAAGGATGTTGTGCTTGGTAAGGTGGAGGGTTGACAAAAAAAGAGGAAGGCCCTCAATGAGATGGATTGACATAGTGGTTGCAACAATGGTCTCAGGTGTAGCTAGGGTCATGCAGCTGGCATGAGATCAGGTGGTGTTTTGTTCTACTGTACATAATATTTTGTTCATACTCTACACTATGAGTCAGAGACTACTCAACATTACCTAATAACAACAACTCAGTCTCCATGTAAGCACAATTGACAATACTTGTCAAATTATAAATACATATACCTTTTGACCCAGAAAATTAGAATCTTGAATATGCTGGGTATATTGCATGCTAGCAAAGCATGAACAGAAGGGTAATTTGTCACAGCATTGTTAGTAATAACAAAAGACTTCAGGCATCCTAGTGTTCATCAATAGCATCTGCTTAAATATAGAACAGTGTGCTATGTATTGTCACCCTATGAAAGTATAAAATACTTTTACATGAATTAATATTGAATAATCTCCAAAGTATATTGTGAGAAGTAAAGTTCAGGACAGTGCATAGTGATTATGTGAAAGGAGGAAATACACTCACGGTGGTAGTTAAATTTGTATGTCAACTTGACTGGGCAGCTGGTGGTAGTTATTCCCCATAATGAGACTGGCAATTATCTCCTTGGTGTGATCTACCACAAGCAGCTGAGTAGCTGCCTTTGGGATGTGGTCTGCTTCCTGTATGTAAAGAGAAGCTTTGGGAATAGTCTCTAGCTTACCGTGTGCTTGGTCCCTGCATATAGCCACGTCATTGTTCAGCAGACTGCCATGCTCTCCCGACTTTGGGACTTAGAATGGATTTGAACTAATGGCCTGCCGTGTGGTGTGGTAACATCGGGGTTGTGCCATTTTATTTGTCGACCTTGGGCTTGTTAGCCTCTGCAGCCAGGAGCTGCCTGAGTGGAGATCCCTCTAGCTTCAGGGGGCTAGGAGCAAGAGGCAGAGCTGAAGTCCAAGATCTAGGGCTTTTACACAGCCCCTAGAGCCTGGCATTTTGAACTTGCACTTAAAGCCTCCAAACTATGAGAGAATAAACTCGTTTGTTAAGGCCATCCCATTTGTGGTATATTTCTGTCAGAGTGGCACTAGGTAATCCAAACACTCACCCACACATCCACACACATATACATGCAATTTATATATTAAATGTACATATATAAATATAATTATATTTAAATATAATTATATTCATTAAACCATGTGTACTTAGCTCAAAAAACAACCTAGAAACAGACATAGGAAATAGTATTTGTTGCCTCAGGAAAAGGTACTGGGTGGCTGAAGGCAGTGATGGGAGGAGACTTTTTGCTGTATACTCTTTACAAAGTTTGGAGTTTGAATAATGTCAATATTTTAGTTAACTTAAAAATAAATTAAACATATCTTTCTACTAATATAAAAATTATAGATGAAGTACAATTGTCTACTGAAAAGCAAGAGCTAAGATAAGATATTAATATGACTGCCCAAAGTAGTTTGTGTGGACTATATTCAGTAATTATTTGCAAGATTATATTGAGCAGAAGGAAAATTTATTAGCATCACAAAATAATATGTATTTTTTTAATCCTTAAAGTGTTTATACCTCTTATCAATGCTGCAAATAAGATAAAGAAGTGCCATTTCTGCCTATGTGTTTATTCCGTTTTACTTCCCCTCTCCTTCCTTTATTCTTTCTTCTAATATATTAGGCAAAGTAGGGACAACACTCAAATACATGAGTGACAGCCTGTCATTGGAACAGTTCATTGTGAGAATTTTTATGAGTTATGATATCTTTGTTAATAAGCACTTAAAATCAAATCTTACAAGATGTTAACAGAGAGGTAGTGAACTCCAGTGAAACTTGAATTGATTCCTATACATGTGTTTTCAAGGTAGCTGTGCATTATTATTTTCATTAAGCATATTTTATTTTGGATAGTCTAAGTCTATAGGGTCACTATAAGTCAGAATCGCCTCTATGGCAATGGGTTTGGTTTGATTCAGTCTGTATAGTAACTGTCATCATTCACCTGGTCTCTCATTTTGCTACTAATGTGCTTGAGACCAGAGAAGAAATTTTTTATTTTGCCCCACCCTTCACCCCCCAAGAAAACACTGCCATTGAGTTGATTCTGACTCATAGTGACCGTATAGGACAGTGTAGTACTGCCCCATAGAATTTCCAAGGCTGTGAATCTTTAAGGAAAAGGACTGCCTCATCTTTCTCACCTGCAGAACAGCTGGGGGGTTTGAACTGCTGACTTTTTGGTCAACAGCTTAATGCTTTAGGACTCTAAAAAGGTGATCTAGTTTTTTTGGTTTATATATAATTCTGTTCCAATTATCCTTTGCTGCATAATAAACTACTTCAAAATTTAGTGGATTAAAACAAACGTTTTATGTACTTCACCATTTTGTGGGGTAGGATGGTAGGAATGCCTTGGCTAGGTGGTTTGTTTCTGATCCTGGGCAGGGCAGCTGGGGCTGCAGGATCCATTTCTAAGATGGATCATACTTGTGGTGCCTCAGTTGTGCATGGCCTCTAGCTCTCCCTCTGTGGCATATTATCCTTCAGGACCTTTCCATGTACCTTGGTCATCTCAAAGCATGGTAGTATTGGGTAGCCATACTTCTTGCACAGAAGCATGTTTCCAAGAGAGAGTGTTTTAAGAGACAGGTGAGAGCTGCCAGTCTCTTTAGGGCTGAGCCTGTAACTGGTTTGCTGTCACTTCTGCCATATTCCATTAATCAATGTAGTTACAGAGCCTGCTCACAGTCAAGGGGAGGGGACATAGACTCAACCTCTCCATGAGAGGATTGTCGAGGAATTTGTGGCCATTTTTAATCTACCATAAATAATTTCTTTTGAAGAAGTTAGACAAGTTCCTAAGGACTGCATTGGGAAGTTTTTGAATGCTGTCATTTAGCTCAAACTCTGAAATGTTCCTTCACATGGCTTCTGAGCCATACCCAAGCAATTTGACTTTTACCTTGGTAGTAAATAGCTGCCCAGCAGTGTACTCTAAATATTGGATGCAACCTTTATCCTGCCTCTTAATCCTAGCATCATGTAACCTCTTGGTACAAAACTCTACTTAGTCATTTTTTAATTAAAAAAAAAATCTTGAAAATAGTTTTCTTGGTTATCATGTTGGTATTTCATGGCAGAATGAAGCAGCCTCCAAGAAACTCAATATGCAATGTCAACTTTAACAAGACAGACAGTGGAAGGCACTTCCGATTCCCTCAGTCTCTCATTGTTCAACCAGTCTCTAAAACAGGCTTTGCCTGTTGTTTGCCTCTGTTTTCCCAGCATCCAGGAATATGGTCAGTGCCCAATATATTAACTATGTTAATTAGTTGTGATAAAACAGTTATGTTCCATTTTGAACTCTATTGAACATATCCACTCTTTTTTATTACTACCTCTGTTTTGGCTACTATTATTTCTTATTTGATTCACCCTAATTGATTTGATTCTTTCCTAATTAAGTTCCCTGATACCAGTCTTCTTCTATTCTTTGTTCCACATTGCAGCTAAAGTGATCATCCTAAATGAAAATTCAGTGATGTGATTCCCTTGCTTTAGTTTTTTAATGGCCGCTGCCTCCAGAATAAGGCCAAACTCCTTATAAGCCTTTAAATAATTCCCCTGCCTTCCTTTGGCCTCATCTTTGACCTATTGCCCCTTCTCACTTGATTTTCCAACCGTATGAACTGCTTTTGTTTCCAGAATATGCTTTTCTTATTCTTAAACTTTAGCTCTTTCTCATTTTGGGTTTTCTTCCTGGATTACTTATCCCTTTCCTTTTCAATAAACTCTCCCACTTCATAAGTATGAGCTGGGAGAATGGTGCCTTCAAGAGGTCTTCACTGACCCACCAAGGCGAGGCTAAGTTTCTCTCTTATATGCCACTGTTTCACTTTCTTTTTCTCTCTAGATAGCTCTTATTGTATATTGCTGTCAGCATTGCTTGTTTTCTGGTCTTTATCTTCCATTAGACTAGAAGATTGGGGGAACAGATGCTGGGTATTTTTGAATGCTGTCTATGCTTAGCACAGTACCTGGTATACCACATGGATTACCTAGTGCCTTAGTTTCCAGGACTGCCATAAGACAATACTAAAGAATGGGTGGCTTCAAAGAACAGGACTTTCTTTTTCACCATCTGGAGGCTAAAAGGGAGCTCTGGTGGTGTAGTGCCTAAGGCATGTGATTACTAACCAGAAGATTGGCAGCTCAAACCCACCAGACACTCCTCAGAAGGAGGGACAGTCTACTTCTGTAGTGACACTGCTTTGGAAACCCAAGGAGGGGTTGCTGTGAATCAGATCCGACTAGTCGGCATTGAGTTTGGTTTTGTGGTTTGGAGGCTAAACGTGCAGATCATTGTCTCATCTGTGTCAGTTCCTTGGGCTCCTTTGCTGCTTATAGATGCATCTACCTCCAACATCACATGCTGCCTCCTCCTGTGCTTCTCACTCTCTCTCTCTCTGTGTTGTTGTTAGTTGCTGTCCAGTTGAGTCTGACTTATGGTGACCTCGTGTAAGTCAGTGGGACTGTGCTTGTAGGGTTTTCAAGGTTGTAACTTGTTGGAAGCAGATCTCCAGGCCTGTCTTCTGAGGTACCTCTGGATAGATTTGAACTGCCAACCTCTTATTCTAGTTGAGCGAATAACTGTGCACCCACCAAACCAAAATCAAACTCACTGCAGTCGAGTCAGTTCCGACTCATAGTGACCTCTCCTTGAGTTTCTGAGGTGGTATCTCTACAGAAGTAGATTGCCCAATCTTCCTTCCAAGGACTGACTGGTGGGTTTGAGCCGCGAAACTTCTGGTTAGCATTCAAATGCCTTAGGTGCTGTGCCCCTGGAGCTTCTTTTGTGCAGCTAGGCCCTCCTTTATAATATACTGCTCAGAAGGAAGGGATCAAGTTTAGGAGTCACTCTACTCCTGTGTGATCTTATTAACAGACCACAAAGAAAATCCTGTTTCCAAACAGGATCACATTCACAAATTCAGGGATCAGGACTTCAACATATGTTTCGAGGGGACAGAATTCAATCCATTACAGCTAGTTTCAATGAATACAGTATTATATCACTGGGTCTTTTCCTTCTTTTAATATATCAATGCTATGGCTGTTGTATTTTCTATGCCCTCCACATCTAATACAGTAATTCATTCAAAGTATAGTCTAAATCACATTCATTAAATGGATGTGTTTTTAAATTCTATTTTTATATGATAATTCAGATAGTGGATCTAAAAATTATGAATATGGATTATCATTGTTTTGCAAAAGCTTGGAAGTGAGGGTTAATGGAGAGTTTCTGTACATCAGCCGACTATTATCAATTTTCATTTATTTCTAAATTAGTTGAAATTATTCTATTTAATGCACAAACTCAAATAGTAACACAAACACTGGTTGGTTCTAGAGAGTCTTTTTCATGTCACTATGCTGTTAACAGTTTCCCTTCTTGTCTTTGAAGGCTCTGTGCTGTACACATATCAAACAGGTCAGATGCTGTGATATCTCACTGGGTCCCTATGTTGGTATTGCCTCCTGTTTTCTGTTTCATGCAAGTGGAAATAGGTCTTTCAGATAGTTATAACATGTTAAATCTCTGTAACTCATACCAGAAGCTTCCAATTCTGTAGGCAGTGCTTTAATTGGAGAATCTCTGTACCTTCAATTTTATCAAATGCTTCTTTCCCTTTAAAATAGCTTTTGAGAACTTCATTAAATCAGAGTTATGGAAGATGTGGACTCTGATCTTAGGCTTTCCTGAGCCGATGATTGGCTTAATGCTCTGCTCAGCATAGTCTCTGGAAGGCTGAGTGTGTTCCAGAATTCTATAATCTGTCTTATTTCATGCACTGTCTATAGGTTACCACCGGTCATTAATTGGAAAGAAGATTGTCTTCTTTGTTCCATGTGTCTGAAGTTCACCTCCAGCTGTGTGAAAAGTCAAGTCTGTGCATCTCTGGATTGTGTCTATTAATTTTTACTTTTTGAGACATATTTCAGGAGTATGGGAGACATAGGCATAGTGGTGGGTACAAACACTGGCTGTATTCATATGAATATATATTTACTCCTAGAATGTATATGAAGTTCGCAGTATATTTTTTTAAATCTCAAGACAGTGGTTCCTGGCAATGTGTACTTTAAAACTCCTACTGTGTTTTTCACTTGGCCTCCCTCAATGAGAGAACTGTGTTTGCAACATGATTTCAAATTACTATTGTTTTAGATAGGTTCATTTTTCTAGAAGACACATTTTTACAAAAATCACTTCTTAAAAATGTATACTCTTAAACAGTAAAAACAGATTTGGGCTCTTTTTGTGAGAAAGATAGCATAGTGCCTAAGACACTCGACTGCTAACCAGAAGACTGGCGGTTCAAACCCACCAGCCACTCCTCAGAAGGAAGGTTGGGCAATCTACTTCCGTAGTGATACTGCCTTGGCAACCCAAGGAGGGGCCACAATGAGTCAGGACTGACTCGAGGACACACAACAACAACAACAACAACAACAAAATACCTGAAAATCGCCATATTTGCCGAGATTGTATAATGGTGTGTGGGTGATGGGGAACTTCTGCTTCTGGCTCTGTTTCAGTTCTACCACACTTTATGCAGATATTCTCACCTCTCTCTGCTGTTTCCTCATCTGTACAAGAAGGGGCAGAATTGGATGATAGCTAAGACCTAACTATGAAGTCCCTCATTATGGCTTCCCTTGATTTTAACGTTGACAGTGAACAAATATGCAAATGAATAGCAACTTGACCTTAAGTTATCAGACTGTGCATTCTCCACAGAAACTAACATTCAAGACAAAAGTTGCAAAAATTAACCACTTAGTCCAAGCTCTTCTAGATCCCCACTCTCAATACTTAGGAACCCATCACTAATGGAGTGATATCTTTCAGGTGGAGTATTGACCTCATTGACACCACTAGCAGAGCACTAATAGAAATACAGACACCTGTGAGGAGAGGATTATCTTCAAGCCAACAGATGCTGTGGAGGAGGCAATCTGGGTTGTCAGAATCACTCATGCAGCATATCTTTCATTCATTGGAACTGAAATTTTCCATTCTTGATCAGTGTTACCAATAGTGAGACTTTTAGCTATCGCTTTAATGAGCCATTTGCTTGAGTTATTTTTTATTTTTTTGTTAACTCAGACCTAAAATATCATTCTATGTAAAACAAATAAATAAAAGATACTTCCCAAAATATTATTCATAGGTACATGTTTTTGTATTTTAATGTTTCTGAATTGAATTATTTATAATTGATGATGGCTTTGATTACAATTGGCAAAGCCTTTTCTCTTAGTGGTATGTAAAATGATGGTGATCCTATAGTCATCAATGTTTTAGATTTTATGTATTATGATTTTAAGCTGTAACACCAGACATGACAGTGTGTCCTATTATTTTGCTAATGTTTGTAATAAAGTTGAGACAGAAAACCTACATTAATATAATTGGATATTGGATATGGGGACATTTTCCTAAGAATAAGCCTTTCATAAGTTTCAGGTCCCAGTTCAGCCAACCATCTGATGCCCTTTCTCTGTAGACATCTTGTTTGCTGTACTATGTAGTCAAAAGTGTTCTTAAGGAATTAGAAATCTTTGAGAAAATAGATTTTCTCTTTTACAAATGCAATTCCTTACAAGAAAATAAGTATAAAGTACTTAGTCCAGAACCTGACACAGAATAAATGGTAACCATAAAGTGCCTTCTGGTAAGAGCACTTTCTGGCTAAGCACATGGATTTTTAATTTGCATATATAGCCCTCTGTGAAGGTAGCTATCTCTCAAGAGTAGTGATCTTGAGGCAAACTTCAATGCATTAAGGCAAAGAAGGATTCATCTTGCAAATTACTGAACCTGTCTGACAATGGAGATAACTAGGCCCTTAGGTATAGATTTTTTTTTTTGTTTTCATTTTGAAATATTTTTAACCTTAAAAAACATTTGCCAAAGCAAATTCCTGTAATCTTCCCTCATATTCCTCAAATGTTAACATTTTACATGAACACAGGGCGGTTTTCAAAATTATGAAATGTTACCCACTGCTGTCGAGTTGATTCTGACTTTTAGTGACCTCCGTTGGGTTTCCAAGGAGGTAAATCTCAGAAGTAGATTGCCCCATCTTCCTTCTATGGAGTGGCTGGTGATACAGTGCAATTTAGTAATCTAGAAGTCAGCAAACTTTCTGTGAAGAACCAGAGAGTAATTTTTTTTTTTTTT
>NW_006921611.1:1191977-1233872 GCF_000298275.1 Orycteropus afer afer
CTATGAGTCGGGTCCAAATCGACGGGACATAACAACAACAATAACAATGGCTAATGATCATGAGCATTTCTTCATATGTTTGTTGGCCACCTGAATATCCTCTTTGGTGAAGTTTCTATTCATGTCTTCTGCCAAATTTTTAATTGGATTATTTGTCTTTTCGTTATTGAGGTGTTGGCGTTTTCTATAAATTCTAGCGATAAATCCCTAGTCAGATATGTCATTGTCGAGCATTTTTTCTCAATCTGTAGGTACTTTTTTTGACTCTTTTGGGGAAGTCTTTGGAAGCACATAAAAATTTAATTTATCTTTAATTTATCTAGTTTCTCTTCTGCTGTTTGTGCATTTTGGGTTATGCTTGATATTCTGTTTATGCCATATATTGTTGTTGTTGTTATGTGGCTTCGAGTTGGACCTAACTCATAGTGACCCCTTCTTGGGTTTTGAAGGCAGTATCAACTTCTACCATACTATATACTATATATACTACTATACTGTAGTATACTACTACAGAAGTAGATTGCCCAACATTCCTTCCAAGGAGTGGCTGGAGGGTTTGAACCATCAGCCTTCTGGTTAGCAGTCAAGTGCCTTAGGCACCAACCCTAAATGGTACTGAAAAAACTCTATATCTATTTACAGAAAAATAAAACAATATCTATACCCCCCACCATACACAAAAAGTAACTCCAGATAGATCAAAGTCTTAAATGTGAAACCTAAAACTATAAAGCTCCTCAAGGAAAAACTAGGGGCACATATATGCCATATATTGTTGTTGTTGTTATATGCCATTGAGTCAGACGTGACTCATAGCAACACTTCCTTGGGTTGCCAAGGCAGTATCACTGCAGAAGTAGATTGCCTAACCTTCCTTCTGAGGAGTGGCTGGTGGGTTTGAACCACCAGCCTTCTGATTAGCATTCAAGTGCCTTAGGCACTATGATACCAGAGCTCTTATATGCCATATGTTAGGGCCCCAAAATTTGCCCCTAGTTTTTCCTTGAGAAACATTATAGTTTTAGGTATCACATTTAAGTCTTTGATCTACCTGGAATTAATTTTTGTGTATGGTGTGAGGTATGGATCTTGTTTCATGTTTCTGCAAAGGGATTACAGTTTTTCAGTACTATTTGTTAAACAGACAATCTCTTCCCCATTTAATGGATTTCAGCCCTTTGTCAAAGATCAGCTGACCATAGGTCATTGGATCTATTTCTGGGTCCTAAATTCTATTCCATTAGTCTATGTGTCTGTCATTGACCAATACCAGGCAGTTTTGACTACTGTGGTTGTATAGTAGGTTCTAAGATCTGACAGTGTGAGACCTCCTACTTTCTTTTTCTTCAATAATGTTTTGCTAATCTGAGGTCTCTTTCCTTTCCATATAAAGTTAGTGATTGGTTTTTCCATATCCCTAAAGAATGTTTATGGGATCTGGATTGGGATTGCATTGAATGCATAGATTGCGTTGGGTAGAATTAACATTTTCCCAATATTCAATCTGCCTATTCACAAGCATGGGAGCTCTGGTGGCATAGTGCCGAAGACAATTGACTGCTAACCCGAAGGCTGGCAGTTCAAACCCACCAGCTACTCCTGGGAAGGAAGGTTAGGCAATCTACTTCCGTAGTAATACTGCCTCAGAAACCGAAGGAGGGGTCGCTATGAGTTGGGTCCGACTCGACGGCACATAACAACAACAACAACAATTCACAAGCATAGTATATTCTTCCATTTATGTAGATATATTATGGTTTCTTGAAGTAGTCTTTTTATAGTTTTCTTTGCACAGGTCTTTTGTGTCCCTGGTAAGATTTATTCCCAAGTATTTTATTTTTCTTTTGGTAGCTATTGAAAATGATATTGATTTCCTTATTTCTTTTTGAGCTATCTCTTGGCTGGTGTAGGGGAATCCAACTGATTTTTGGATGTTGATCTTGTATCCTGCCATGATGCTAAATCTCTTTATTAGTTCCAGTAGATATTTTACTGAGTCTCTTGGGTTTTCTAGGTATAGTATCATATCATTTCTCTGATATTTCTTCATGCCCTTATTTATATTATATGTTTTTGGTAAGAATAACAGACAGGTGTTGGTGTGTCTGTCTTATTGCATTATATCAGGAGACAGATTATGCCAATTTGTAACAATTGCTGGTGATACTAACATTAGCCATTCAGTTAAACTGTTAACTGCTAAATTTCTCCAGTATGAAATTACTCTTTCTCCATTTATAAGTTACAAGTTAGGATTTTCCTTTTGCTTTTATCTTGTAGTGAGATACTTTGAGACTATGTAAATATTATTTTTCATTCACACACACACATACACACACATGCAGGCACATGGATTTGTGTCTGTTTTGATATCTGTCAGGATAAATATTAAAATCCATGAGTTCATGCCAGTAACACTAATTTCAATCTTATTAAGCAAGGTTCATTCTAGCCTTTATTCCTTATCTGTAACTCTCTTTATTTGCCAATGTGAAACCTGGCTCCCATTTCCTATGATAGTCTTACTCATTTGTCCAATACTAGAATACAGAAAAAGTAGTTTTGAAATTATTAATACATGCCACTGTAAAAACAAACTTACTATTTGTGTATAATTTTGTATATGTGCATATACCTATATACATATGTGTTTTGGTTACCTAGTGCCAGTCTAACAAAGATATACCACAAATGAAATGGCTTTAACAAATTGGAGTTTATTCTCATAACTTTGGAGGCCAGAAGTCTGAGTTCAAAGTGCCAGTCTCTAGGGGCTAGGTGAAAGCCCCTTGACCTTTGGCTTCAGCTCTGCCTCTTGTTCTCGGCCCACTGAAGCTAGAGGCATCTCTTCACTCAGGCAGCTAGTGGTCGCTAACACTTACAAACTCAAGGTAGACAAGTGAAAAGGCACAGTCCCAGTATTAATAAATCACATAGCAGACCATTGATTTAAGCGTATTGAAAGTTTCAAGATTGGCAGAGCATGGTAGGCTACTGAACAATGACTTGGCTACATGCAGGGTTCAAGTGTGCCATAAGATAGAGACAATTCCCTATGCTGCTTCTTATATATGGTAAGCAGACCACATCCCTAAAGCAGCTACTCAGCTGCTTGTGGTAGATACTACCATGGAGTCGATTGCCAGTCTCATCATGGGACATAACTACCACCAGGCCCAGAAAAGTTGACACACAACCTTAACTACCACAATATGTGTGTATATATGTACATAATATGTGTATGTTTGTACACATATTATGTACATATATGTATATGTACATGTACACATATGTAGATACATATCTATTTGATATACTGATTTCTAAGTTCAGTTCCCCCTTCCCTTTGATGTGATTATGTTATTCATTTGTAATAGAGAGGTTAAGATTTAGCATTTGTATGCCATTCACCTCATCATTATTCATTTTAATCATCAATCTATCATGTGTTGTTGTTTTTGTTGTCATGTGCTCTCGAGTCGGACCCAAATCAGAGCAACCCCTCCTTGGGTTTCCAAAGCGGTATCACTATGGAAGTAGATTGCCCAACCTTCCTTCTGAGGAGTGGCTGGTGGGTTTGAACTGCCAGCCTTCTGGTTAGCAATCAAGTACCTCAGGCACTATGCTACCAGACCTCCTATAATTTATCATATAGTATATGAAATATTAACATAGTTCTAAAGTGAAAATGATACAGGAAAAGTTATTGCTAAGAGAAATGTCACTCTCCCAATTCCCTGCTTATTTCTTGGAATTAATCTAATTAATGGCTGGTGTATCCTTCCTGTGTTTTATTTTGGACAAATGAGCCAGTATGCAGATATTTCTTATATACTCTCCTTTCTTACATCTACATCAATTGGAAATGTATATGAGTAATGATTGTTAATTGCAGTATTGTTGTAAATGCACAGCAATGGAAACAACCTTTTTGTCCACAGAAGAGGGTGGGTGGATAACTATTATACATCCATTCAAAGAAGGATTAGGCAGCTGTAACATAGAAGGAAGATGATGCTATGAATTATTTTTCTTATTGTCCAGAATTCTTATTGAAGTTTCATCTTTCTATCTTGCAGCTGTGGCCAAAAACAAACAAACAAAAAAAGAAGTTGTGAGGAGTAATATGGTTGTAAGTCATTTATTGTCAGCGTAGACAGATGAAAAGTCTGAGATCTTCCTTGCTCAGAGATGGCAGGAATAATTTCTGCAGGTATCAGGCATTTGGAAAATCTAGGAAGGATATCATTAGAAGGGAATAAGATCCCAGTAATTAGTACAATTTATAGTTTTTCTTTTTAGAGACCACTTAGGTTTAAGTCTAGCCAATGCATTAGGCACACCCTGCTACAAGAAAGGAATGTTTAATGAAGAACTCACAATGCAGAAACCCTCACTCAAAAATAAAAGTTTCAACTATAGTTTTTATTAACTTGTTGTTGTTGTTATGTGCCGTTGAGTCGGCCCCAACTCATAGTGACCCCTCCTTGGGTTTCCGAGGCAGTATCACTACAGAAGTAAGATTGTCCAACCTTCCTTCCGAGGAGTGGCTGGTGGGTTTGAACTGCCAGCCTTCTGGTTAGCAGTCAAGTGTCTTAGGCATTATGCTACCAGATGAAAAGCTTTCATCAGTGTTTCGGGGAAGGAAAGATAAGAAAAATTTAGACATAAACTGAACAAATAAGAATTAAATCTTTAACTGCCATAAGTACTTTAAATCAGAACTTTTATTTATTTATTTATTTTCCACCTGAGACTATGGTCCTGAGTCCTCAGGTCCAATGATTCTCTCCCTCAAGGTGTTTGTCTCTGAGAAGCTACTCCAACCCTGTCTTCTGTTGCTTCTATAATATATGTGGCTAATTTTGTAGCACAAGTGCATATGTAAGATTATCTTCAGCCAGATCTATGTTTGGTCTAGGGTATATTCCTGTTTGCTTAACCTCACCTGATGTCACCTGTCTATACATTTATCTGTAGCCAGGTGTTTGGTTTTAGTGGTAACTCAATATTGTGCATGTCCTAGTATTTGCCTCTGTTGTCTATTTCTTCTGTGCACTTTTCAGTGTCCTTCCCTTCCCCAGTATCACCATGCTGGTCACAGAATTTTTTTTTTTAATTGACATTTGGGTGAAAGTTTACAGATCAAATTCATTTTCCATACAACAGCTCACATATACTTTGTCTCATGACATTTACTGTGATTTCCTGCAATGCAACAGCTCCCTTCGCACTTCCTCCCCATAGTTACCTCTTGCCTGTGCCCTTCCCTCCCATGCACTTCTGTCCCCCAAGCTGTCTCCCTGTGTATTGTTGTTGTTTTTGTTATGTGCCATCGAGTCGGCCCTGACTCATAGCGACCCTCCTTGGGTTTCCGAGGCAGTATCACTACAGAAGTAGATTGCTCCATCTTCCTTCTGAGGAGTGGCTGGTGGGTTTGAACCACCAGCCTTTTGGTTAGCAGTCAAGTGCCTTAGGCACTATGCTACCAGAGCTCCTTCTCCCTGTGTATATAGCCCTTCTATTCTGCCATGATTGATCTCTCCAAGGAGTGTATTTACCTAATGTAAATATTCAGCTTGTATGCCTGTCATTTGTTTTGCTGGAAGCCACAGGAGTGAGTGGTTCAATTTCAGACCTGAAGGGCAACTAGAGGCCATAGTCTCAGTGGTTCTATCAGGCTCTATCAAACAAGCAAACCTGGTCCCTTTTTTTATCTTTTAATTAAAAAATAGTGAGTTTTGAGTTTGTATTTTGCTCCACATTGTTCTCCCACTGTATCCAGCATCTCATACAGAGATCCCCCTCTGAGTGGTTGACATTGGTAGCTAAGCATGATCTATTTCTTCTTCTCATAGTCATATAGGGACTATTTGTTTCCATGTGTCTTTAGTTTTTTCCATTCTTTGTTGCTCTGGCTGAGGAGAGGCCCATTGTTGCATCCAGATGGCCTCTTGCAAGCTTTTAAGATCCCAGTCACTATTTGCCAAAGTATGATGTGGAACTGTTTTTATGTAGTATGTTATACCAATTGAACTTGATGTCCCCTGTGACCATTGTCCTGAGCCCACAGGTCCAACTACTTGCTCCCTCTGGGTAGCTGGCTTGGCATAGACTTTGAAGAATCATTTTCTATCCAATTCACTATTACAAAAGTGTTCTGAATTTACATAAAGTGGTAGAGAGAGAGAGGTGGTTAGTTCCATATGAACTACTTGAATGCTTGGCCAAAAAGTAGGTACACCTGTAATTAAATTCCATTTTGATTAGCCCATGGCACTCCACACACACTTTTTTTTTTTTTTTTTTTTTAAGTAAGAAACCTTGGAGAATTTGAGAGCACACAGATTTGTATTCTTTGCTCATTCTTCTTTTCCTTTGTGCTTGCCCTTTCTCCAGTAGAGATACTGATCAACTTCCATTTTCCCCAGCATCCTTTTTCTTACATATCTGCTCCCCCTCCCAAACATACTCATAATCTCCCTTATTTTGGTTAGTTCTTACCCAACCTGAGGTCTCAACTTAGATATAATTTCTCAGGTGATTTTTCCCTGACTCTCCTTTTTTTGTTATTTTTTTTTGTCAATGCATCTAACAAACTATACTGTGCTTGCTTATATAGTCATCTGCTTATTCTTCCTCTGAGCTATTTGAGTACAAAGACTATGTCTGTTGCATACATCATTGTATTCATCTACAGCAATATTCACTACCCCCAACATCTCTACAAAGTGAATGAATTCACCTGTGGTCCAGCAAGAAGCAGAATTTGAGATGATCTCTAGATAATGTACAACCTAGGTCCTCCTTCCCACAAGTAATTGAGAGGCTGTGGATATAATTGGAAATGTATTGAAAAGCAGTTAATAAAAGAAAACAAGGTTATTAAAGCATGATTACCATCATTTGAGACATATTATATATTCAACTTTGTTGCATGGTAGACGGCTTTATAAAAAGCCTAATCACCCAAGATGAATGGAAATTATTTTCTTAGCTCATGTCATAATAGAGATCATCAGCCTTGTGCAATCTCCCTTTGTACAACTCCAAGTGGAATAAATTTAATAAAATAATATGAAATGTGTAGCTCTTTGGAATGCCTGTAGTAGTTAGAATTTAGTTGGTGGAAATAACGGCAGGCTGCAGATCTCTTGACTTAAAATGGTACCAGTGATTTCTTTACTGAAAAACTTCTCAGAACCTGTATTGTATCATGAGGATATAGTATGCAGCATTTATAAAATGATCATGGCATACTTTTGCCTTTCTCCCTACAACTGAGCATCCTCTCGAACTAATGCCCTTTGCTCTCTATCTCTGTTTGTCTATCTACCTACCTACATATATAGCTATGGGGGGGGGGGGGGGAGAGAGAGCAAGAAAGAAGAGAATGATTATTGAATTGTCGGCTCTGCTGTCTTCATCTGCTTCCCGGCCCTTTCACAATTCCTATCTGCCATTAAGTTTTATTTTCTTTTGCCCTTTATCCTTATGCCATCCCACAGCAACCATCATGCCTATTCTCAGATAAGTTGTATACAGGCATACATAATAAAATAAAGAAAAAGTGAAATAATAATAATAATAATAATAATAATAATAATAAAGGCTATTATGCTTTGTTGACATAGCTGGAACCTCATCCATCCTCACATGATAACAGATCATAAATGAATCATATTGTGTGCTAGCATGGTGGTAGTGGATGTGGGTATGTGCCCCTATAATTTCCTATAGTATGGGGGGCAAAATATTTGTAATTAGTGCAAACATATTTATACTATTGAGTATACATATCTCAACTATCTAAGTTCTAAAATATTTCACTTTGTTCAGTAGTACCACAAAATATAAAAATAAGAATGTAAAAATCTAAAACAGAAACAATGACAACAGTCAGACATTCATAAAATAATATAGACAAGAAGATTAAATTTATGATGAGAGTGATCTAGGCTGCATTAGCCTCAAAATGGCTTCTTCAGGTTCATTTTGTTGTTGTTGTTATTTGCCATCGAGTCGGCCCTGACTCCTAGCGACCCCTCCTTGGGTTTCCAAGGCAGTTATTGCTACGGAAGTAGGATTGCCCAACCTTCCTTCCGAGGAGTGGCTGGTGGGTTTGAACCGCCAGCCTCCTGGTTAGCAGTCAAGTGCCTTAGGCACCATGCTACCAGAGCTCCTACATTTTAGTCTCCTTAATTTGTTCCATCAAGTGAACCAAACTGTTAATCATTCTGTTATATGGTATGGGACAAAACCAAAGGTTGCCAGTACATGCATCCTTTACAGTGCTCTTTGCTCTTTCCTTTCTCTCTGCCTCATTTGTTTCTTTCCTGTCTCTCTCCATTTGTCTATATGGTCCTCTGTTTTTAATTTACTAACAAGCAGATTTCCTGTAAAGTGTGCCTGTGCACACAGGAGCTATCCTACTTTTGTTTTTAAATGCAAGTAATGGTTTCATAATGTAGTAGAGCTCATGATGGAGCAAATCAAAATATGTCCAGTTATATCCACTAAGTGACACATTTCCAAATACCTAGCCAAGGAACTAAAGTTTTTAAAATTTGTCCAATGATAATAATAGTATTATTTAGATTCAACTAATCATTTTAATTAATTTTGTTTTTCTCACAGTTTTTTATTTTAAAAATGTTTCTACCTACAAAGAAGTTGACAAAACAGAAAAATGAATCTTTGTACTGGAGCTGTTCACCCAGTTTCACCAATCACTAATATTCTATAATATATTTTTGCTTCCTCTCTCACACGCAAACTTATATGTACTCACACATGTGATGATTATTTTTAACTAAACTGTTTTAAAGAAAGGTGCAGATATCATTACAATTTATCTTGAATACTTCATCTTGTATCCCCTCCTAAAAAAAAGACATTTTATTACATAGCCATTTTCTCTCTCAAGAAACTGGTATGGATACAATATTATTATCTTCTTCTTGCTTTAAGTGTCTGTATAAGAATATCTATCATCCATCTGTCAGTTTGTTTACTGTGGTGGTTTACATGTTGCTGTTATGATGGATGCTATGCCACTGGTAAATAGTTTTCACCAACACTTCCAGACTATAATAGATTAGGAAGAAAGGCCTGGCGACCTATGCCCTAAAACTATCCAGTGAAATCCTTATGGATCACAACAGATTATTATTTAATATAGTGCTGAAATATGAGCCCCTACATTGGAAGGCTCTCCAATATGCCAGTGATCATGAAGATGGCACAGGATGTGGCAATGATTTGTTTATGTTATACATAAAGTCACCAGGAGTTAGAGTCAACTTTATGGTAACTATCATAGATAAAAACATACGGGAATGTATGGATTGAAAATACAGTAAAACAATATTGGTTATTAGCAAGCTGTAGTGAAATGACCTATCTCTCACATTGTCTTTTTCCCTAGAGGGTAAGTTTCTTAAGATCAGGAGTCATGTTTAATTCTGGTTCATGTTATTTATTTTTATTTTCACAGCGTCTAGATAATGCTGAGTGAAATTCAGAAATAAAATGTTACATTGCACTGTATCTTGAATTAATTTAATTAAAAATAATACTTTAAAATGGTGTAATTAAAAATAATAAAGGATTAATTTAAATGATCCGTCCTTCAAATGATATTTCTTTAAAAGTCAGATGTTAAGGCTTTAATATAGAATATGTGTATATACCCACTTTAGGGATAGTGCTTTCCACACTTAAGAGGAAAAGAGTAATAGGAACTATTTATGGGGAAGAGATGGGCAGGTGCTCTTGTTCCCTGGGATGCTTCTTGCCTTTGTCAGAAAAGGCTTTGATCTATATGAAGCCTATAAATACAATGTCTCAACCATTTCTACCTCTTTGGCTTTGTGCAGTACTAGTAAGAGTTGTCTATTTGACTGTGTGCATCCATATGTGTGTCCTGTGGAGCTATTCTCTTTGGGTTTGCTTTCTATGCCTGAGTACAACTTCTCTAGTCATAGGCATGATGGTTGGTATAGTATGGCATATAGACAATTCTAATTTTGCTCTGTATTTTTGTCATGTTTATTCTCCTTCAGAAGTAAGCCTACCTCCTCAGACCTTTTGTTTAATAAAATTTTCATTAAGATACTCCCTGCCCTGCTCTCCCTGTATATCCAATAATCAGATAATATTATAAAGCCTGAAGAATTAAACTCACCCACTTATTTTCTGGGTTGTAGCTTTCTCTCTTACTTTATCTTAAGGATCTCTCTCCTTTCTGTACTTTTTCTTTCTCACTCTTGGGATTATTATGGTACATTTCCCTTTTGACTTTTATTTATTTCTTCATAATTTGGAAGCCAATATGGTGATGAACTTTCTACTCAGAATTTCTAAAAATATGGGAAGAGGTTTTGTTGAACTAAATTGTATCTCTGGTCTTACTAATTTGAACATAGTGAAATAATGAGTGCATGATAATCTACAGTGCAGAATAAATGCCATGTATTAACCATGATTATTCATTTCTAAGGAAAAGTTTTAAATGGAAAATTAAAAAAAAAAAAAAGCATTGAGTGTTGTGCCAAGGCATATGGCAGTGCTAAAATAAAGAAAAATATATATAATTTCTAGTAACAGATGGATTTGAACCACACTTGGATCTGTTGAATACTTTTAATATTTAATTTACAATGAATCTTTAATATAACATTTAACTATGTGTTCTGTCATATTCTTTTCAAATGTATGAAGTCTTTTCAATGTCATTGTGTCTAGAAGATTTTGTATGAATATTGAGTGTTTAAAATTAAAACCAACTGTAATTCCCTGAGATTTTTATGGTTGACTTATATTTGTGCCATTTAGAATGCTGTTTTTTTTTTTTCTTTTTTAGAATACTGTGTATATTTTTTAACAGTCTGTCAATGTCTTCTTTATTTCTTGTAAACTGGAAAAAATAGAGGAACCAATGAAAGTAAGTTTTAGCAATGGAAATGAAGCAACTGGGAAAGTCATGCTGAGATATTGAACCCATTCTGTTTGTTGGTATGGAGCCAAATCCAACAATATTTCTCTAACAGTATAAGAAATTACAGTTGTAGCAAAATCATGGATGTTATCCTTCATGGAGATAGCCTGAACAGTGAAGTCATTGAGTCAGTGGTAAAGCCACCTCATCAATCACAGCTCTGCAAACTGATGGATAATTCCTACAGAATGACTTAGAGTGGACTTGGTAGAATATTTTATACAAAATTTATTTTTCTTTATTTTTAACATGTATGAGACAATAAAGATGGAGATAGTTGCAATTAATATGTGTTCTGATTTATACCTCATGCTGCTTTGCCATTGGATTGTTACATCTTGATCATGATTATAATACCTGTGGCCTATAAATGTGGAAGAGAGAAATGTAAAACACCATTGCTTCTTCCAAGGCAATATTTATTAAATGATCCCTTGCCTTGCATTTGATGATGTGCTATATTTTGGCACATGTTGTGCTGACATTATCATTTTAAAAAAATTACAGAGGGTGTTAAAGACATGCATAGTTCTTTGAGGGTTATGGCTGAAACTCAAGCCTTTGTCTAGTAAACATGTGCGGTGGGAGGGAATGACATTGATTGAAAATCTGTTTTTCCTGGTTTGGTAAAAGGAACTTAAACCAATATGGCTTGTTATGCATTCATAGCTGTCATCACTTCAGAAGACTCACAATAAGAAAAAAGATTGTGTCCAGGTCATAATTCTTACAGTCTGTATCCCTGGCACTTTCTTGTGCATCCTTTTGTAATTCTGGGTTTTTATTTGTTGATTTGTTTTTCAAATTATTTGCCATACTTGTGTATCATGGTCAGAATTTATGCATAATGCCCTGTCAGATGGTAGATGTTTAGAATTAAAGACAGTTCTGTAATTCTTCTTCCTATCTAGGATCTGTGGATTTTGACCCCTTTGGGACAGAACCAAACAATGATAAACAGGCATCTAGTTGGGTGGGCTATGGAGAAGTCATGATATATTTATCTACTCTGTATCTTAGATCTGCACCTATGATTTGAGTCTACATTTTCTTTTCATTACCCCCCCCCCCGCAATAAACACACTGACTATTCAATAATGACATGTTAAAATAGATTACTTCATTTGACTCATCAAATCTTTCTGGTCTTCTTACTGCCCATCAATTCAGATCTGACTCATAAAGACCTCTCCTTGGGTTTTTGAGGCAGTATCACTATGGAAGTAGATTGCTCAGTCTCCCTTCTGAATGGCCAGTGGGTTTGAACCACCAGCCTTCTGGTTAGCAGTAAAGTGCCTTAGGCACTACACCACCAGAGATATTGAATCAAACTTGTTCATTTCTAGGGATATTTGGGTGGGGCAAATGTTTACATGCTGACTACTAACTGAAAAACTGATGGTTTGTAACCACCCAGAAATACCTCAGAAGAAAGGCCTGGTGATCTATTTCTGAAAAGTCATAGGCTTGAAAAAACTATGGAGTACAGTTCTATTTTTCAACACATGGGGTTGCCCAGAATAGGAATAGACTCAATGGCAACTGTTTATTTATTTATTTAGGTATAGTTTTACTGAGAAGCAGATGAGCTTATTAGGTATAGTCCTCATTTGATATTTGAAGCTGAACATTCAGAATGAAGTGGAATAACACTCGAGTTCATATTAGGTCAAACAGTCTGAATATTTTGATTGACCCAATCCATTCAAATTGTCTTTGACTGACTATTATCTGTTTGGCCACACCAGTGAGTTGTTGTTGTTGTTGTTGTTGTTGTTATGTGCTGTTGAGTAGGATCCGTCTCATAGTGACCCCTCCATGAGTTTCCAAGGTGGTATCACTGTGGAAGTAGATTGCCCAACTTTCCTTCTGAGGAGTGACTGGTGGGTTTGAACCGCCAGCCTTCTGGTTAGCAGTCAAGTGCCTTAGGTACTACACTACCAGTGCCAATGGATATTTTAGTCCTGAATCTAAGGGTTTGCTTCATTTTGTGTGGCAAATAAAGTGAATCACTATCCCCACTACCTGGATCCACTCCCATTTTCACACATTGGCCAACTTAGATAGCCTTTCCTGAATCCTCTCCTTCCTTCAGTAGCCTCATGTGTGAAAAAGAGTAACTACAGGCTAGCTCAGCTTACCCTGATTTCTATGGATGTCAAATGGCAATGCTACATCCCAGAATAATTTTGCTTTTTAAACAAATGAGAGTACAAAGTGAAATGAATTGTGAATTATTTGTGCCCTACTATTCAGTGACATTATTGTGCCATATGGTGCTACATTGAATAATTTCAAACATACTTGGAAATGTTACCTACTCCACAGTACAATAGGTAGTTCTTTAAAAACTACATCTAGCAATAAAGCATGGACGTATTTATCCTTTCTTCTCCTGTCAGGCATATTCTTTTAATGCAGCTCTTATTTTCTCGTTAATAAGCATCACATAATTTGAGGCGGCATGCTTGTTCTGCTTGCACTGGGACATATGCATGAGCTGATGAAGGTTTAATTACTATCTCTCGTGCAATAAAGCCAACAATTCATGCAGCTGAGGGCCCCTTGATGAGACAGATGATGTTGTTATTTTGAATTTAGCCTGTCTTGAGAACATGTCAGCAATGTGTTTTAGGTTTGCTTACGCTGGAAAGTGGATAGAGATCTGAGAGAAGGAATCAGAATGGACTATCTGTAGGTGTGTGCTATTTGAGTCTAAACCCCAGAGTTAACTTGAGATTCAGTAGTCTAAACTCATCTCTACTTTTTTTGCTGTCACTAAAAAAAAAAAGAAAATAAATAGTGTTGAAGGATACATCGGTACAGATGTACTTACTTCTTTTGAACCAGAGTTCTGAAAATCAAACTGATCTTTCTTTCTTTAGGGTGCTTTATTTTCCAAAATAGTTTCAGATTTATTTTGTCTTCAGGAAGGAATCATCAAGTGAGTGAATCATGAAGATTTAAGAGGCAATTTTTTTTTTACATGACTGATTTGCCTCACAAAATATAAACTTTGAAGAGAAATTATGTGGTTTGTGGTACCATACTAGTAGTTTTATGTATATCCTAAATATGTATTAATGATATTGTATTTCAGTTGGTGAAATTGCAAGTGCGGCTTTCCCTGGCTTTTACCATAAACTGTTCCTTGGCTTTTCAGTGTAAGAAATAATTCACTTAAATGATGGCAGAAAGTGTGTGTTTTAAATAGAGTTTGCCTGGTGTTTCTAGCCAGATGTTCAAAGATAATGATTCAGTGTTAAGGGTTTAAAGTCTTACTGATGTCCAAAGAAGTAGGAGAGAGGAAATATTAGTGGCAATGCTTTTTTAAAGGGTATTCACCCATTTCTGCTGGGAATGAAAAGTTACTATGAGAAAAATTTCCCGAGAGCTTACTAGAAACTCACATACTGCTTAGAGAATGCACAAAGCTTTCATTTTAAAGAATGAACTAAGTATCATAGAGCTGGTTTGGGCCCATAAAGAGACTAAGACCAAAAGGAGGCTATTAAGAATTAGCAACTTCTTCCTTCTGCATTTTACCCACCGTCATTCACACCCATGTGAAGCACCAGAGAAACCCCAAATACTTATTTGTGAATGTCTCTAAAAGAATCACTCCCACACTCCCATTTCATTTATACTTGATCCTCCCCTATATCCTTACTGAGATCTCAGGCATGCATTGAGATCTTCATTGATTCAGACCTTTTGTGAAGGAAGTGGAACTGGTGACAGTTTTGGATTATAGAATTTTAATAATGAAACACGTTTTATTGCTTTGTAATGCACTGAGAATTAAATGCTCACAGTTTTGCCAGAGATTCTTTGAGGCTCTGCTCTAATGAGGAGGTAAGAGTAGTTTTAATTAGCAGATCAAATTTTCATCTCTAAATGAACCTTCTAAGAAGAATGAGAAAATTGGGTTTATCATAAGGAGCTAAATGTTCTTTTTACAACCTTTTTCTATGTATTTTTTTTAGTTGATTTTTTTAATCATGGATTTTATTTAAGACTTGTATCCAATTTATTAGAGATTGTGATGAATAGTTGAAATTAATGAGCTGGTCCTAGGGGGTAAAATAGGTTAATCACAATCTATCACGGGGAAAAAAAAAGTATTTATTTACATGTGGGTTTATACCATCTCTTATATATTGAAAAATGAGGGTGTAAAAGCTTTGAATTCATTCTCCAGGCATGGCTGTGTTCCCAACGGAATCACATGGTATTTGAAATAAAAAGGTTCTGCTGACAACTCTGTTAAAAGCATCAAGATAATTTGTATGGATTACTGAAATATACCTTCCTAATGTTCCAAACCTTGGTAATTGCCCCATTTGCATGGTGATGGGGAGTGTGTGAGAGGAAAAAAGAAGTGTGCATAATTTCCACATACAGAAATCAGAGATGGTTCAGAAACTGTCCTTTTTCACATGAACTTTTATCTAGTACAGAAGACAGCACATGCACACACACACACACACACACAGAATAAGCATGTGTTATAGTTCAGACTATATTCAATGGTGGCAAACCAGTCGTCATACAATAGCAGTAGTACCAAATAAGATTAATAGTTGTTGGCTTTGCAGTCTATATTTAATTTTAACAGTGGGAATCCCACTTGTTACAAATCACCAACATTTTAAAGAAAGCAATAGAATAAATAAAGTTCACTGAGAATTTTCTTCCCCAATTCAAACTATTGAGTCAGCTGAATTTCTTGGAGTCTGCAGTTCCTAAAGCTATAGAGGAATTGCTGGGCAATTGAATTTGTCCCATTAGTTCAGTTGCATTTTTTAAAAAAAGGAATTATATTTCTAATCCCTTTAGTCCAGAGCATTATTGGAATCCCAAATGCTGATCAATTTTAGGTTCTCTTTCCATTTGAAAATTCCAGATTAAACCACTTCTTTGTACTCTCCCACCTCCTGAATCTCAGAAGAAATCTGAGTAGTGCCTGGAAGTTGGTTGTACCAACTACTGCCTATATCTCATTGTGCTGAAGAAATTTTCACATTGTGCAGTTTTATTACAAAAAAAATCTGACACTTCCTATTTCATTTAAAATTAAGGTTATAAAAATGAATTAAGTTATACTTTAGTGGAGTCATTTTAAAGTAGAAACTGTGCATCTTAAATATCATCTTTATCTTTGATTTAGTACAATAAAATGGTCCATGCACCTTCTCTTTGCATTAGTAAGCATATAAGCATTGTGATAGAAGTGAAGAGGGCACATATTAATTCTAAGACTCGGCAGAAAGATCTTTGCCTAAAAGGAGGGCTTAACATAACTTCTGATAATAGGCCATAGAGAATTTCTGTAGCATGACTTATTTGTTGAAGAATATGATGTTGGCTTATGAGGTGTTCTGTGCAGGACAAAACAAGCAAATAGCACAGAGCATATGCTGCAGCTGTGAGTGAGAACCACCTTCGATAAGGTGGCTAGTTAGCTTGATTGGGAAGAGCTATGGGCTAAAATGCTCAAATTACAGGTAAGTGAATAAGCATGACTAATTTGGAGGCAAAGAGGAACAAATGTCATTTTGTAGCTTTATGGCATTGATCAAAAGAGAATGCTGATGAAAATATGAGGGAGGACATATACTACAAACTTATGACTTCCTTGCTTCTCCCCCAGCTCAAGAACTTGAAGTGGAGAATGGAGTCCATAGAAGCTTCCTACTCTTTGGCTCCAACTTACCTTTCCAATACCCAATTCCTCTCCAAAGTGATGCATTTGCTATGGCCAGTCACCCACATCCTCTGCAACTCTGATTAATATTTCATCAGTCAGGAACAATCTCTCCTAAGCCCTCCTCACCATATACTTACCAAGCTCTAAGTGCCTGCAAAAGTTGTAATTTTCACATAAAAATCCTCCTTGAACACCTCATCTCATAGTGCTCATTCTCTTTTTCTTTTGTCTTTGGTAAAAATGATTTGTCATCTGTTTTGTGCTTAAACTCTTATATATTCATATTACGTATATAAGGGTCATCTCAGTTGGATATGAGGCTTTTCCACAAAATCACTATGTGATATACTGTTCTTCTCTTTTTCAAATATCTTACTTTACATAATGCTTTGTTGTCCAGCAAATTCTGTACAGCAAAACTTTTTTATTTAGCCCTGTGGATCATTGCAGACTTTCATTCAACCTGATGTGGGGTATGGTAGTATTGTCTGTCACATTTGTAATGAGGAGAGCCCTTCTGGTAGGACCCTCTTCTGGCTCTGGTTTGGAGTGACTATTGTCCTGTGCTATGCCATTGTTGTTAGGTACTTTTGAATTGGTTCCCACTCATAGAGGCCCTTTATGTAACAGAACGAAACACTGCTCAGTCATGTGCTATCCCCACAAACTGTTTGAGCCCATTGTTGAAGCCACTGTGCCAACTCATCCCATTGAGCATCTTCTTTTTTTGCTGGCCCTCTGCTTTACCAAGCATGATGTCCTTCTCTGGGGACTAGTTCCTCCTGATAACATGTCCAGAGTACCATCTTCACTTCTAAGGAGCATTCTATACTTCTTCCAGGACAGGGTTGTTCATTCTTCTGGCAGTCCTTGGTATTCTTGAAACACCAAATTCAAATGCATCATTTTTTTGTTCAGTCCTCCTTAGTCATTGTCCAGCTTTCATGTGTGTATGAGACAACTGAAAATACCCTAGCTTGGGTCAGGTGCTATGCCTACAGGTGTCCTATCTGCATTTTAAATCAGGAGGGAGCCTCTGAACCCAGCTTCCAGTGAGCACAGCTCCCTGCAGAGCACAGCAGGCAACACACAAGGGCAAAGGGTGGATGGTGTGTCTCTGTGGGTCCTGGGTTTAGGATTATTAAAGCAGAGTATCTGTAATTGCAGCACAATGGGGAAGCTGTCCAGGTTACTTTCTCTGTGTGCTGACCTCAGCTTCCTGCTGATCAGCATGGGGACATATTAGTAAATTACTGTGGAACTGCAGGGACAGCTTGAGTTTCTTTGATTCATCTGCCCTTGTTACTCTAGTTTACCTGTGTTGACACAGAAAAGTGTCATATGTATCAGAGGAGTCTAGAAGTGAGGCAAGGATAAGACATCTATCTGCATTTGTGGATTGGCTGGATCTCTGTGATATCATGGGTCATGTTTCTGAAGGATTTAACAAAAGGGTCATGTTTAAAAGCTTTCCTATGTGCTTTTCTTCCGAGTTTGCCCATTTGCTTTCAGCTTATGGTTACTTTTCCTCCTCAAAATGATCTGTTTCTATTATATATGCTTTGTTTTGTTTTCCTTTTCATAAGGTTCATCTTTATTCTCTCATTATATTGCAAGCATTCCACAGTCATCCAGAGCTTTTGCTACCTTTATTCTATCTTCTCCCATAATTTCTTTTATTATGTTTAGTGTCTATGCACAATGGAAGGGAGCTTTGGTGGCATAATGGGTGAGGCATTTGTCTGCAAACCCACTAGCTACTCTGCAGAAGGAAAATGAAGCAACCTACTTCTATAAAGATTTTTAGCCGTAGAAACCCAGTGGGGGTTGCTATGAGTCAGAATTGATTTGATGACAGATGATATTGTTATTGTTATGTGCCAAGTTGGACCCAACTCATAGCAACCCCTCCTTGAGTTTCCAAGGTGGTATCTCTACGGAAGTAGATTGCCCAACCTTCCTTCTGAGGAGTGGCTGGTGGGTTTGAACTGCCAGCCTTCTGGTTAGCAGTCAAATGCCTTAGGTACTATGCTACCAGAGCTCCATATATATATATATATATGTGTGTGTGTGTGTGTGTGTTGTTGTTGTTGTTGTTGTTGTTGTTATGTGTCATTGAGTCACCTCTGAATCATAGTGACCTTATGTACAACAGAGTGAAACATTGCACGGTGCTGTGCCAGCCTCACTATCATTACTATACCTGAGCCCTTTGCTGCAGCCACTGTGTCCATCCATCCCCTTGAGGGCCTTCCCCTCTTTCATTGACCCTCCACTTAACCAAGCCAGACATCCTTCTCCAAAGAATGGTCCCTTCTGACAACATAACCAAAGTAGGTGTTGTGAAGGCTGGCCATTCTTGCTTCCAAGGAGCATTCCGCCTGTACTTCTTCCAGGACGGATCTGTTAGTCCTTTTACCTGTCCGTGGTATTTTCAGCATTCTTCCCCAACATCACAATTCAAAAGCATCAACTCTTCTTTGATCTTCCTTATTCACTGTTCAGCTTTCACATGCATATGAGGCAGTTGAAAATACCATGGCTTAGGTTAGGCACATCCTAGTCTTCAAGGGTATACTGCCTAGGAAACCCAAGGAGGGGTCGGTATGAGTCGGGGCCAACTCGATGGCACATAACAACAACAACAATAGTCTTCGAGGAGATAGTTTTGCTCTTCAGCGTTTGAAAGAGGTCTTTTGCAGCTGATTTGCCCAATGCAATGTGTCTTTTGATGTCTTGACTGCTGCTTCCATTGGCTTGATTGTAGAACCAAACAATATGAAGTCCTTGACAATGTCAATCTTTTCTCCATCTATCATGATGAGACTTATTGGAGCAGTTGTGAGTATTTTTGTTTTCTTTATGTTGAGGTGTAATCCACACTGTAGAGTGTAGTCTTTAATTTTTCATCAGTAAGTGCTCTAAGTCATCCTCACCTGCAGCAAGCAAAATTGTGTTGTCTGTGTATCACAGGTTGTTAATGAGTCTTCCTCCTGTCCTTATTCATACAAGTTGAGTAAGTATGTTGAAAGGATATGACCCTGACACCCTTCCTTCCTGATTTTAAGCTATGCAGTATCCCCTTGTTGTGTTCAAATGACAGCCTCCTCGTCTATGTACAGTTTCCTCATGAGTGCAATTAAATGTTCTGGAATTCCCACTCTTCTCCATGTTATCCATAATTTGTTATGATCCACACAATCAAATGACTTTGCATAGTAAATAAAACACAAGTAAACAACTTTCTGGTATTCTTTGCTTTCAGCCAAGATCCATCTGACGTCAGCTATGATATCCCTTGCTCCATGTCCCCTTCTGAATCCAGCTTGCATTTCTGAAAGTTCTCTGTCAATATATTGCTGCAACCATTTTTGAATTATCTTCAGTAAGAGTTTACTTGCCTGTGATATTAATGATATTATTCAATAATTTCCACATTCTGTGGAATCACCTTTCTTTGGAATAGGTACAAATATAGATCTCTTCCAGTCAGTTGGCCAGGTAGCTGTCTTCCAAATCTCTTGGCATAGCTGAGTGAGTGCCTCTAGAAGGGTATCCATTTGTTGAAACGTCTCAATGGGTTTTTTGACAATTTCTTGAGCCTTGTTTATCGCCAATTCCTTCAGTGCAGCTTTCACTTCTTCCTTAATTACCATTGGTTCTTGATCATATGGCACCTCCTGAAATGGATGATCATATACCAATTATTTTTGGTATTGTGACTCTATGTATTCCATCCATCTTCTTTTGATGTTTTCTGCATCATTCAACATATTCCCTATGGAATCTTTCAATATTGCAATTTGAGGCTTAAATTATTCCTCAGTGCTTTCACCTTGACTAATGCTCAGTGTGCTCTTCTGTTTTGGATTTCTAACTACAACTCCTGGCACATTTCATTATAGCAATTGGCTTTGTCTGCTCAAGCTGCTCTTTGAAATCTTCTGTTTAGCTCTTTTATTCTGTTGAGTCTTCCACTTGGTTTTGCTACTGTCTGTTCTAGAAAAAGTTTCAGAGTCTCCTCTGACATCCACTTTGGTCTTTTCTTCCTTTCCTGTCTTTTAAATGACCTTTTGCTTTCTTCATGGATGATGTTCCTGATGTCATCCCACAATTCTTCTGATTTTCAGTCACTGGTGTTCAATGCATCAAATCTATTTTTTAATTGGCCCCTAAATTCAGGTGGGATAAAATCAAGGTCATATTTTGGCTCTCGTAGAGTTGTTTTCATTGTCTTCAGTTTCAACTAGAACTTGCATATGAGGAGTTGATGGTCTGTTCTACAATCAGCTCCTGGCCTTGTTTTGGCTGAAGATACTGAGATTTTCCATTGCCTCTTGCCACCGATGTAGTCAATCTGATTCTGGTGTACTCCATCTGGTGAAGTCCACGTGTATAGCCACCATCTGTATTGCTGAAAAAAAGTATTTGCAATGAATAAGTCATTGATCTTGCGAAATTCTGTCCTGCTATCTCCAGTGTCATTTCGATCTCCAAGACCATACTTTCCAACTACCTATGATTCTTCTTTGTTTCCAACTTTTGCATTACAATCACCACTGATAATGAACACATCTTGCTTGCATGTTTGGTTGATTTCAGACTGCAGAAGTTGTTAAAAATCTTCATTTCCTTATCTTTGGTTTAGAGTTTGATGCGCAAATTTGAATAGTAGTAATAATAACTGGTCTTCCTTGTAGGTGTATGTATATTATTCTGTGACTGACAGCATTGTACTTCAGGATAGATCTCGGAACAGTCTTTGTAATGATGCATGCTTTGCCATTCCTCTTCAATATGTCATTCCCAGCATAGATCATATGGTTGTCTGATTCAAAATGGCCAGAACTGGTGCATTTCAGCTCACTAATGCCTAAGATATCCATCTTTATGCATTCCATTTCATTTTTGACAACTTCCAATTTTCCTAGATTCATACTTCATACATTCCATGTTCCAATTATTAATGAATATTTGCAGCTGTTTCTTCTTATCTTGAGTTGTGCCACATCAGCAAAGGGAGGTCCTGAAAGCTTTACTCCATCCACATCATCAAGGTCGGCTCTATTCTGAGGAGGCAGCTCTTTCCTAGTCATATTTTGAGTGCCTTCCAACCCGAGGGGCTCATCCTGTGGCACTATATCAGACAATGTTTCAGGACTATTTTCCAGTAATATATCAGACAGTGTTTCACCACTTTTCATAAGGTTTTCCCTGGCCAATTCTTTGAGAAGTGGATGGTTTCCTTCTTCTTCTGAGTCTGTCTTAGGCTTTAAGGTCCACTGAAACGTGTCCGCCATGGCCAACCCACATCTTACTCCCACAGAATGTCCGGTGGGTTTGAACTGTTAAACTTTTGGTTGGCAACCGAGTGCTTTAACTACTGTGCCACCAGGACTCTCTTTAGTTTAGATGACACTTATTAAATTTTTAGCCCTGCCAAGCCACTCTGGTAACATGGAATATTGAAGTTCTGTGCCTTTGATTCCAGCAAAAAACCTTCAACATACAGCATATAGCCACCTGTGTTTTGCACATTGGCCTTGGCAAGTTTAACAGAGCCAATGCTTCCTTTCCTCTTCATCCCTTCTTGTCACTGTTTTCTGTTGCTTTTGCCTTGTGCCAGAGTTTTCATTTCATATTAAATCTTCATTAACTTAAAAGGGGAGTGGATGTAGTGTAGGAACTGTGACACGATAATCGATTTGAAGGTTATATGTAGTATTACAAGTGAATATTGCAGCAAAATAATTTGAAAGAATTATTTTGCCTTTTGGGATTATAGAATAACTTTGTAATTATGTATTATTTCAGAACAAATACATGTTTAAGTAACAAATGCCTGAAAACGTTGATACATTCTAACACAAAGCAATCTCAAATAACCTTGAGGAATTCTTCATCATTCTGCATGTTGTTGTTGTTGTTGTTATGTGCCATCGAGTCAAACCCGACTCATAGCGACCCCTCCTTGGGTTTCCGAGGCAGTATCACTACGGAAGTAGGATTGCCCAACCTTCCTTCCGAGGAGTGGCTGGTGGGTTTGAACCGCCAGCCGTCTGGTTAGCAGGCAAGTGTCTTAGCCACTATGCTACCAGAGCATAGACTAAGATAAAATCTGTCAAGGTGAATTGAAAGGCATCTAGAAGCCTGGAGTTTGAGGTTCTGTGTTTCCCCTACAGCAGTTGATGACATTGTTTGATATGTAACTCAGGCCAGACAGCTGTATTTCTTATCCTTTGTTAGGTGTCTGTGATGTCCTTAAACAGAAAAGAAAAGAACGTTGGAGAGACTTTCAGAATTGCCTCAAGTCACTTTCTTTAAGAGAAAATCGAACTCATTCAGGGTCTTTAGCTTACACAATTGTGAAGAGATGCTCTTTTTGTTGTGTTTTATTTTCAGTGTAATGCTTCCTTTTGCTGATTTGGGATTTTAAGGATATATCATTTATTTAAAAAATACAGTTTTTCCTTCACCTTAAAGTTTACTGGCTAAAGTACATTATATAATGTATTATCTTGAGACTGAGCTTTAATATTTTATCAGTAATAAATTGCAAAAGATGAATAAGAATTGCAAAGGTAATTTTTGCTTTGTAGATTTATGGTGACTGTGTCTGGATTTGGTTCCTACTGTGATGCTTTAAGAAGGGAACTAGCACCTGCCAGCATAAACCTTGCTTGTTTATGGTGCCCAGTATACTGATGAGGTTGTGTATGTCCCAGAAATGCCTCTGTGGATGCGTGTGTGTCTCTTTTATATCCTTAATTGTAGTTATATCTCTGTATCATGGATATCATCAGTATTTTGTTAATACTGTCATCATATACTTAGACTGAAAGTTTCAGGAATTCTGTGCTACAGAACTTCACAGGCTAAGTAAAGTCCAGGTCAGGTGGAACTTTGCTTTAAATATTGGGACATGTACAAGAAGAACATGTATTTAGTTATGATTTGATAGCCCTTTGCAATTTGAATGATACTTTCATATCAGTGATCACATGCAAGCAATTCAATAACAGTAATTCATTATGACCCAGATTTTTTTTTCTTTAAATTATTATCTTGAATTTATAAACAAAGAAATGTCACCCCAATCAAAATACACAGTTTCTTCACTAATTCACCATTGGTAAAACCAGAGTCTAACATAGATTTCATGCTTTTTTATTTCAAGGCCAGTATTTCTTTGACAAATCTGTGCCATTTCTTGCAACACTGTCACAGATCAGTGTCCCATTTAAATATCCTACTTAAGAGCTAGGAAAATCTGTATACATGTATGGTGATTAGATTTTACCCTTGAGGAGCCTATAGTCACATAGAGGGAATGAGAAGTTGAGAAGTGATATTGGAATCAGATATGGTATACCCATTCTTTTGAGTTCATAGAGGGAAAAACAAAATAACTGATGGATGTGAGTGGAGAGGTTTTCAGGGGAAGAGATCTTTTAGCAGGACCTTGAAAGGATAAATGTGCAGGTAAAGTCCATTCCAGGTGGAAGCCCATTTCAGGCAGAGGGAATAGTGTGGGTAAAAGCATAGGTCAGGAATGAATGGTATCTGTGGTTGAGCAAAGGAAGAAGAGGTAGAAAATGAGGCTGAACAAGTAACTTTAAAATAAATTGCAGACACAGTTCATGACTTTATTTTGTAGTTGAAATGTCCTTAATTTTTAGCAGAGCTAAATCCATCACACACGTGTGTGTGAAACCAGTGGAAACATTTAAAATAATGTGGTCTTTGAAAATTATGGGTGTACTTATAAATTAACTTATTTTCCCCAATGTTTAGAAGCAGTTGTACACATAGAATAGGGCTTAGTAAATAATTGTTTTGACATAAAATATGCATTCTACACGGGTTGCATCCACATGTGCACACCCAAAAATGCCCTGTTCTGCTTCCCAGTTTCTCTCTCAGTCTTCTCCATTTAACTTAGAAGTAATTTGTACCTTTCAAGTGTATGCTGTCAGTCAACCCTGTAAAAGAGCCTTCTGTTGTTAACCCCAATTTATTTGGTAAGACTTTTCTTTTGAATGAGCTGCTTGTTCCCCTAAGCACTTTTGGCTGCTAATGAAATGCAGAACCCTTAATCAAAGTTACAGATGGTGGCAGTTTCACAAACCCAAACTGGGACAAAGAGAAGAAAGAGATGAGCAACTGACCCACATTAATAGACAGTGTTAAGTATCAGATTTATTTATTTATTTATTTCACTTGCTGGGTAGAGTGAAGATATTTGCCCCATAAAAGGCAGTTTATCTACCTACAGTAAATGTAGCTCTGGACTTTGGTATGACTAAACGCTTCCATTCTTTTTTCCGTGAGTTGTTACCAGTCTGGCAGCAGTGTGAGAGTCTATACACCCTGGAAGACACAGAGCTTAGCTTTGGAATCTGCATGAAGTGGGGAGTAAATTACTTGGAAGTCCTTTGGGAGAGACACTCAAATTGTGCTGGTGAACAAAGTCCAAATCCACCAAGCCATGTGTTGGAAATATCCAGAAAGTCACATTCTGAGGATGCCAGTATAAAATCAAAGGAGACCTTGGAAAGAAGCCAACTGCTAGCACTATGCTGCTTCCAAAGCGGATTTTTTTCTGGCTTTGCTAGTGCTGTGAAGTCATAGAAATTAGGATGAGAAAAGTCTATTCTATCTTCTCTACCCCTTCCCTCTCTGCCAGCGTGAGAATTGTTCCTTACAGTCGATTCTCTAATTCTTTGTCCAGTCCACTTTTAAATGATGCAAATATAAGATATTGATCTTCCTCACAGCTGAATTTCTTGAGATTTGTTCAAGCTGTCATTCTGCACACAATCTTTTGGAGCACCTCATTGAGGTTCTTGCACCACCTGGAACTACATGCTACCAATCTTTCAATGGGGATGGTTACTCCATTAGCCAGAGTCACACCACTTGCTTTGTATTCATATCCCTATATCCCTCTGCCCAACTCTTCTCAAAACAGACAACAGTAGATCCCCTTTTCAGATTTATGCAGACATTTACCTAGTATAAAGAAGGGGATTATTTACTTTTGAGCACAAAATTTTTATTATGTTTAAAAATAATGTCTAGACACATCCTGCCAACAATCTTGTATTTGGTTAAACTATGCTATCTCAGATTCACTTTTAAATAAGATCCTATGCTGTTTATATTTGGTTTATTTACTTTATTAATGGCTCTCGGGCATATCTCATGACACCGAACAATTGCTGAATATTCTCAAAATTATAAAGTATATTTCCCATTTGATATGTTAACACTCATGCCAAATTTCATCTTTTTTCCCTCACTTTATTCTCTCCGGTTTCTCTTTTTTTCAATAAACATTTGCAAGTGGAAGCAGTATAATAAGGTCAGCTATCAATGATTTCAAAACCACTTAATCCAAACTCTGCCAGAGCATCATGTCCTCAAATTTATACATGAACTTTCCAATAAGGGACTATTAAAATTGTTGGATAAGAGCAGAAATACTTTATACCTTTTTATAGAGAGACCCCGCCACCTTGTGCCCATGCATGCACACCCCCCCACCCACCCACACCCACACACACGCCACTATTTAAATAAGGAAAATACTCAGCTCTAAGAGCCTGTAAATCAATAGCTTGTCTTTCTAACAACAGTTCCTTATTGTCTTTTAACAGGAAGATTGAGTGATTTCTTCTGTTAATTATTTTTTTGTAAGAGAAATCTCAGTTCTGTGAAAGGTAAATCGACTAAAAGCCTGAGGAGTGAAAAGAATGTCTAGGTTGTAATTTTAGAAGAGCTATCACTGTGTTGTTGACCAAACTCCAGCTACACCAGGTGCACTGAATCTCTGACCTATGAAAAATTGTTTGGATTTTCCCCATTTATTTTGTTTGAGCAGTAGAGAAAATATAATTGAAGAAATGGCATTGAAGAGTATCCTGGCTTATTTATTATCAAAAGTGGCGTGCAGGAGGTTATGAAATTTAAACATAAGAAATGGCTAAATCTGTGAATAAGGAAAGGGACAATTTGAGTTTACCTTTCTTTTGAAATGTCTGGTAGAAAATGATATAGACAGGGTTTTATTTATTTTTTATTTTAAACTCAGGTTGTTTTCTGATGGCAATGAGGTGAGAGTTGAAAATTGAAAATGAAAAGTGATTTATGGCCATACAGTAATGAAATGTGATTATTGCAATCTGGAAATGATTGATGTTGTTGTTTGTAGGTGCCATTGAGTTGTTTCCCACTCATAGGAACCCTATGCACAGCAGAACAAAACACTGCCTGATCCTGTGACAGCTCCAAGATCCTTGCTATACTTGAGCCCATTGTGACAGCCACCATGTCAATCCATTTAGTTAAAGACCTTCTCCTCTTTGGTTGACCCTCCACTTTACCAAGCATGATGACATCCTTCTCCAGGGAATGGTCCCTTCTGACAACATGACCAAAGTAGATGAGACGAGGTCTGGCCATTCTCCCTTCCAAGGAGTATTTTGGCTGCACTTCCTCTAGGACAGATCTATTAGTTCTTTGAGCAGTCCATGGTACTTTCAGCATTCTTCACCAGCACCACAACTCAAAAGCATCAACACTTCTTTGTTTTTTCTTATTCATTGTCTAGCTCTCACATGCATATGAGGTGATTTAAAATATAATACCTTGTGTCAGCCGTACCTTAGTCCTCAAGGAGACATCTTTTCTCCTCAGCACTTGAAAGATGTCCTTTGCAGCCAACTTGCCCAGTGCTACACATCATCTAATGTCCTGACTGCTGCTGCCATTGGTGTCGATCGTAGAACAAAGCAGTGTGAATTCTTTGACAATCTCTATCTTTTCTCCATTCATCGTGATGCTGCTTATAGGTCCAGTTGTGAGGATTTCTCTTTTCTTTATATTGAGATCTAATCCATACTGCAGGCTGTATTCCTCAATCTTCATCAGTAAGTGCCTCAAGTCATCCTCACTTTCAGCAAGCAAAATTGTGTCATCAGTGTATCGCAGGTTGTTAATGATACTTCCTCCAATCTTGATGCCACGCTTTTCTTCATATAGTCCAGCTTCTCAGATTATCTCCTTAAGATATAGATTGAATAAGTATGGTGAAAGGATATGACTCTGATGCACTCCTTTCTTGATTATAAACCATGTAGTGTCCCCTTGTTTGGTTTGACTGACAGCCTTCTGGTCAATGTACAGGTTCCTCATGAGTACAATTAAATGTTCTGGAATTCCTATTCTTCTCAATGTTACCCACAATTTGTTATGATCCACACAATCAAAAGCCTTTGCATAGTCAGTAAAACACAAGTAAACATCTTTCTGGTACTCTTTACTTTGAGCCAAGATCCATCTGACAGCAGCTATGATATTCCTTGTTCCACATCCTCTTCTGAACCCAGCTTGCACTTTTGAACATTCTCTGTCCATATACTGCTGCTACTGTTCTTGAAATATCTTCAGTAAGATCTTACTTGTGTGTGATATTAATGATATTGTTCAATAATTTCCACATTCTGTGAGATCGCCTTTCTTTGGAATGGGTACAAATACAGATCTCTTCCAGTCAGTTGGCCAGGTACCTGTCTTCCAAATCTCTTGGCATAACCGAATGAGTGCCTCCAGTTGTTGAAATATCTCCATGGGTATTCCGTCAATTCCTGGAGCCTTGTTCCTTGCCAATTCCCTCAGCACAGTTTCAACTTCTTCCCTCAATACCACTGGTTCTTGAACATATGCCATCTCCTGAAATGGATGAAGATTGATCAGTTTTTTTTTTTTTTTTTGGTATAATGACTCTATGTATTCCTTCCATCTTTTTTGATGCTTCCTGCATCATTCAATATTTTGCCCATAAAATATTTCAATATTGCAACTTGAGGCTTACATTTTTTCCTCAGTTATTTCAGCTTGAGAAATGCTGAGCATATTCTTCTCTTTTGATTTTCTAACTCCAGGTCTTTGCACATTTCATTATAGTAATTGGCTTTGTCTGCTTGAGCTGCTCTTTGAAATCTTCTGTTCAGCTCTTTTATCTTGTCATTTCTTCTATTGGTTTTAGCTACTCTTTGTTCAAGGGCAAGTCTCAGAGTCTCTTCTGACATCCATTTTGGTCTTTTCTTTCTTTCTCATCTTTTTAATTACCTCTTGCATTCTTCATGGATGATGTTCTTGATGTTATTCCACAATTCTTATGGCTTTTGGTCATTGGTGTTCAATGCATCAAATCTATTCTTTAGATGATCTCTAAATTCAGGATGGATATATTCAAGATCATATTTTGGCTCTCTTGGACTTGTTTTAATTGCCTTCAACTTCAAGTTGAACTTGCACATGAGCAGTTGATGGTCTGTTCCACAATCATCTCCTGGCCTGGTTTAGGCTGAAGATACTGAGCTTTTCCATCTCCTCTTGCCACAGATGTAGTCGATCTGATTGCTGTGTGTTCCATCTGGTGATGTCCACGTGTGCAGCTATGCTTTGTGTTGTTGAAAAAAGGTATTTGCAATGAATAAAATGTCAATCTTGCAAAATTCTACCATGCGAGGTCCAGCATTATTTCTGTAACCAAGACCAAATTTTCTAACTACCGGTGATTTTTCTTTGTTTCCAACTTTTGCATTCCAGTCAGCAGTGATAATGAACACATCTTGATTGCAAATGATGAATGGTGAGAAAAAATTTCTCTCTCCTTCCTCTCCAGACACTAGTGGTTTTCAAAATTTGGTCATGGGACCAGTAGCACCAGCATCACCTGGGTACTTGTTAGAAATGCAAATTCTTGGCCCCTTCATGTCAATGTGATGCATTTTAAAGTTTGAGAATGGCTAGCCTAAGCAGTTAAGAGCTCTGGTGATACAGTGGATAAGGCATTTGGCTGCTATCCAGAAGATCAGCAGTTCAACCCCACTAGCCACTTCATAGAAGGAAGATGGGGCAGTCTACTTCCATAGAGAGTTACAGCCTTGGAAACCCAGTGGGGTTGCTATGAATTAGAACTGACTTGAAGGCAGTGAGTTTTGTTTGGGTTGAGCCTAAACAGAATACTTAAATAAGTCCTCCCTCCCCTAGTATCCACAGTACTTTCTTCGCCTGCTCAAAAATGCTTTTCTTTGTGTTTGTTAATGCTTGAAAGTTCTTCAACATGGAATAAATACTTACAGTAAATGAAAGGTGGTAGAGACACATCCAAAGTTGAGATTCAGAATGAGGACCCTGCATTGAACTACTTGTGTTTGGATTCTAGCTAGGCCACTTAGCAGCTGTGCCTTGGACAAATATTTTAACTCTTTGATACCTGGTTTCTTCACCTGTAGGATAGGAGTGATGATAGTGGTCTTCATACTATCCATCTCAACAGGTTTCATGAGTACATGTGTTTAGAGACAGTTTCTGGGACGTAGTAAGATTTTAAAAAGAATTAGTCATTATTTTAATTATGATTGATAATAAAAATGTTGTTGGAAGTATTGATTTGTGTATTTACTATTTTAAAAAACCCCTGCCACTGAATCAATTACTACTCATGGCTAATCCATATGTTACAGAGTAAAACTGTTCCATGGGTTTTTCTTGGCTGTAATCTTTATGGAAGCAAGTCACTAGGCTTTTGTTTTGTGGTGGTGCTGGCTAGGTTCAATCCACCCACCTTAAGGTTAGTAGTTGGGCACAAACCTTTTGTGTCACCTATTTAGTAGTATAACTGTGTTGTCTGGTTATTTTCTGAAAGCAGATTTTGATAGGCCAAAAGAAAATAAATAATGCCAGGTTGCCAAAAGAAAATGTCCTATAAATCTGAGTTAAGGGCCAAGAATTGGTAAGGAACAATTCCAAATAGCAATTTCCTTAAATCTTGCCCAATGACAAGCCTTTTATTAAGAATGAAGATTTGAATCCTAGAAGCTAAGCCAGATCTCCTGATACTGCCTCTTCTTCCAGGGTTTCCCAGCATTGACCATACTTTGAGAACGTTCAACATATAGTTACAAAAATAGTGTGTTTTCTGGTTTTCACACCTTCATGAGTTCAGATCATGTTAACCCATTTTGCAGTGTTAGCCTAAATAAAAAAATGCTGGAAGTTTAAGTAGATCACAGGAAATTACATGAAATCACTTTATAAATGTTTGATGGATTTAGTGCTTTGTTGTTATTAGTGGCCATTGGAGTGACTCTGATTCATTGCAAACTTATTTGTAACAGAGCAAAATGCTGCCTGGTCCTGTGCCATCGTCATGATCATATATTGATATATTTGAGCCCATTGTTGAGGTTATTGTGTCAATATGTTTCATTGAGAGTTTGCCTTGTTTTCACTTCTTCACTGATCCTCTGCTTCACCAAACATGAAGTCCTTTTCTAGCAATTGGTCTTTCCTGATGACACATCTGAAGGAAGCAAGCTGTAGTCTCACCATCCTCACTTCTTAGGTGCATTCCAGTTATCCAGTTATATTTCTTCTATGACTAATTTGTTTGTTCTTTTGACAGTCAGCAGGATATTCAATATACTTTGCCAACATCACAGTTGGAACACTTCAATTCTTCTCTGTCTTCCATTTTCATTGTCCAGTTTGCATACATATGAGGCAATTTAAACAGCCTTCTGTAGGCTTTATTTTCAATCAATTTAATTAAATTCAAACATTTTTTCTAGGTGCAGTCAGCATGCTATATACTGTTTATATAGAAATGTGTAAAAGATAGTCCATGATACCAAGATGCTAACATGTTATTTTCCTAAATACCTGTTATTTTTTACTGTTTATGTGATTATTGAATCGAGAGGAGTTGATATGTGCCCAGGATACATTTGAATTAACTATCTGTTGAGGTAAAATATGGCATTGATAAGGAACTCAACATTTAGAGATGAAAAAATGCAGTTCCTTTGTTGAAAGCTTAAAATTTCCTAGATAGGTAAAAATGATAAGACATTTTTTTTTTAAAGAGACTTTAGAGTCTCTTGGAGTGAAATGGTTCTTCTTACTGGGTTCAGAGTTCATCGTGGTTGCTTTTCATGTTTCTTTCATGAATTTCAGAGTGGACAAGTGGAATGAGAAATGTTTAGTGTATACATGAGTAAAGTTGTTTTTAAATGTGTGGAAACAAGATTTCTTTCACTTATTTTTTCAATACGGAAAACACATCGAACCACCTTGGGAGTTTTTTTTTTTTAAAAAAAAAAATACGGAAGCTCAAGGTCTGTCTTTGGAGATTCTGACTGTGTGGATCATGTCTTGCCCTGGTGTCTAATGGGCATGTTGGCTTTAGAAGCCCTGTTATATTCCTGATACCTGAGACTTTTCAAGTTGTAAAATAAAATAAGTGTTCTCAAGCACTTGGGATTGGGCCTGGAGTTCTACATTTCTAAGAAGTTCAGGGGATGTTGTTGCTGGAGATTCTCAGATGACACACTGAGTAGCAAAGAACCAGATCATGGTTGCACTTTGAAAGACAATATTATACTATGACTGCAATTATGAAAATCCTTATGCCCAGAATCCTAATGCAGTTTAACCGGTAGAAATACCCACATTTCTTTTCTTATTATTTTACAACAAACAGAAAAAGAATATTACAACATGCAAAATAACTTACCCTTTTGTTCTTTACATGATTAACTATATATTACAAAGATTCAAAACTACATTGCAGTATAAAAAGAATTTTGCAACCATGGTTCACCTCCCTAATTCAATTCTAGAAATTAATATTTTGACTGATAAAAAATGTCAGTCAGTCTTGTGGGGCAATATATAGAACACTTAGAAGTTAAGGCAAATGAGAAAGAATATGTGTATGGATATCCAGATACAGTTGTATCTACATAGTCATAATCATCATTGACTTTTAGTAGAAGATATCTACCTGTTACACTTATCTATTAAAAATATTAAAGTAAAATAGGTTTACAAAGCCCTGCACACATTGTGTCCATAATAAATAATAGTTATTACTATGATTTTCACTGTTATTATGTTAATGATAATCAATGCTTCTTTCTTATAAGATCTTTTTAAGGAGACTCTTCCAGTAAAGGTTAAAATATTTAAGGAATATACAATATGTATATATGCAATATAAAATATGTAAGGAAAAAGTATTTCTGAAAAGAGAAATTCCAAAGGCAAAAAAATCTTTAGGGAGTCAAAAAATAAAAAATAAAATTTCTCTTTTGTGTTACATAAACATATCCAAAGAAATACTTTTCCTGTTCATTGATAATACTCTGGCATTTCATTAATCCTAAGAAAGTCTCTCTAAATTTACTGATGCATGTATTCCATTTTCAAATATCTCATTAGTTCCTCTTTATGGATTAAATGTTCATGCTCACAAGTGAAAACCCAGTTCCAATGGACAGATGTAATTTGGATGTAATGGATTTATAACTTTGCTTCATTGTCATCTGAATTGGTTAAACTAATGCACCAGCCTATTTTCCGTATTGTTCTGAGAGAATTAGAACAACAAAAACACAAACTAAATTCTACATGCAGAAAGGAATTGACTTAAAGAGGCAATGTCCAAAGGTTTTAAGACATTCTAAAAGCCTTTTTTTTTTTGCAAGTGAACTTGTAGTTTGTGTGAGCTTAAGTTCCTGTCCATTCCTCTGTGACTTATTGTAACCAGTCATACACTGGAGGGAATGACATCTAGAAAAGAGGCATAATGGGTGCCACAGGATTTCCGGTCTCGATATCGGTATTTCCGAAGAAACGGGACCTAGTTCTGTTGAGGTTAGACATTTGTTCAGATTTAATTTTGTGGAAGACAAGTTTAGGGAGTGGGGAAGAAAATCCATCCTATCATACACTTTTCCTAGGTAAGCTCCCAATATTCATCATCATCATCATTCCTCAGATTCAGGTTGAATTTGTCAGTTCTTTGTATCATCAAAACCCAAAAACCAAACCTGTTGCTTTTGAGTCGATTCCAACTAATATTGACCCTATGGGACAAAGAAAAACTGCCCCACAGGGTTTCTAGGGCAGTAATCTTTATGGAACCAGCCTGCCACATCTTTCTCCCATGGAGAGGCTGGTGGGTTTGAACAACCAATCTTTCAGTTAGCAGCTGAGTGCTTAACCATTGCACTGCCAGGGCTCCTCTGTGTATCATAAACCAAGCAAATTATGTATTGAAAAATGGTATATGCCAACATCACAAATAAATACATATAGAATTTGTTGTACAAATTTAAAAACGGAAAAGAACTGGTAGTTAACTAATGTGTATTTTCATTTCTGGAATTCTGTTGTCACATTTCCCCTCTCATCTTAGCAAAAGTCTAAAGTACAATTTCAATTCCTGTCCCTTGCTCTGCAGAACTATGTATGAAATTTTTCAATTATGCCAATGAAGAAATGTACTATGGTGTGTGAGCTCCTCCAAAATAGGAAAATCTATTGGTTTAGCAAAACTACGTTTATTGGACTTACTACAGGATGGAGCTCTGGTAGTGTAGTGCCTAAGGCACTTGACTGCTAACCAAAAGGCTGGCAGTTCAAAACCACCAGCCACTCCTCGGAAGGAAGGTAGTGATACTGCCTCAGAAACCAAAGGAGGGGTCGCTATGAGTCAGATATGACTCAACAGCACATAACAACAACACAACAACACAGGATGGGAGAATGTCAACTTCAATAATCTTAGTAACCTCTCAAAAGGAGAACAACAGGAAAGAATATAAGCTGGGATGCATAATTTATAAGCAGGTCTTCCAAAGTGAAAAATATGTTAACCAAAAACCAAACCAAACTTGCTGCCATTGAGTTGATTCCCACTCAGAATGATGCCCCCTGGATTTCTAAGGCTGTAATGGCTTCGGACCTAAGGCAGTCGCCTGCCAAGCACAAGGCTGGTGATTCAAACCCACCAGCCACTTCCTGCCCCAAAGACCTGGTTGCCGCCGCCCTCTCTTTCTGGACCCGACCCTCCTTGGGAACTCAAGGAGGGCTCACAAGGAGTCCCATGCAGTCAGTTGGGAGGTGTGGTTTTTTAGGAGCTCTGGTAGCATAGGCCTAAGGCACTTGACTGCTAACCAGAAGGCTGGCAGTTCAAACCCACCAACCACTCTTCAGAGGGAAGATGGGGCAATCTACTTCTGTAGTGATACTGCCTCGGAAATCCAAGGAGGGGTCACTATGAGTTGGGTCCGACTCCATGGCACATAACAACAACAACAAACAAATCTTTACAGAAGCAGACTGCCTCATCTTTCTTCCATGGAGCAGCTGGTAGATACAAGCCACCAGTCTTTTTATTAGCAATCAAATGTCTTAACCACCATAGTGCCAGAGCTCCTTGAAGAACTGATTAGAATTGGGAAATTATTGGAATAAAAAGTTGTCTGGTGGACACAGTGACATGAAGGTTCTGGCTGCAAGTATTGGTGAACTGTTATCTTGCTGATAAGTAAGCTATTTCATTTGATTCACATTCTTTTCTTCAGAGACAAAAGGTACTTTTCTTTTGCCTGGGCTAAGAATTCTTTCGCACAGGAACTGGAGAGTGTGATGGTGATATTTCTCAAACTTAGTGATGGAGTAATGGGATGTATTAGTTTCCTATTGCTGCCATAAGAAATTACTATAATCTCAGTGATTTAAAACAACACAGATTTACCATTTCATTCTATAGTTCTGAAATCCAGCATTAGTCTTACTGGGCTGAAACCAAGTGTATTAGCAAGATTGCATTCTTTTCTGAAAGCTCTTGGGGAGAATCCATGTCCTTATGTTTTCCAATTTCTGTAGGTTACTTACATTTCCTGGCGAATGGTCTCTTTCCTCCTCAAAGTTAACAAAGTTGCATCTTTGTGACCATTCTTATATAGTTATATATCACTTTTCCACTTTTAAAGACACTTGTTATTGAATATTCTCTACCAGGAAAATCCAGGATAATTTCCCCATTTCAAGATCTTTAGCTTAATTACATCTGCAACGTTCCTTTTGCGGTAAAGGTAGATATGCATAGGTTCACAGGTTTCAGGGATAAGAACAAGGATATTGCTGCCATTTTTGTTTACCACATGGGAGAAGAATTCCACAGAAATTGAAAAACCCTATCCTCTTGGAGCCTTTGGCTTTCAGAATGACCTTATTTATTTATTTTGGTATTTATTAGTCAGTCAGCATTTATGTTAATAAAAAAGCAAGGATTTTAGAGCTTTACCTTCTAGGAATAAAGATAAATCTCAATGAGCTCTATTTGATAACATTAATATATTTTGTTCCTTTTTTTAAAAAAAAAATCTCTGGTGATTCTTTAGGAAACTACTCTTCTATTCATTGTATGCTGCTAGGTAGCCCCAAAGGGACATGAGAAACCTACTTTAGAAGATTATGCAAATATAACTAAATATCTGAATATCTATTCCTACTTTTTATCCTCTGTAATCTAATGTTTCCCTTGGCACAACACTATTTCAAAGTCTTTTCAGTGAAAAATGGTTTGCATTTAGCTTTTTATAACACACTGTCGTATAGATCATTCTCCGTAATGCTTTACATAAATTAGGAATCCTCCGTTCTTTCAGTCACACAGAAAATAGTATTCACCAATTTAAAGATGTCAACAACATAGTCTTTGCACAATTTGAAAAGCACCAATGACATGCATATATCTGAGTGCCCTACCTAAGTCACTGAAAATGAAAGGAACCTGTGATTCAAAGGTAACACTTTTTCTTCTCCTCCATTCATTACCATAATGTCTCTCATACATGGAAGATAATCTCACTAAGCCATATACCACCTTCTTTCTATTGTGTGGCTTCTATGTGAGGTATTTGCTAACCAGAAAGTCAGTGGTCCCAATCTACCAGTAGTTCTGTGGAAAGAAGATGGGGCAATCTACTTCTGTAAAGATTTACTGCCTGGGAAATCCATTGAGGGTCACTATGAGTCAGAATCGACTTGATGGGAGTAAGTTTGGCTTGTAGTTTGGTGTTATATGAGGTACTGTTAAAGGAAGGGGAAAGCATTTCCTGTGTAACTGTCAGAAGAAGCATTTTTCTATGGTAATTTGGATTAGTTGCAAATAATCTACTGTAGAACTTAAACCAAGATGATCTCGGTTTTAAACTTTTGTGTGGCTGAAAGAAAAAAAGAGTAAATATATGTTTGGTATTGGAATTTATATTCTCGTCCTCTTTCTGCCTCCTTCTCTAATTTCCTACCTTCTTTCTCCTATCTCTGTTTCTCATTTTACTGCATTTTGTTTTTGCTTTCTCTCTCTCTCTTCTCAGCCCTACAAATTTAAATAACATATATATTAAGTAAACCACTTGACCACATTGTCATGGGGCCAATAAAGTTTGTGTTATAGAGGTAGGTGTTCCTCCAAAACTGGAAAATTACCTGGACAATAACGTTTGCCTTATGTTTCTTTAAATGACGAAAAGTTGGGAATTATCTAAATGCTCACCAAATAGACAAGTTAAAGAATTTATTAAAGCAATGCAATGTGACTATATGCTGACATCAAATATTTTGTTGCAGAGTCATGCAATGCAGTCCTTTTGTGGTTTATTTACAATTTTTCTTGATCTGGGAACTGGTTTTATTTGGTTCACAGTAGGTATGAAAATCTAGAGGAAGGAAAATACAAAGAACCTTACACTAATGACATGCATAGTGTCCTGTATGTACATTTTATTTCTAATAATTCTTTTAAAAACAAAAACTGTATGTTTTTTGCTAAGAAGAAGAATGTAAAAGGATATATACAAATTATTAATAATAGGATTAGAGTAGTGGAAAGGCTAGGAGCTCTGGTAGCATAGTGCCTAAGGCACTTGACTGCTCACCAGAAGGCTGGCGGTTCAAACCCACCAGCCACTCCTCGGAAGGAAGGTTGGGCAATCCTACTTCCGTAGTGATACTGCCTCGGAAACCCAAGGAGGGGTCGCTATGAGTCGGGGCCGACTCGACGGCAAACAACAGCAACAACAAAGTGGAAAGGCTTTACTTACTACTTTATACGCCTCTGGATAATTTGGCATTTTTATGAGTAGCATGCATTTTTACTGTCTACAAAAAAGGAATAAAAATCAAGGAGACATGTCTTCAATAGATTTATTGAAAACAAAAACAAAAAGCACAGTGAGATACCACTACAAAAAGAGGAGAAATAAAAATGGAGCTCGGTAATGCTGGTCTCCATTTCGTCCAGATAGCACAACCATTAAGGAAATAGAAGAGGAGTTTCCATTGTAAATATATAGAGAAAATTTTCTTATTGTACAAAAATCTTGCCCTTGTAATTACCAGGTTACATTAGCAGTGAGACTGGCATTAGGGACAAACTTTAGATCAAAATCAAACCAAACCCAGCACCATCGAGTCAATTCCAGTTCATAGCAACCCCACAGGGCAGAGTAGAAATGCCCTATGGGGTTTCCAAAGCTGTAAATCTTTACAGCAGCAGACTGACTCATCTTTTGCTCATCGAACAAATGGGAGATTTGAACGTCCGACCTTTGGTTAGGAATCAAATACTTTAACCATGATGCCACCAAAACTCCTTATCTTTAGATTACAACTAATGTAAATTGGGTTTCTTACACTTTGCATCCCCAGAACCTAGCAGAATTCTTAGAGCATAATTGACACCTAGTACATTTGTTAGATGAATAGATAGATGTAGCAATGGGAATACCTCATCCTCATTCAGTTTCTTTAGCAAATATTTAACTTCTTTTTTTTCTTTAAAGTGCTTTAGAGATTTATGTTTGTGAAAGAATGATAGGGCTACTTCTCTCTTCATAGGACTAGTGATACATTACATGGATGATGTGTGTTGAACGCTTGATGAACCTCTAGTCTGAAGGGAGACTTTTCATTCCAATGTAAAATCTTGGAGAATAAGGATTGTTTCTATTGTTACTGCTTTCTGCTATAATCTAGCACCATTTGGACAATTAAGAATGTTATTTCATCATGCAAATGAAGAAGTAGTAAATGTTGTTTTTCCCTAAAGAGGTGGCTATCACAAATAGAGCACTTAGCCAAATAAGGTACTTACAAATCCAATGGACTAAAAGACAATATCCATTTGAGCAGCCTTTTTCAACATATGAAAACAGGCTATCCAGGAGACTGTGGTATAGGGGCAATGCTATATAATAAAATTATCCTGCTGTTTGCTTGGATTATTTTTGTCTATATTGCTAGAATTTTTATTTGAAGATTTTCCCTGAAGAACTTGTTTTAAAATTTAGTAATAGGGAATATATCATATCCAGTGCTGGATTGCATTCAAGGAGAGAGGTCATGAATAATCATCACCCAAACCTGCTCAGAATTTACATCTCTATATTTAATGCCAGCTCTCTTCCACCCAGAATCAGTAGACAACAGCTAGCACTATACTTTGCAGGAGTTAAGATACAGAAGTACCTTCTATTCAGCAAAAAGCTGTTAATGCGTCTTCAGCCCCTGACATTTCTTTTTTGTTTCTCAGACATCAGCAAGTCCCAATTCCCCCCTTCTGTCACAATCCCCAAGTGTTTCTCTGTGTGGCCTACAGCTGTGGAATTCAGACTTGTTCTTCAGCACAGTGTAGAGACAGCACACTGGAACACTGAGAAATATAAGTTGGATGTCAAGAAAATATTTTTACCAGTAATTTTCTATCTTGCTTTGGTAGCTTTATATCCCCGGGGAGTGACAAGGAAAGCCCCAGTGCACCAGCCATGTCAACATTAATTTGGAGAGCAATGCTCATTTCGTGTTTACAGGTATACCTCGTTTGATTGCACTTCACTTTATTATGGTTTGCAGATATTGTATTTTTTACACATTGAAAGTTTATGACAACCTTGTGTTGAGCAAGTCTATAGGTGCCATTTTTCCATAGCATGTGCTTACTTCATGTCTCTGGGTCACCTTTTGGTAATTCTCACAATATTTCAAACTTTTTCATATACTATTGCACACTTGATAGACTATACTGTAGTGTAAACAGAACTTACATATGTACTGAGAAACAAAAAATATTCATTTGACTTGCTATATTTCGATATTCACTTTATTGTGGTGGTCTGAAGTGAACCTATAGTATCTCTGAGGTCTACCTATATTAGATTAAGTAGCCCCTGAAAAAGTTGTAGCCCTGAGGTATATATCCTATTTTGTCTACTCTCTTTTCTTTAACTTGTTATATCTACGTTTTGGCATTTGATCATCCACATGCAAATTTGATGATTCAGAAGAACTCACAGGACTCAGCATAGTGTTGTGCTCATAGCTTTGTAAAAATTACACAGTGGAAGTTTCTGACCTCCTTTAACTTCCTGAGAAGGAGAGATAATCATTATCAGCCCCAAAGCTAATTTCTGTGAGATGGAAGTCAGTTATACCTCCTCTCTCCAGCCTTTTTTTTTTTTTTTACCAATTCTGACACTAGTTGTCCCTCCTGCAATACTATCTACTTCTCTTCTGAGTTTTCTATTTCATTGTGATGGCTACACAGAATTCACAGATAATACTCACAATTATGGGGCTTATTAATGAAGTAACAGGTTAAAATTCAGGATCAGGAAACACTCAGGATATAGTTCTTCAGTCAGAACAGCCTCTTCTCAGCCATACCCATGGGCAGGTCTCTCTCTAGCCCTCAGCCTCATGGTCCTTCATCACCTGCCCTACCTGGACAACTGTTGCAAAGCTCTTTAACTCTGCCAGTAAATGCCCAGAGGCATCCCCTTCCATGAGGAAGCCTCCTGCCTGAAGGCATAAAACATTCTCACTTAGTGGCACCCCACTCTGCAAACAATCCTCTTGCCCAAAGACACCCAGGTTTCTTGCTCCATGGTCCAGGAAACCCACCACACTATCTCCTGCCATTTTCCTGCCTCTTCTGCCACTTCATCTCTGCCACTGCTTCTCACCATCTGTCTCCATCTTGGGTGTTACAGCTGTGTTTCTCCTCAGTCTAGGAAATTCTCAGCATAGGTATCCCACTTCCAAAGGACTCCATTCCAGCCTTTTATTTCTTGGTGATTATGAAGTCCCCCTTTCTGCCTCTGGGATGTCTCATTTTAAGCCTAGTGGGATGGCAAATCCCCTTGTTTAGAGTTCCATATGCCTTATTTGCATGGTCCCACCCACACAAGGGTGCCCATGAACCATTTACATTATTAGCAAGCTATCCAATAACCTCAATGGCAGTGAGCTTTTTTTTTTTTTTTTTTTTTTTTATAAATACAATACCCTTGGGCCTCTAGCATCTCATTTACGTAGTTACACAGTCATATCTTGAGAGTTCCAAAGACTATGGCTTGATGGGCCATATTAAGTAATTCACTACACTTCAGCTATGATTTATTACAGTAAACAATACAGAGCAAAGTCATCTTAAAGGAAAAGGTACAGAAGTCTAAGTAAAGGGGAAACCAGGTGCAAGATTCCAAGGGTCATGCTCCAGTGGAGTCACACAGGATGTTCTTAATTCCCTAGCAATGAGTTAGAACATATAAAAAGATACCACCCAAGGAAGCTCATTAGAGAACAGTGCCCAGGGTTTTATTGGGGCTGGTCATGTATGTACTCTCTGCCTGGCATGTACTAGAATTTCAATTTTCTCAGAAGGAAAACAACTTTCAGCATAAATCATATTGTTTGTACAAACAGTTCCAGTATAGTGAGCTGCTTGCATCAGTTCTGAAAGTGATGGAAACCTTCCCAAAATTCAACTTGTAAGACCTTTCACAGGAGAGCTCTCAGATCTGCTATAATAATTCTTTTCTGCATAATCGTATTCTAATTTACAACTTTCCCAACTTGTTTACCATAGATATTGTAACTTCATATAAGGCAGGTATTCTTCAAAAGTCTGCTAACATCTATCATAATGCTGAGTATTTGGTATATCTTTCAATTGTCTTTCTTTTTTGCTACCCCACCTCAACATACAATCCTCCACCAAGTTCTGTTTAGTCTACATCTGAAATATATCTTCAGTCCATTTAGTTTCTTTCTCTCCAGTTCACTTTCATCTCTACCCTGGATTGCTGCCATATCCTCTAAACCGGATTCTTTTTTCAAAATTTACCTTCCTCTAATCCATACTGTTGAGCAATCTACTTCCATGGTGATGCTGCCTCAGAAACCCAAGGAGAGGGGTCACTATGAGTCAGATCCGACTCAACACGGTGAGGTTTTTTTTTTTTTTATTGGTTTATATGCT
>NW_006921611.1:1237238-1240704 GCF_000298275.1 Orycteropus afer afer
GATTGATACGGTGGCCGCGATGATGGGCTCAAGTATAGCAGGGATTGTGGGGCTGGCGCGGGATCGGGCAGTGTTTTGTTCTGCTGTGCATGGGTTCGCTATGAGTCAGAAACGACTTGAAGGCACTTAACAACAACAACAACAACAACAATTAGTCCCTTTCTAGGAGAAGATTTTCTTGATCCCCTTCTCCTAAGTTGTATCAGTCTCTATAACAACCTATTATTTTCCTTTATATGATTATATATTTATTTATGGGATTATATGGTTAACATCTTTTTCCTCTACTATGCTGTTAAGTTTCATAAGTTCAAGTGCTAGTAGGCATTTTATAAATATCTCCTAAATTGCTGATTATAGTTGATTCTTGAATAATGCAGAGGTTTGGAGCCCTGACCCATTTGCAGTAAAAAATTCACATGTAACTTTTGACCCTCCACAAACTTAACTAGAAGCCATACTGATAACATAAACAGTTGATTAACACAGTTCTTACAGTTTTCATGAGGAGACTTTTACACTTATACACAGCAGATAAATTTGTTAACTATATGGCATGGTGATTATTTACTATTCATTAAGTGGAAATGAATCACAATAAAGATCATCCCTGTTGTCTTCATGTTGAATAGGCTGAGGAGGAGGAGGAACAAAAGGAGTTAGTTGTGCTGTCTCAAGGGTGGAAGAAGCAGAGGAGGTAGAAAGGGAGGCAGGAGAGGCCAGCATACTTGGTGTAAATTTATTTAAATACATTATAATTTCTGCTTGACATTTTTTCTCTGAAATATTTCCATATGGTCGTAGCAATCCTTCTTCCACTATTTGCTTTAGTTTTGGTGCCCTAATAGAAGTGTCCACGTTGTAAAAGAAGACAAAATCAGGCTTTTACCAAATAGTCTAATGTCAGGTTTTTTTTTTTTTTTTTCCTGACACTGCTTCTTCCTCATTGTTTGGAAGCACTCATCTGCATCAAGCCGTCTTCTATTAATTCCTCTGTTGTGGTGTCTATTAGCTCTTGGATTCTCCAAGATCTGTATCTTGAAAAAAAAATATCTACTTAAAACTGGATCCAGACAGTTGAAATCCATGTTCAAGTGTCAACTATATATAACAGCAGTGCTTCCAAACTGTTTTTTTGTCTCCTAAATCTGATTCTTCTTTATTCCATTTGCTTTTTTAATTTTCCCACTGAAGTTGTATTTGAGAAGTTCATCATAAGGCCTTATGTTTCAGTTATTGTCTTACTGAATCTATAAGAAATCAATCTAATTATGAGTTAGAAATTTGCTGGTGGAATGAATGTTTCTCCTCCGTAGAAATTTCTGGCATGCTATTTTGATAGATTGCATTTTAAATAAAATGGACACTCTCCAAATTCAATTTGATTATTTAGTTTTGTTTCATTTTTCTTAACCTGGACTAAAACCAAAACCCATTGCTGTTGAGTCAATTCATACTAATAGAGACCTTAAAGGACAAGATTAATTGTCTCATAGGGTTCACACACACACACACACACACACACACATACTCTCCCATCGAGCTGATTCTGACTTATTGCAACCCCTCCTTGGGTTTCCAAGGCGGTATCTCTCTGAAGTAGATTGCCCAGTCTTTCTTCTTCTGAGTGGCTGGTGGGTTTGAACCACCAGCCTTCTGGTTAGCAATCAAATGTCATAGGCACTATGCTAAAAGAGCTCCCCATAGGGTTTCCAAGGCTGTAATATTTACGGAAGCAGATTGCCACATCTTTCAGCTACAGAGCCACTGGTGGATTTGAACTGCCAACCTTTTTGTTAGCAACTGAATGCTTAACCACTGTACTACCAAAACAAACAAACAAACAAACATACAAACTCACTGCTGTCAGATCCAATTCATAGCAACCCTTCCTTGAGTTACTGAGGTGGTATTACTACGGAAGTAGATTGCCCAACCTTCCTTCCGAGCAATGGCTTGTGGGGTTGAATCTCTAGCCTTCTGGACTACCAGGGCGCCTTAAACCAAGAATACTAGCCAATTGAAAAATAAAAATTAAAAAATGTGATTTGTACAAGCAAAGCAGTATACTACAAATGCTAGGAAGCAGCTCAGGCATTTCCCAAACCTTTGTGTGATGGTCCACACAAGCTTCCACCTTCTCCAAAGGCCTAAACAAGACAAATAAGTCTGCAAGTTGTGAGCAGAATTAAAATTTTGCTCCAATGCTCTCAGCCTACTTTTCTCCTATTCTAACATATTCTCTAAATAGTGAGAGCTTTACTTTTTCTCTAGAATCAATCCAAAGTAAAGAGTTTGCTTATACATTTTGAAGCCACATATTTTCTACAATAAAATAAATTTCTACATCTAGTCAATATACATTTGTATACATACATGTGTTAGAATAGTTAAGATCTATGCCTTTTTAAGGGATGCTGTTGTTATGTGCTGTGTAGTCGGCCCCAACTCAAAGCGACCCCTCCTTGGGTTTCCGAGGCGGTATCACTACAGAAATAGGATAATTTGTAATTGAGACTTTTGGCTATAGAATAATGGTTTTTCATTGATTCTAATTCAATACAACAATTTAAATTTGAAATTCTGAAAGTTGGGCATGGGGCGTAGTTGACTGCCCATCCACCACAGTTCCTCTTTGCTAACAGAGCCATGCTCCAATATAGACTATGAAAGATGAAGGTTCAACAGCCAGATAATAAACATTTGGCCCTAGGGGATGTTGAGTAATTGGATTTAAGTATAGTCAGCTTGAGATTTCCAGAAATGTCTTCCTCATGATAAAACTGCTATGTGAGGAGGACCTGCCTTTTTTCTGCCTTTGGATTAGGTTAATATAGATGTGATGCCTGGGGTTGTGGAAGCCCTCTTACAACAATAAATAGCTCAATCTGATGACTGCTGACTGAAAAGGTTGAAAAAATTGGGTCTTTAATGACATCATTGAGTGATTGCACCAACTTTAGAAATACCTGCCTTTAGACTTTGCCATGTGAAATAATGCAGATTCTTGTAGCATAAGCCACTTTTATTTGAGAATTTATTTCTTACAACAACAGTGAAAACATAGCAAACAAAAATAAAAAAAAATAAACATGCTGATACATTGGGGAAAAATAAAGAATTAAAGTGTATTTTAAATTAATTTATCTTTAAGACTCTAATTGTGCATATATGTTTGTGTTTGTATTCTAGTGATATATTATTGAGTCGATATCTGAAGATAGGAAAATATTTTTACTACCATGGTTAATAATCAAACTATTCATTTTCCTGAATCCTACTAACAACAGAGGAACTCTAGTGGTAGAGTGGTTAAGGCATTGGACTGCTAACCAAAAGCTTGGTGGTTTGAACCTACCAGCTACTCTATGGAAGAAAGATGAGGGACTCTGCTTCCACAAAGATTACAGCCTTGGAAACCCTATGGAACAGTCCTTCTCTGTCCTAAATGGTCACTAAGGGGAAG
>NW_006921611.1:1241588-1264908 GCF_000298275.1 Orycteropus afer afer
TTTCAATAAAAAAAAAAAAAAAAAAAAAAGTTTGGTACTCATAAATTAGAAGGGAACAGAGTTCACTTAATCATGACAAAGATGTTGCTAAAAATATAGGGAAGGAAAGAAGCTGGGAGAAAACTGTTCTCAGAAACGAGGTGGTTCTGATAGGAAAAGAGCACTTCATTTCTGCTTACACATCTTCTATTGATGCCTTACTAACATCAATTGTTTTCAAAATAAACATTTTTCAGAGGGGGAAGGAACACTATTTTTTCCAAATTCATTCCTCTCTTCACCAAAATGAAGTTGTTCAGCAGATGTTGGGCTAGAATGAAGAGGTCTCTTACAGAATTCCTGTGCAGGCTAAGATCACCTGGGTTCATGGTCCAGAAGAGATTAAAGAGAAAACATGTTCAATGTTTGCAGGCATTCTAGAATCAAGCCTTGTGCAAAGATACACAGTGAAGATTCTTCCAGAAGTCTGTAAAAGAAACCAGTGGGATATGCATTATCCTGTGAAAATAGTGTCATTATTTATGCCTACTTTCAACTACTGAACTGGACTCTTAGTGAAATATGAGAAATACTGATCTTAATTTTGCCCTGTAAATAATGGATTTAAGCTGGAAAGCTTCTGCTCACATGAATATCCATGCAGGCTTTGCTCAGTCATTGCATGACTGCTTTCTGCTCCATTATTTTTCTTCAGGGTGGGTCTCTGAGAATCCTTGCACTTCTGAATGTTAAAGACTAACCTGCAGGGGAGTTTGGTCAATTTATGCTATATTCAGTGGCTTACTGAAAACTAAATCTTCATCTGATTTTCTTATCATTATCCCATATTGACCTGAGTCAGATTTTGAAATTTATGCATAATCTATATTCTCATGGCACAGTAGGAGATGAGTTTCCTTAGGCTATCTCCTAATTTGATAACTATTTAGCTGTCTGAATGTGACTTCTCATCTTGACTCTTCAAATGGAGGAGGCATTAGCATCTTCCATAAGGATCTTGATTGTCTTCATTCCCTAGTGCTGCTATAACAGAAATACCAGAAGTTGATGGCTTTAACAAACATAAATTTATTCTCTTAGAGTTTAGGAGGCTAGAAGTCCGAATTCAGAATAACAGTTCTAAGAGAAGACTAGGCTAGAATTGCAAGTTCAGAGTGCTAAGTCTAGGGGCTTGGTGGAAACCCCTCAACCTTGGATTTAGCTCTGCTTTCCAGGCCCACTGGAGGAAGCTGGAGGCCTCTACTGACTCATGCAACTGTAGGGTCTGATAAACTCAAGATTGTCAGGCAGTTTAAAGGCTGCTGGCTGCCAAGGCTGACAAGTCCAAGACTGACAGGTAAAATGGCAGATTGTTGGCTCACACGCTGTGAAGCCAACAGTCCCGTGATCTGCAGGCAATGCAGCAGGCCACTGGCTCAAGTCCAGGAATTGGAGTGATGGCTGGGCCAAGTGCAGGATCCTTTCAATATTTACTGCAAGTAGGCCATGCGCCAAAGATAACTCCCCTTCAACTGATTAACTGCTCACAGCAGATTACACCATGTCGGTGATTATACCACATCCAAACCATCATGAGGAATAATTACATCAGAGCTGCCAAGCCACTCAGAATCATGGCTCAGCCAAGTTGACCCACAACCTCAACTGCTACACTGATTATTCTTGCTTTCTTACTATTCCTTATTCTTTGATGATCTTTATTAGCCTATCCTTTCTTCCTGTCCTTGTTAACTCCAAAAGAATAATGAGAGGTGGGAAACCATGATCCTGAAAGGATTGGGAAGTATATGGTGCCCTCAAATCATCCCATCCTGTACTTAGTCCACATAGGGGTTCTCCATGTTTATGCTCCACTTTGGATTCTTATGATCCAACCCTCAAACCTAGCACTTCCCCGACCTCGGAAAGCCACACCTGCATAAGCTTTTCTTTTGCCTTATAAGCTATTTTTTGTTTCTTGTACTATAGTCAAATCCTGACAGGTCATTTCAAGACAGGCGTTATCAGGTCCTTGGAGTCAGGAAATACATAAACTAACATTTGCTAGTTTTTGCTGTGTTCTGCTGCTGTCACCTGCATTTATTAATCAGACCGGGGTATCACAATACACCACGTAAATCACTGACATGAAAGCATAAGCCATTTATAATGCTCTTGCCTTTTACTGAAGTGTTCTGGCCAGAAATTCTATGCTACCATGTTACATTTATAAATGTTGCATTTACAGCACGTCCTCATAAAAATTTCTGTGTGTTAACACTTTGTGTTACTGCATAATCTGAGCAGTCAGGACAACTGGAGAATGGTGTCTCTGCATCCATTCCAAAAGCCTACTCCTCAGGGCTGCAGCCCTCCTTATCATTCCAAGACCCATCATGTTGCCTCTCATTGGTGTAAGACACTACTCTAAGCATTGGGGATGTAGTATCTTAAAGGGTGCCTGAAGTGGAAAAAGAAAGTATAAATATCCCAGTGCTTTGATTTCATCTACAATAAGAATTCTGGTGATGTGGAGGATTTTACTAATTTCAGATAGGATAATCCTCACCATGCTCTTCAGCCCACCTCTGACTAATTAGATCAAACTCAGTTCAGGTAATTTACTCCTGGTTGGGCAGCATTCTCTTTCACTTGGAGAGTGCTCTCCCTGATTGTCATCCTCTCTGCTCCCTCCTCTGACATTCTCTCCATTCCTCCCACCAAATGTTATCTTGGGAAGCTCTCCATCTTGCTTGTGTTGAGAATATCATGTGGGTTGATATGTACTGCTAGCCTATGGTCCCACAGATGGTGTTCCCTTTGCCAGTAGTGACTCCTCAGGGACCTGAAACAGACTGTTTCAGGATGTGAAGTCCCTGTATCTTCTCTTGTACTGAAAACACATGAAAGTCTTTGTAATACAGTGACCTCTGGAAATTCTATTAAAAGGGACAAGAGTATGTGGATATGTGGTACAAGAGAGGGATTGCCTAACATGGTTAGAGATTTTTGGAGGAAAAGGTCTCTTGGTGGTTTGAGAAAAGGCCAAGAAGGCAGAACAAGATTGAGTTAAATATGTGAGCTACTCACCACCATCCTGATCCCTAGCAGCAAGCTTGAAAAGAAAGAGAAAATATAAGTACTAGTTATAACATGATCTGTATTTTATGGTGGTTGGAGTTGGAAGAGAAAGATTGGGTTCAAGTGATTTTCACACTTTTGGTACTCAAAGTACTACTTGGGATTTAACATCAACTGGAAGATTGTTAGGGATATAGATACTCAGCATCAACCCCAGAACTTTATGAAACCAGAATCTTCATTTTAACAAGATTTCCAGGTGATTATTACGCACATTCAATTTTGATAAGCACTTGTCTGTACTAATAGAAAGGAGCACTGTTGCTGTGGTGCTTAAGGCATTTGGCTATTAACCAAAAAAAGTTTGTTGGTTCAAACTTATCACCTTTTCCATGGGAAAAAGATAGGGCAGTCTGCTTCTGTAAAGATTTACAGTCTTGGAAACCCTGTGAGGTCGCTATGAGTTGGAATCATGGGTTTGGTATTTTGATTACACTAATAAAGACTGAGGAGCTCTGGTAGCATAGTGGCTAAGACACTTGCCTGCTAACCAGACAGCTGGCGGTTCAAACCCACCAGCTACTCCTCGGAAGGAAGGTTGGGCAATCCTACTTCCGTAGTGATAACTGCCTCGGAAACCCAAGGAGGGGTCGCTATGAGTCGGGGCCAACTCGATGGCACATAACAACAACAACAACAACAATAAAGGCTGAAGTGACTTTATAATTTAGGCTCTTGCAATCTCTATATCCTTATTTACAAAATGGGGATTTCATTAGCTGTCTAAATATTATTTAAAATATATGAATTTATGTATGTATATGTATTTGAAAGCTCTTATGAAAACATAACACATTAAAATAAAGAAATAAAAAAAAAAAAAATACATGAACAGAGGAACCTCTGACCTGGCTATGAAACAAAGAGTTCTGAGATTTCCTGAAAAGAATATCATTTGCAGCAGCAGCAGCAATCCCAACCCATGTGATTATACATGCTTTCACCCAGATAATGGAGAAAAGAGGACCAATAAGAAGTCAAAGGTTGGGAGAAGAGTGGTGGTATGTATAATAAAAAACAAGTGACAGAAGATAAAATAATATTGGCTCCCAATGAAAATGAACCCTACACCCTAATTAATATTTTGCCGTATTAATATTGTTAACAATATCCTGTAGGTAAAGTCACAGAGAGACTTGGAGATTCAAGCTAAGCTTGTGGCTTACACATTCACTCATGAGAGATTTGACCAACTGGCTTTAAAAAGCATACAAAGCTGACCTACCAATGATAATAAGTATTTGGTGATAATTAGAAATATTTAACCAATATTCCCTAATAGGCTAAAGAAGAAGTGTCAAATAATTACACCCACTTTTTCCCCCTAAATATAGATGTCCATTTTGTAATGGAAGTTGCTCAAATATTAAACTATTTCTAGCAGTTAATATTTTCTATTCACAACTTTTTTTATGGGTTCTGAAATCACATTATCACAGTTGATTCATTTTCTAATTTTCATCTTCATTTCTAGTTAAAACTCTGACCAGCATTTAACACTTCTTTTATGTGGGAAAATATTATTACATGTGACAATATACTTCCTCTGGATGTTCTGAAATGGAGTGTGTAGAAATATCTATATTAATATAATTTGCTGAATTTAGAATCTTGACAAATGTAAATCAGAGATTTTGCTTTATTATGGATGTGTAGATTTTAATGACTAAAAAGAAGAGAAACACAAAATTAAGTTTCTGGCTCTTAAATTTACTTATATAATTTAGATTAATTAAAAGGTAGAAATAATTTGTTTTATTTGATGAGTTTTTTACCTTCAAACTTCCTTTCATTTTATCATACTTCAGGCTTATGGTAAAATAGTACCTTAAACAGGACAGACTAGAGATTATAAACTTTGATCTTCCAAACAGAGCAGGTGGTGAGTGAGAGCTGCTGACTTTTGGGTGGCAGCCCAATGCTTTAAATGCAGCACCACAGGAGACAGTCATCCTCCATTTCTTAATAAATAAATGCATAAATAAGTAAATAACCAAAACCTCTCCAGTGATGTATATTGAATGGCAAATCAAAAGATAATAATAACTTGTAAATCTTAATTATTTTCTACTATTGTGCATAATGAAGGAGCTCTGGTGGCATAGTGTCTAAGGTATTTGACTGCTAACAAGGAGGCTGGAGGTTCAAACCCACCAGCCATTCCTCAGAAGGAAGGTTGGGCAATCTACTTCTTTAGCGATACTGCCTTGGAAACCCAAAGAGGGGTCACTATGAGTTGGATCTGACTCAATGGCAGTGTGTTTGGTTTATTGTATACTGAAGTAATGAGAAGTAACACATATTTTTAGAAATTATGAGTAATATTGCTCTTCAAGGAGACCTTTTCTTGTAAGTTATTTTTGATGAAGATGACTTTATCTATGATTTGTTTCTTGGGTAGTAATAGCAAATACTGCCAATTTTCAGGCCATGATACAATTGAGCTATCATAATTTTCCAAGTCTATACTTTATCTCAACTCATGCAACTCATAGTGTCGCTATGGGTTGAAATCAACTCTATGACACACAACAACAAAACCAAAACATTTTAAAGAAGTTCTCAAAGTGAAGGACACTGCCAGCCTCAGTTTCAGAGATTATATTTCCCAGAGAGGGTCTATAACGGAGTGAGGCATGAGAGTGGCCAAGAGGAAGAAATAAACAGAAAGTGATTATATTCCACATAAAGACTACCTAATACTGATAACATTTTAGAACTTAAAATGACCTTCTACATTTAGGAAATTGAAGGTTATTGAAGACAAATGTCTTGTTCAAAGCAGAATTAGAATTCTAGTTCCCTAGAATACTTAGTTTTGTATTCTAGTGTTGTCTTCATTACACCACAGACTTGCACATCCAGAATAAGGGGTCGCTATGAGTCGGGGCCGACTCGATGGCAAACAACAACAACAACATCTGTATTTCACAGTATTTTTTAGTATAAACTAATTTATAATTTAATATAAACTATAAACTATTTTATATTTTATTATAAACTATTTTTGAATATCCTATTATATATCTATAGACAAACGGGCAGATACACACAGACACCCATACTTATTGCACGGGACTCAGAAAGACCCAAAGGCTGTACTATGGAAATAAATGCTTTAGAATTGAAGACTAAGCTGTAATTATCCCTTTAATTTTAGATCAGCTTGAATCAGTTGTCTTCCTAGTAAAGTTTGAGACCATTTACATCATTTTCAGATTGGTACTTTTTATGAAAATATACAAAATATATTCATATTTGAGAAGAAAATAATGAGATCTATTTTAAGTATATTCAAATACAATTATTTGGTTTTAATGTTTTTAAGTTCACTCAGCAGTTAAAATTTTAAGGAGCTATTTCATACTCCTTCCGTGTTCATAATTGTTTGTGATCCTGAAATTCTTTTTCTCTTCTTCCTTTTCTTCCCCCTTCATCATCTTTGTTTTCTTTTTTGCTTACAACTTTGATAGAGACATGACCATCTGAGAATAAACATCCTTATCTTAATAATGACAGGGTCTGAACTCAAATCCAGGAGAAATAACAAGGACAGGATGTGTTTTTGAAGGGAAAAAGCATTAGTGTAACCATGTTTGTGTGTGATTTTGTCACATTGTGGAGACTACAGTTACAAGGAGGCCCAACTCCAGGCAGTTAGCTCGGATGAATCACTTTCTACTAACACCTGGCTACTTATTCACACAGCTGTAAGAGTGTCACTAAAATGTATTATTTAGTGGGGGAAAAATAGAAAAATGCATGTTTCCTATATTAAATTGAAGCATGTGGATAACTATTTAACATTGTAATACCAACACAATTTAAAACTCAAAACACACATGGGGCTTCTTAAAAAATCCTACAATGTAGCAAAAGTTTATGTTAGTAAGTAGGTAGATTGAGATTGTTGTTGTTCATGTTGTTAGCCACCCTCAAGTTGTCCCCAACTCATGGTGGTTCCATGAACCAATATGCCAGCCCCATGTCTGAGTGCTGATTGGACAAATGTTACCCATAGTGTTTTCAATGGCATTTCTGGAAATAGATTGTCAAGCCTTTCTTCATGGAGCAATTTAGTCTGTAAGCAATAGCGAAACTTGTTCAGCCACATAACAAACATTCAGGCTTCCATTGAAAGATGAATAGTGAAGGTACATGAGGTTTATTGGCTGGGAATTTAACTGGTTCTCCCTAGTAGAAGACCAAAATTCTACTACTGAACCATCAGTGTCCTCTTAGATAGGCAAAGAGATAAATTTTTCTAGGTATCTAGATACTTCTACATATAGAGATATCTGTGACTTAAGCCTATGAGCTCAAGTCTTTGAAAATGTGTTTAAACTGGTTTGTGTTAGGTGCTGTCAAGTTGGCTATAACTCACTGTAACCCTATGTACAACAGAACAAAACACTACCCAGTTCTGTGCCAGAATTACAATCCTTGCTATACCTGAGCCCATCATTACAACCACTGTTATCAGTCCATCTCATTGAGGGTCTTCCCCTTTTTTGTTGATCCTCCACTTTACCAAGCATAATATCCTTCACCAGAGAATGGTCCCTTCTGACAACATAACCAAGGTAGGTCAGATGAAGTTTGGCCATTGTCACTTCCAAGGAGCATCGATTGTAGAACCAAGCAACATGAATTCTTTGACAACCTCAATCTTCTCTCCATTTATTGTGATGCTGCTCATTGGTCTTCTCTTCTTTTCTTGTCTTTTTAGTGATCTCTTGCTTTCTTCATGGATAATGTTCTTGATATCTTCCCATAATTCATCTGGCTTTTGGTCGTTGGTGTTCAATGCATCAAATCTATTCTTTAGATGATCTCTAAATTCAGGAGGGATATATTCAAGATCATACTTTGGCTCTCTTGGACTTGTTTTAATTGTCTTTAACTTCAAGTGGAATTTGCATATGAGCAGTTGATGGTCTGTTCCACAGTCAGCTCCTGGCCTGGTTTTGGCTGAAGATATTGAACTTTTCCACCACCTCTTGCCACAGATGTAGTCAATCTGAGCCCTGTGTGTTCCATCTGGTGAAGTCCACGTGTACAGCCTCCGTTTGTGTTGTTGAAAAAAGGTGTTTGCAATGAACAAGTCGTTGGTCTTGCAAAATTCTACCATACGAGTTCCAGCATTATTTCTGTCACCAAGGCCAAATTTTCCAACTTCTGGTGATTCTTCTTTGTTTCCAACTTTTGCATTCCAGTCATCAGTGATAATTAACACATCCAGATTGCATGTTTGGTCAATTTCAGACTGTAGAAGCTGATAAAATTCTTCAATTTCCTCATCTTTGGCTTTGGTGGTTGGGGCATAAATTTGAATAACAGTCATATTAACGGGTCTTCCTTGTAGGCGTATGGATATTATCCTATCACTGACAGCATTGTACTTCAGGACAGATCTTGAAACATCCTTTGTGATGATGAATGCCACGCCATTCCTTTTCAAACTGTCATTCCTGGCATAGTAGATCCTATGGTTGTCTGATTCGAAATGGCCAAAACCAGTCCATTTCAGCTCACTAATGCCGAGGATATCAATCTTCATGCATTCCATTTCCTTTTTAACAACTTCCAATTTTCCTAGATTCATACTTCGTACATTCCCTGTTCGATGATTAATGGATGTCTGCGGCTGTTTCTCTTCAATTTGAGTGGTGCCACATCAGCAAATGAAGGTCTTGAAAGCTTTCTCTTATCCATATGAGTAAGGTTGGGTTTACTCAGATGTTTCAGCTCTTTCCCAGTCCTATTTTGAGAACCTTTTACCCTAAACAGACTATTCCTAAAGGTGCGCTGCAATGTACCAGTGTTTCTTTGCTATTCATAAGGTTTTCCCTGGCCAATTCTTTGAGAAGTGGATGGCCTCTTCCTTCTTCTTAGTCTGTCTCATGTGTAGCCGCCATTTATGTTGTTGAAAAAAGGTATTTGCAATGAATAACTTGGTCTTGCAAAATTCTATCATGTGATCTCCAGTGTTATTTTCATCACCAAGGCCATATTTTCCAACTGTATGTGTTTTTTCTTTGTTTCCAACCTTTTCATTCCAGTCACCAATGATAATCAACAAATCCTGATTGCATGTTTTGTCAATTTCAGGCTGCAGAAGTTGGTAAATATCTTCAATTTCCTCATCTTTGGCTTTGCTGGTTGGTGTGTAAATTTGAATAATAATAATAATAATGATAGTATTATCTGGTCTTCCTTGTAGGTGTATGGATATTATCCTATCACTAACAGCATTGTACTGCAGGATAGATCTTGAAACATTCTTTGTGACAATAAATGCCATGCCATTACTCTTCAATTTGTCATTTTCAGCATTGTAGATCTTACGGCTGTCTGATTCAAAATAGCCAAAAGAAGTCCATTTTAGCTCACTAATGCTTGGGATATCTATCTTTATGTGTTCCATTTCATTTTTCAGAACTTCCAATTTTATTTATACATTCCACATTCCAATTATTAATGGACATTTGCAGCTGTTTCTTCCAGTTTTGAGTCATACCACATCAGCAAATGGAGGTCCTGAAAGCTTTACTCCATACACTTCATTAAGGTCAACTCTACTCTGACGAGACAGCTCTTCCCCAGTTGTATTTTAAGTGCCTTCCAACCTGAGGAGTGCATCTTCTGGCACTATATCAGGCAGTGTTTCAGGGCTATTCACATTGTATTCTAGCAATATATTCGACAGTGTTTCACTGCTATTCATAAGGTTTTCATTGGTCAATTCTTTGAAAAATGGATGGCTTCTTCCTTCTTCTGAGTCTGTTTTAGTCTGGAAGCTAAGCTCTGCTGAAACCTGTCCACCATAGGTGATCCTGCTGGTATTTGAAATACCAGTGACAGCCTCCAGCCTCATAACAGCACATAAGCCACCAGAGTGTGACAAACTGACATATGAGTGGTGGGTATTTAAATTTCCAAATAAGAAATTGTATAATGTATGAATTTTGAAAAATGCACAGTGTCTTGTTATCAATTATCACCATCAATATATAGAGAAGCTTTATAACCCTCCAAAAATCTACCTCATGCAACCTATAGTGGAACTGTCCTCCTTTCTTCTTCTTCTTCTCCTCCTCCTCCTCCTCATCCTTCTTCTTCTTCGTAAATATACATATGGCAGAACCAAAACCAAATCCACTGTGCTGCGGAGATTCTATAGCAACCCCTATAAGACAGAGTAGAACTGTGCCATATTGTTTCCAAGGCTATAAATCGTTATGGAAACAAACTGCCTCATCTATCTGTGGTGGAATAGTTGGTGGGTTTGAACTGCAAATTTTTTGGTTAGCAGCCCAGTGCTTTAACCACAGTGCCACCAGAACAACTTATACATACAAGAGAACTTACAGTATTTCATCAGTTTATACTGCTATGCTTTGGTGACATAGATTACATTCTTCAAGTTGTATAACCATTCTTTCTGTGTTTTTCTAAATTACCCCACCACCATTGATCTATAGTCATGTATTCTAAGCAAATTCTCCCTGACACACTTTTCTTCTCCCTCTCACACCAGGTAAACACTAATTACTTATGGTTTCTATGTAATTATTTATTTCTTGTAAGTGATATTGTACAGTATCTGTCTTTTTGTATCTGAGTTAATTTTTGCTCAGCATTATGACCTCTGAGCTCATCCATGTTGTGACATGCATCAGGACTTTGTGACTGAGTAATATTCCATTGTTTATATAGACTGTAACTCCCTCTACTGTTTACTAGCTCTGGTAGCATAGTGCCTAAGGCTCTTGACTGCTAACCAGAAGGCTGATGGTTCAAACCCATCAGCCACTCCTCAGAAGGAAGATGGGGCAATCTACTTGCATAGTGATACTGCCTCGGTAACCCAAGGAGGGCTCACTATGAGTCGGGTTCGACTTGATAGCACATAACAACAACAACAACCTGCATCCCTACAGTTTTGCATTTTCCAGAATATCATATAAACAGAATCATACATTATGTAGCCTTTTAAGTTTAGATTCTCTCAGCCTAATGGCTTTGAGTTTTATTCATATTGGTGCTGGTATCAATAGTTAGCTATTTTTATTGCTGAATACTTTTCCATCACATGGATATACCACAGTGTATTTAACCAATGATCAGTTGAAAGGAATTTTAGTTTCTTTAAATTCGAAGCAATTGTGAATAAAGGCAGTTTGAAAATTTATGCACAGATTTATATATGGTATAAGTTTTAATTTTTCTTGAGTAAATTTTTAGGAATGGGAATGCTGAACCATATGGTAAATGAATGTTTAACTTTATAGGAAACTTCAAAACTGTTTTCCAAAATGGCACTACCATTTTATATTTTGCATTCCCACCAGCAATGTATGAAAGTTCTAGTTCCTTCACATCCTTTGTAGGGTTAGTTCTTTTTTGTTTTTTTGTTTGTTTGTTTGTTTGTTTTTAATTTTAGCCATTTAGCCTCATATGGTCTTAATTCACATTTTCCTAGTCACTCATGAGGTTGAACATCATTTTAAATGTATATTTACAATCTTTATGTCTTCTTTGGTGATATAGCTACAAAAATATCTTGCCCATTTTAAAACTGGGTTGTTAGGGTTTTTTTTTGATTGCTGCTTAATTTGGAGAGTTCTTTATACATTCTGAATGTAAGTCTTTTATTAAATATTTGATTTGAAAACATTTTCTTCCTGTTTATGGGTTGTGTTTTCTTTTCCTTAAAAGTGACCTTTGCAAATGTGCTTAATTTTGATAAAGTCCAACTTATCAGTTTTGTCCTTTATGATCATGCTTTTAGTGTCATGTTTAAGCCCAATGTCACCAAATCCAAGATCAGAGAGATGTCATTTTCTCCTGGTTTCTATAGCTTTTATTTTGAATTTAGTTCTGTAATCTGTTGTGAGTTAATTTTTATATAAGGTATGAGTTGGAAGTTTAGGTTCTTCTTCTTCTTCTTTTTTTTTTTTTTTTTTCAATCTAAGATATCCAGTTATTCCAATGCCACTTGTTGTGGGGGGAATAATAATAATTTGCACATTTGTCAAATACCAGTTCACTCCATTTGTGTGACTATATTTCTTGGTTCTCTTTTAGGTTCCATTAATCTATGTGCCTATCTGTTCACCAATGCCACACCCTTTGATTGCTCTTGTTTTATAGTATATCTTGAAATCGTAGTGTGCATCTTCCAACTTCGTTCTTCTCCTTCAGACTTACTGGCTATTTAGACTCTGCCTTTCTATATAAATTTTAGAATCAACTTGTCGATATTACTGTGATTTTGATTGGGATTTTTTTCAATCTGCAGATGAAACTAGGGAAATTGGCATCTAAACAGTATTGAGTCTGCCAATCTATGAGCCCGGTAACTATTAGTTTGGTGTTGGATTTATATTTAATTGAAAACTGTTCTATAACTTGAGGCAATCTACTAACTCCCAACTTTAATGGTGCATAATATGTGGCAAACAATAAATATTTATTGGATAAATCAGTAGCTTTGTGAATATATTATAGATTTTGCCAGTTTTCCTCATATACTTTCTGTAAGGGAAACTGTCAACTGTGAAGAACACCTACACTTTTTTTTTTCTTTTTAAATACAAATATGCCTTTGTGATTACTTTGTGATTCGGTGATTATTTAGCTAAATAGTCACAGTGGAGTTCTGGCAATACCATGGAAGTGTTTCTTTCTCCTTTGAAAAGGAGCAGGAAGCAAGTGATTTTATAAGGCAAGGTACAGTTGTTTTTTTTTTTTTTTTTTTTAAATTCCCCTCTTCACCCTCCCCAAGTCTGAGAAATACTTAATGGTTCTTAATTGCAATATTGGTATTGAGGAGTAGAGAGAAGCTTCAGACTTTCTCCAATGATTATCAAACTTTTGTTTTTCATTACGGCACACATTTTTCAAATAAAATCTTAATTTAGAAACTGAGTCAACAAAGGTCAAAGCACAGCTGCTCAGGTTTAACTGGACTCTACAGAAATACTGGAAGCCTCATATCTTTACTGCAATGATGAGAAAACTGAGACTCAAAGGGATTATGTAACTTTCTAAAGGATGTACAATGCATTGGTGCAGAAGCAAGAATAGAAACTCCATTTTCTGATTCTTAGGACAAAGCTACAAATGACTGCCTTTTCCAATTTGCCTCACACTGAACTATGTGTTTCTATGGGAACTGTGTTTTTATTTCCTTTGTACACTAATAGTGAAAAATATGACTGGGCTTTACCTCAGCTTCAATCATTTACTTGAGGGGAAGTATTTTAAATCCTTCCCCATAATGAGAAATCCTTATCAATAGCTCAACTCCACAATAATTATTTTATTATGCTGTGTTATTCCTGTAATCCATATAGAAATTACTGTCAGACTTTAGAGTGAAACCACCAGAAACTAGGTGTCAGGTTAGTTCAGTGGGGTGACTAGTAGGGACAGTGCTTTTCCTGCTGTGACCCGTGGCACCTTGGGCTGACATAGGGGTGCTTCCAGGATTCAAAGGAATGTTGGCTGTTCGTTTGTTTTTACCTTGGAGTAAAATTCTCCTAATTTATCAGAATGGATGGAAGATTATCCTGAGATGTTCAGGCCCAGCTGTTTAAATCAGTTGCGTGTGTAATTCCTAAAATGTGTGAATTTGGATATTCTGAAATTTTGTGAACAAACAGGGAAACAAAAACATACATCAAGTGAATCTTATGAAAGGTGATAAATACCATTCCTTAGTACAGAATAGTTGTACTAGCTTTCTTCTCCCCATAAATAATTTTTATAGAGCAAGAGCTTTATGAATGTCATTAACCAGTGTGTACTGGGTTCCTAAAACAGTGAATTAAGTAAATTAGTGTATGAAATATTTAGATCTCATTTAGATTTCAGTTTGAATGTCACTTCTTTAAGGAAGCCCACCTAGGCCACCTCTTACTTGTAATCATCTCTGTCACTCTTGGTTCCTTTAACCAAAACTTTATGTTCTGCATATCTGATTATAAATAGCATCGGCATTTGTTACATATATACTTATGTATTTTCTCTGCTCTATAGAATGTAATCTCCAGATAGACAGAGACTGCATTTGTTTGCCTGCATATATTGTTGCTGTTGTTGTTATGTGCTGCCGAGTGGTCTCCAACTCATAGTGACCACTCCTTGGGTTTCCGAGGCAATATCACTATAGAAGTAAACTTCCCAATCTTCATTCCGAGGAGTGGCTGGTGGGTTTGAACCACCAACCTTATGGTTAGCAGTCAAGTGTCTTAGGCACTACACCACCATAGTTCCCATATATATTCCTAGCACTTAAAAATGGCCCTTGTTATATTTATTAAAATGTGTTCCTTGGCTAGATGAATGGCATGATTCTTATCTGATTGGAATGATTGTATCAGAATGAAAGATTAGATGACTTTATACTCTCTCCTATCCCTGTGACACAAAGAAAGTATTAAAGAGAAGGAAAGAGGTAGTATTTCACAATGAAAAGAATACTTTTACGGAAAAAAAAAAAAAAAAAGTTTACTGAGTGCTGTTGTTTATCTCCTTGTTTTTCCCGATTATTTTTATCACTCTGTTGCTTTATTGGCCTCTGGTATATGTCTAGTGTTCTTGTTTACCTCTAGCTAGGTATAAATGGTTCAGGTGTATCTTGAATGCAGTATTGACTGGTAGGTTCCTTGAGCTTCTGCCACTTGTCTTATGTTTAGAGCACTCCAGTGGGCTTCACCTAGAATATACTCAAATTGTCCACACCCACACTGATGGGCATAAAGCTCTTCTGATCTGATCTTATGCTAAAAATATAAGCACTATTGCATTGAGGAAAAATAAAATATGATTTAACAGTGATTTTAGAGATGTTCCTTTGAGCTAAAAATGTTCTCTGTTTACGTTACCTGGGCCCTTTTGTATTTGTATGCAATGACTGACAAACACTGAAGCAGGAAGCAGGAAGACCTGACTTCTATTTCCATTACTTCAGCATTTTATGACTTCAGGCAGAATACTTAACTTTCTCCTGCTCTGGTTTTATTATCTTTAATATGGCAAAAACCACATGTTTCTTGCAAGAATGAGAATCTTAAACATGGAATCAATATATGTAAATGAAGCACTTAGATTTTTAGAAAAGGTGGTGTCAGGATGCAATGAGACCCTTGTAGATTTGCCAGTCTACTCTTTGTTCTGATGATCCTTCCCTACTGAATAGACTGCTTATTATCAGGTTTGGGAAGCTGTTCTACCTCTTTCTTGTTTATCACGTACAACTAATTAGATACTTGTTGCAACTGCCAAGACAGGTAATCTAGAAGGTGAGCACTACTCTAATGCCGTGGAGGGATCCAGAAAGCTCTTTAGAGAGGAAGGCAGGTAGGCAGTCTACAGAGAGAGAGAGAGAGATGCATAGCACACATGTGGGTCTCACTGGATTCCTTTTCAGCATATAAAATGACCTGGTTGTATCGAATTTCATGTCAAGGTAGTTTCTTATTTACATTAGGCTCTAAAAATGCACAATTTAGTGGGTTAATGCTAGGAGCTTCATATGAAGTGTGCAAGTGCTGATGTGTTTACTTCACAAAACAACCATGAATTACACCCAGCAATCAATGCAAAATGCAAAAAAAAAAAAAGTCTACATTAGTTATGAATTATGATCCATGCCTGCATCTTATATTTCTGAAAATATCTCTATTGTTGCTGTTGTTGTTATAGGTTTTCTAATTAGGTGTTAGGTGTTTGTTTTTTTTTTTTTTTTTTTTTAATTTTTCCCCCTCTTTGTGCTCTTGGGCAAGTAGGAAAAGGACATCTGGAGACTAGGATTTTAACAGACTTTGCAAAAAAAAAAAAAAAAAAAAAAAAGCCATTCAGCTGTTTGTTCTGTCCCCTCTTAAACTCACTTAAACTTATTAAGAATATAGCCAGACGCCTGATGCTACCAAGAGCCTTTTACTACACCATTCAAGATATAAAAATAGTAGCTATCACTGCACTTCTCACAGGCATTTATTAAATGGGGTGGTGATAAGGACAATGATGATGATGATTGCCCTTTGACTTTCTGCGCTATCTAAGTCACATGACAAAATGTAAAAGTAGATAATTCAGTCTTGATGAAAGGATCTCTTTGTCTCAGGAAACTTTGCAAAAGAAGGCAAAGCCCTAACTACTTATTCTAAATTCCTCAAAATCATCCATTCAACTTAAAGAATGGCTGTATCTTGACAAATACCATGCGAAAGAAGTGAAGCTGGCTAAGAAATCACAAAAAGTAGAGGAAAAAGGAGTGACTTTAATCTCTCTCTTAAATTGGTAGCAGATTTTTTTTTTCTAATAAAATAAGTCTAAAAATTTTCTGTTGTATAGCATTTTCCACAGTACAGATTCAGCACGAATAGGACTTACTGGTGGCTGGATATTAGGGTTATCTCAAGAGCTTTAAAAAAAATACCATTTCCTAGAGTCATTCTAAAACCTCCTGATTAGAATGAGACCCAAGTTTTAGTGGACTATTTATTTTTAAATTTGTGCAAGTCACAATAAAGTGCAGCTAGAGCTGAGAACCACTGTTGTAGCACTAATTTATCCTACTCCTTCAATTTTACCTATATTCCTAAAGGTCTGTAATTAAGATTGCATACCATTAACATCCAAAAAGAAACCAAAGATGCTCTGAATAAATAATTATGAGTCACTCGAAGGCAGGAACTTTGTATTTTATTTCTTTCCTCTTGAATATTTATATTGTTCTACATAATACTTTTTTTCCCCCCCCCCAATAACTCCAGACCAGCTCCCTTCTGGCCAAACCAGAAAACTTCCCTGCTATCCAGAAGCCAAAAACTGCACCTTCTTCAATGAGGTCCAAACCCCTTGCAACTTTGTTCTTCCTTGGCTATGCTCCCTCAGCCCCAGTTTACCATGGTGACTTTGCTTATACCTTGTGGTGATACTTAGCATAACCAAAACTAAACCAAGCTCACTGCCGTTGAGTCAATTCCGACATGCAGCAACCTCCATTGGGTTTCCAAGGTGGGAAATCTTTATGGAAGTGGATTGCCCCATCTTAATTCTGCAGAGTGGCTGGTGGGTTTGAACTGCTGATCTTCTGGTTAGCAGTCAAATGCCTTAGGCACTGTACCACCAGAGCTCCTTAATTCTTAGCATTAAAACAAAAAAGCCACCAAACTCACTGCTGTCGAGTCAATTTTGACTCATAGCGACCCCTCCTTCTATTTCTGAGGCAGTATCACTACAGAAGTAGATTGCCCAACCTTCATTCCAAGGAGTGGCTGGTGGGTTTGAACCTCCAGCCATCTGGTTAGCAGTCAAATGCCTTAGGCACTATGCCACCAGAGCTCTGATTCTTAGCCTAGCTAGTTATTATTCACATTTAACTTTTCCCTGTTATAAGGAGCTCAATGTGGGTAAAGCATTGGGCTGCTAGCCAAAAGGTAGGCTGTTTGTGCCACCATGAGACAGGGATATGACTGTTTCCGTGGAGATTTCTATCCTTGGAAACCCTATGGAGCAATTCTACTCTGTCCTCTAGGGTCACTGTAAGTCAGAGTCAACTTGATGGCAGTGAGTTTTTGTTTTTTCCCTTTTATAATTTCTGTGTGGTTTCTGTCTTAGATTCTGAGTACTGCTGGTATAGAAACACCACAAATGGATTGCTTTAGAGAACAGACTTTTCTCTTTTTTTCTCTTTCAGTTTAGGAGGTTAGAAATCCAAATTCAGGGCACTGACTATAGGGGCAGGCTCACTCTCTGTTTTCTCTGAGCAAATATCCTTGTCTCAGCTTTTGTAGCCTCAATGTCCTCAGTTATTAGAGGATCTTAATGTGACCTTGGGCCAGAGCCTAAGGTAGGCAGGTACAGGGCTCAGAGGCCGCTTTTTGTTTGGGTGTGGCTCTATTTTAAGGTCAGGGCCCAAGGTAGGGGAGCCCAGGTTCAGAGGTTGCCTTTCCCTTAGGGGCTACTCTATTTTAAGGCTGGGTCCTGAGGTAGGTGGATGTGGGGCTCACAAGCTGCTTTTCACTCAGGGACGGCTCTGTTTTAAAGCTGGGGCCGAGGTAAGCAGGCATGGCACTGAGGGACTACATTTTGCTTGGGGATGGCTCTATTTTAAGGCCAGAGCCTGAGGTAGGTGGGCCTGAGGCTCAGGGGCTTCTTGTCACTTGGTGGTGGCTCTGTTTTAAGGCTGGGGCCTGAAATGGGTGGGCACAAAGAATTTAGGAACAACTAAGGGAGACAAACTTGTCTGTCAGTTTGTCATCCTGTGGTGGCTATGGTTGCTGTGAGGCTAGAGGCTGTTGGAGACCAAGAGAGAAATCATCAAAGGACATGAGTGCAAGGCACATGTCCATCTGCAACAAGAAAAGGCAAGGCCTCTCTCACAGTTAAATGCTTACTTGACAAAACATCAAGTAATAAAAGTAGATATTATTCCAGTAATCCATGTTTTTATCTTATTATGATATTTCATACTTTGGGTCACTATGTTCTAGTAAACATTTATCGTTTTACACTCCTTATTCCTGAGGAGACTTCTGTGATTGTTTTAATGACCACTTGTTGTCCTTGAGCACATAGAAGACTAACACTTTAGCTTTGTAGAGAATAAGCTGATTGTATGGATTCCAAGAGTGATGATGTAATAATGTATAAACATATAAATAAAGTAGAACAAAAGCATCAGGGGTTACTCTAGCAGAATATGCAGGGTGTCCACCTGGCCCCCACTCCCTTTTAAAAACCCAATAATCCTTTTGTGCCTCTGGTGTTGCAAAATATCAGCAGGGTTAACCATGGTTGACAGGTTTCAGTGGAACTTTTGGGCTAATACAGACTCAGAAGAAGGAAGAGGGTATCCACTTCTCAAACATTTGGCCAGTGAAAAACTTACGAATAGCAGTAAAGCACTGTCTAATATATTACTGGAAAACTTTATGAATAGCCCTGAAACCTTGTCCAATACAGTGCTGGAAGATGAGCCCATCAGATTGGAGGGCACTCTAAATTTGACTAGGGAAGAACTGACTCCTCAGAGTAGAGAGGACCTTAATGATATGGACAAAGTAAAGCTTTCAGGACCTCCATTGGCTGATAGGTCATGACTCAAAATGAATGAAACAGATGTAAACATCCATTAATAATTGGAATATGTAATGTATGAAGTATGAACCTAGGAAAATTGGAAGTTGTCAAAAATGAAATGGAATGCATAAAGATTGATATCCTAGGCATTAGTGAGCTGAAGTGGACTGGTTTTGGCCATTTTGAATCAGACAACCATATGATCTACTATGCCAGGAATGACAAATTAAAGAGGAATGGTGTGGCATTCGTCTTCAAAAAGACTGTTTCAAGGTCTATCCTGAAGTACAACACTGTCAGTGATAGACCAGTTAATGCTAGTATTATTCAAATATATGCATCAACCTACAAGGAAGACCTGTTAATGCTACTATTATTCAAATTTACACACCAGGCACCTAAGCCGAAGATGAGGAAATTGATGATTTCTACCAACTTCTGCAATCTGAAATTGACCAAACATGCAAACAAGATGTGTTGATTATTACTGGTGACCAGAATGCAAAAGTTGGAAACAAAGAAGTGTTATGGTAGTTGGAAAATATGGCCTTGGTGGTAGAAATAATGCTGGAGATTGCATGATAGAATTTTGTAAGACCAACAACTTATTCATTGCAAATACCTTTTGCAACAACATAAATGCTGGCTATACACATAGGTTTCATCAGATGGAATCCACAGGAATCAGACTGACTACATCTGTGGCAAGAGACAATGGAGAAGTTCATTACCTTCGGCCAAAACAAGACCAGGAGGTGATTGTGGAACAGACATTCAACTGCTCAAATGCACATTCAAGTTGAAGTTTAATTCTACAAGAGCCAATATGTGACCTTGATAATATCCCTCCTGAATTTAGAGACCATTTAAAGAATAGATTTGATGCATTGAACACCAATGACCAAAAACCAGAAGAATTGTGTTCTGACATCAACAACATCATACATGAAGAAAGCAAGAGGTCACTAAAACAATGAGAAAAGGAGAAAAGACCAAAATGGATGTCAGAAGAGACTGAAACTTGCCCTTGAGCAGAGAGTAGCTAAAGGAAATGTAAGAATGGACAAATAAAAGAGCTGAACACAAAATTTCAAAGAGCATCTTCAACAGACGAAGCCAATTATTAAAATGAAATGTGCAAAGACTTGGAGTTAGAAGACCAAAAGGGAAGAATACACTAGACACTTCTCAAGCTGAGAGAACTGAGGAAAACATTTAAGCCTCAAGTTGCAATATTGAAAGATTCTATGAGCAAAATATTGAATGATGCAGGAAACATCAAAAGAAGATAGAGTCACTGTACCAAAAATAATTGGTCGATGTTCATCCATTTCAGGAGGTGGCCTATTGTCAAGAACCAATGATACTGAAGGAAGAAGTCAAAGCTGCACTGAAGAAATTGGTGAAAAACAAGGCTCCAGGAGTTGATGGGATACGCATTGAGATGTTTCAACAAATGGATGCTGCACTGGAAGCACTCACTCAGCTATGCTAAGAGATTTGGAAGACAGCTGCTTGGACAACTGACTGGAAAAAGTCCGTATTTGTACCCTTTCCAAAGAAAGGTGATACCACAGAATGTGGAAATTGTCAAACAATATCATTAATATTGCACTCAAGTAAAATCTTACTGAAGATAATTCAAAAACTGTTACAGCAGTATGTTGACAGAGAACTTCCAGAAATGCAAGGTGGATTCAGAAGAGGATGTGGAATGAGGGTTATCATTGCTGATATCAGATGAATCTTGGCTCAAAGCAAAGAATACCAGAGAGATGTTTACTTGTGTTTTATTGACTATTCAAAAGCATTCACTTGTGTGGATCATAACAAATTATGGATAACACTGAGAAGAATAGGAATTCCAGAACACTTGAATGTACTCATGAAATCCTGTACATAGATCAGGAGGCTATTGTTTGAACAGAACCAGGTGATACTGCATGGTTCAAAATCAAGAAGGGAGTCTGTCAAGATTGTATCCTTTCACCATACTTATCCAACTTGTATGCAGATAATCTGAAAAGCTGGGTTATATGAAGAAGAACATGGCATCAGGAGGGGATGAAGACTTATTAACAATCTGCTATATGCAGATGACACAACTTTGCTTGCTGAAAGTGTGGACGTCTTGATTCATTTATTGATGAAGGTTGAAGTCTACAGTCTGCAGTATAGATTACACCTCAATATAAAGAAAACAAAAATCCTCAAAACTTGTCCAATAAACAGCCTCACGATAAATGGAGAAAGATTGAAGTTGTCGAATACTTCATATTACTTGGTTCTACAATCAACACCAATGGAATCAGCAGTCAAGACATCAGAGGACATATTGCACTGGGCAAATCTGCTGCAAAAGACCTCTTTCAAGTGATAAAGAACAAAGATATCTCCTTGAAGACTAAGGTGCACCTAACCCATGCCATGGTATTTTCAATTGCTTATGCATGTGAGAGCTGGACAATGAATAAGTAAGACTGAAGAATAGTTTATGCTTTTGACTTGGTGTTGGAGAAGAATATTAAGATTACCATGGTCTGCTAAAAGGACTAACAAATCTGTCCTGGAAGAATTGCAGATAGAATGCTCCTTGGAAGAGAGACTGGCCAGAGTTTGTCTCACCTACTTTGATTATGTTGTCAGAAGGAACCATTCCCTACAGAAAGATATTGTGCTTGGTAAAGTGAAGGGTCAATGAAAAAGGGGAAGGCCCTCAAGGAGATGGATTAACATAGTGGCTGCAGTGATGGGCTCAGGTATAACAAAGATCGTGAGGCTGACACAGGACAGGGCAGTGTTTCGTTCTGCTATGCATAGGGTCACTATGAGGCAGAGAGGATTCAACAGCACCTAACATGAACAACACCATAGTACAGGATTTTAGTTGTCATTAAAAGTTTAAAATCTATAGTAATTACTTTGTTGTCATGCAGTGATAACATGAGGCACCTTCGTAGTGCCTAAGGCACTTGACTACTAACCAGAAAGCTGGTGGTTCAAACCCACCAGCCACTCCTCTGAAGGAAGGTTGGGTAATCTACTTCCATGGTCATGCTGCCTCGGAAACACAAGGAGGGGTCACTATGAGTTGAGTCTGACTTGACGGTGCATAACAACAGCAACAACACTCTCAAATTGCAGCTTTCTATTTCCACCTTTGAAATACTCTTCTTAGAGCATTAATTTGTTATATATGTATATGACTGACAAACACTGAAGCAGGAATATGTGTGTATATATATATATATATATATATATATATATATATCACAGCACAGTTCTTAGTCTGATATAAGTCTTCCAACTCCTTTTTTATCAATCAAAATTATCCCAACACTATGACTGATAATTTCATTCTTAAAGACGGATATTTAAGAACTCAAAATTTCAAAAGCCCATAATTTCAGTGGAAATGAGCTCTTGAAAAATAATACATTGCTTTGTTTTTTTCATTTTACCTCAACAAAATCTGACCTCAACTGAGGTTTGGGAACTGATATTTGAAGGGATACTCTTGTTCCTCACAGTGGTTGCCCATTTCTTTCTTCATTTTTTTTTCCACTTCTTTATGGGAGTTTTCCAGATTCTAATAATATTGATGACTTTTCCAATCACAGTTATGAACATGGAAATATAACCTGGTACATGAACAAGGAAACTTATTTTTTTTTCACTCTCTATTGTCATTTAATAGAAAGTATTTTCTATTAATTGTCACAATATCTAATGGAACTCAATTTGGTGTCTGAAGGCAAATTAGCCAGGGAGGTTCTTCATGGTACATATGCTCAAACTTCTTCTCAGATCCAATAAATCAGAATTCATTTGGGAAGTAGGGAGAGCTGGAATCCTAAAAAAAATAAATATTTAGGAAATTCTGTGTAGAAAATTCTGCTCCATCCAAGATTATTACCAAAAAAACAACAACAAAAAAAGATTTTCTTCTAATAATTTTAAAGTTTTTTTTTTTTTTGCTTCTAAATCTGTACTGCTCTCAGCATACTTATATATGTATATGACATGATAAACTTAAGTATTTAACTTTATTTGTTTCTAAACGTATAGCCAAATTACTCAATATGAAAAGGTGATTCGTATG
>NW_006921611.1:1265008-1269541 GCF_000298275.1 Orycteropus afer afer
GCAATGTTGAAAGCTAAATGGAGCTTCTCTGACTGCTGGAGCCCTCTAGATTCTTTCTTTTTTATTCCATTTAATTTTATTTATGCATTAAATGAACAGTAAAGGCACATCATGTATTATATAAAATCTACTCAAGGACAAATGGGGAAAAATGTCTCCCCATCTCTCCTGTACCCAGATCTCTTAGTTTTCTCCTACCTCCTGAAACAACCACACTTTATTTTTTTTAACTTTTCATTGAAAATTTACAGAGCAGATTTCTTTTCCATTCAACAGTTCATGCACATTTTGTAGGAAAGAAGAATGCAGGGAAAGGGTAAGCACAAGGAAAAAGTAGGAAGAGAACTGTTACATTGTGGAGATTGTAATCAGTGTCACAAAACAACCACCCTTTGATTTCTGACCCCTTTCAACTAGACAGTAGTGACACATTGACCATGAAGGGTCCCATCAAGTGTTCCCTGATGTGCTAATGAAATATTATCCAGGTAGCTATTGTGTATTTCCAGGAATCAGCTTTTTTTGGTACTTTCCTGATTCTGGTGTCCATTTTTGTTATGTGATCTTTGACATTAAATATTTTGAAAAATACAACAGCTATGAAGAGCACAATTAAGTCACAATGTTGTGGCTGTTAGGTACTGTCGAGTGGGCTTTGACTCATAGTGAGCCCTTGTACAACAGATTGAAATACTGCCCTGTCCTATACCATCTTCACAATCTTTGCCATACTTGAGCTCGTCATTGTAGCCACTGTGTCAATCCATCTTGTTGAGGATGTTTTCCCTTTTTCACTGACCCTCTACTTTACCAAGCATGAAATCCTGCTACAGGGAATGGTCCCTTCTGAAAAAGGACAAAAGTACGTTACATGAGGTCTGGTCGTTTTTGCTTTCAAGGAGCATTCCAGATGCACTTCTTTCAGCACATATTTGTTTGTTCTTCTGGCAGTCTGTGGTATTTTCAGTATTCTTTGCCAACACCACAATTCAAAGACTTCAAGTCTTCTTCAGTCTTCCTTATTCATCATCCAGCTTTCATGACCATATAACCAAACCAAAACCAAACCCACTGCCATTGAGTCGATTCTGATTCATAGAGACCCCTGTTGGATTTCAAAGGAGGTAAATCTTTACAGAAGTAGATTGCCTCATTTTCCTTCCACAGAGGGGCTGGTGGATTTGAACCAATTACTTTCTGGTTAACAGTTAAATAATTTAGGCACTGTGCCAACAGAACTCCCTCACATGAATATAAGGCAATTGAAAATACCTAGGCCACCAGCCACTCTTCGGAAGGAAGGTTGGGCAATCCTACTTCCATAGTGATACTGCCTCGGAAACCCAAGGAGGGGTGGCTATGAGTCAGGGCTGACTCGACGTCAAACAACAACAACAACAGGCTTGGTTGGGTTGTTGTTGTTGTTAGGTGCTGTCAAGTCATTTCTGACTCATAGCAAACCTATGCACAGCAGAACGAAACACCGCCCAATCCTGCGCCAGCTCCATGATCCTTGCTATACCTGAGCCCATTGTCATAGCCACTGTGTCAATCCATCTCGTCAAAGGCCTTCCCCTCCTTCATCGACCCTCCACCTTACCAAGCATGACATCCTTCTCCAGGGAATGGTCCCCTCTGACATGACCAAAATAGGTGAGATGAAGTCTGTCACTCTTGCTTCCAAGGAGCATTTTGGGTGCACTTCCTCCAGGACAGATCTGTTAGTTCTTTTTGCAATCCATGGTACTTTCAGTATTCTTCGCCAGCACCACAACTCAAAAGCATCAACTCTTCTTCCATCTTCCTTATTCATTGTCCAACTCTCACATGCATATGAGGAGATTGGAAATATCATGGCCTGTGTCAGGCACACCTTAGTCCTCAAGGAGACATCCTTGCTCCTCAGCATTTGAAAGAGTTCCTTTGCAGCTGACCTACCCAATGCTACACATCGTGTAATGTCCTGCCTCCATTGGCATCGACTGTAGACCCAAGCAACGTGAATTCTTTGACAACCTCAATCTTTGACAACCTCAATCTTTTCTTCATTTATCGTGATGCTGCTTATTGGTCCATTTGTGAGGATTTTTGTTTTCTTTATATTGAGATGTAGTCCATACTGCAGACTGTGTCCGTCAATCTTCATCAGTAAGTGCATCAAATCGTCCGCACTTTCAGCAAGCAAACTTGTATCATCAGTTTATCTCAGGTGGATAATGATTCTTCCTCCAATCCTGATGCCACATTTTTCTTCATCTAGTCCAGGTTCTTGGATTATTTGCTCAGCATATAGATTGAATAAGTATGAGGAAAGGATACAACCCTGACACACTCCCTTCTTGATTTTAAACCATATAGTGTCCCCTTGTTCCATTTGAACGACAGCCTCCTGGTCAAGGTACAGGTTCCTCATGAGTACATTCAAGTTTTCGGGAATTCCCATTCTTCTCCATGTTATCCATAATTTGTCATGATCCACACAATCAAATGCCTTTGCATAGTCAATAAAACACAAGTAAACATCTTTCTGGTATTCTTTGCCTTGAGCCAAGATCCATCTGACAACAACTATGATATCCCTTGTTCCACATCCTCTTCTGAATCCAGCTTGAACCTCTGGAAGTTCTCTGTCAATATATTGCTGCGACCATTTTTGAATTATTTTCAGTAATATTTTATTTGCATGCAATATTAATGATATTGTTCTATAATTTCCACATTCTGTGGGTCACCTTTTTTTGAAATGGGTACAAATATGCATCTCTTCCAGTCAGTTGGCCAAGTGGCTGTCTTCCAAATCTCTTGGCATAACCGAGGGAGTGTCTGCAGTACAGCATCCATTTGCTGAAATATCTCAATGGGTATTCTGTCAATTCCTGGAGCCTTGTTCTTCACCAATTCCTTCCTTGCAGCTTCAACTTCCTCCTTCAGTACCATTGGTTCTAGGTCATATGCCACCTCCTGAAATGGATGAAGATCGACCAGTTCTTTTTGGTACAGTGACTCTGTGTATTCCTTCCATCTTCTTTTGATGTTCCCTGCATCATTCAATATTTTGCCCTTAGAATCTTTCAATATTGTAACTCAAGGCTTACATTTTTTCCTCAGTTCTTTCATCTTGAGAAATGCCAGGCATGTTCTTCCCTTTTGGTTTTCTAACTCCAGGTCTTTGCACATTTCATTATAGTAATTGGCTTTGTCTTCTTGAGCTGCTCTTTCAAATCTTCAGTTCAATTCTTTTATCTTGTCATTTCTTCCATTTGCTTTAACTACTTTCCGTTCAAGGGCAAGTTTCAGTCTCTTCTGTCATACACTTTGGTCTTCTCTTCTTTTGTTGTCTTTTTAGTGATCTCTTACTTTCTTCATGGATGATGCTCTTGATGTCATCCCACAATTCTGGTTTTTGGTCAGTGGTGTTCAATGCATCAAATCTATTCTTTAGGTGGTCTCTAAATTCAGAAGGGATATATTCCAGATCATATTTTGGCTCTCATGGACTCGTTTTAATTGTCTTTACTTCAAGTTGAATTTGCATATGACCAGTTGATGGTCTGTTCCACAATCAGCTCCTGGCCTGGTTTTGGCTGAAGATACTGAGCTTCTCCAACACCTCTTGCCACAGATGTAGTCAATTTGAATCCTGTGTGTTCCATCTGGTGAAGTTCACGTGTACAGCCACCGTTTGTGTTGTTGAAAAAAGTGTTTTCAATGAATAAGTCGTTGGTCTTGCAAAATTCTACCAAATGTGTTCCAGCATTATTTCTGTCAGCATGGCCAAATTTTCCAAGTACCGGTGACTCTTCTTTGTTTCCAACTTTTGTATTCCGGTCATCAGTGAAAATTAACACATCCTGATTGCATGTTCAGTCAATTTCAGATTGTAGAAATTAATAAAAATCTTCAATTTTCTCATCTTTGGCTTTGGTGGTTGGTCATAAATTTGAATAATAGTCATATTTATGGGTCTTCCTCATAGGCATATGGATATTATCCTATCACTGACAGCATTAACTTCAGGACAGATCTTGAAACATCCTTTGTGATGATGAATATCACACCATTCCTCTTTAAATTGTACTTTCCAGCATAGTAGATCATATGGTTGTCTGATTCAGAATGGCCAAAAGCAGTCCATTTCAGCTCACTAATGCCTAGGATATCAATCTTTATGCTTTCCATTTCATTTTTTACAACTTCCAGTTTTCCTAGATTTATACTTTGTTCATTGCATGTTCCGATTATTAATGGATATTTGCCACTGTTTCTCCTCACTTTCAGTGGTGCTATGTCAGCAAATGGAAGTCTCAAAAGCTTTACCTTATCCATATGAGTAAGGCTTATTTTACTCAGATAATGCAGGTCTTTCCCAGTCTTACTTTGAGAGCTTTTAGGCTAAGTGACTCATCTTCCTCTTCTATATCGGACACTGTTTGTGGGCTATTCATAAAGTTGTGCAGTAATGTATCAGACAGTGTTTCTCTGCTATTCATAAGGTTTTCCCTGGCCAATTCTTTGAGAAGTGGATGGCCTTGT
>NW_006921611.1:1269746-1314467 GCF_000298275.1 Orycteropus afer afer
GTTCTGGTCCCCTTTCCCTTTTCTGTCCTCTCCCTGCTCTCCCACCTTGCTGCTTGTGATTTGTGGCCTGGGTTCCCTCTCCTCACCTGGGTGCCTGCAGCTGACTCCTTGACCTCTTTTGGTCCCCTTTGCCTTTTCTGTCCTCTCCCTGCCTTCCTGCCTTGCTGCTTTGGGGACATGGCCTGGGTTCCCTGTCCCCACCTGGGTCCCTGCAGCTGACTCTTACTTGGTTGGGTTAGGCACATCTTAGTCTTCAAAGTGACATCTTGGCTCCAGAACACTTTAAAGAGGTCTTTTGTAACATATTTGCCCAGTGCAATACTGTGTCTGATTTCTTGTCTGGGCTTTGATTGTGGATAAAGTAAAATGAAATCTTTGACAACTTCAATCTTTTCTCCATTTATCATGATGTTGATTATTGGTCCAGTCATGAAGGATTTTCATTTTCTTTATGTTGAGGTGTAATTTACACTGAAGACTGTATTATTCATAGTAAGTGCTTCAAATCATCTTCAATTTCAGCAGGGAAGGTTGTGTCATCTGCATATCACAAGTTGTTAGTAATTCTTCTCCAGTCTCGATGCTGCAATCTTCTTCATATAGTCCAATTCTTCAGATTGCTTGCTCAGCATACAAACTGAATAATTATGGTGAAAGGATACAATCCTGATGCACATCCTCTTGGAAGTCAGAATGGCCAGACTCCGTCTCATTTACTTTGGTCATGTTATAAGAAGAGACCATTCCCTGGAGAAGGATATCATGCTTAGTAAAGTGGAAGGTCAATGGAAGAGGGGACGGCCCTTAACAAGATGGATTCACACAGTGGCTGCAATGATGGGCTTAGGTGTGCCAGGGATCATGGAGGTGGCACAGAACTGGGCAATGTTTCGTTCTGCTGTGCATTGGTTCGCTATGAGTCAGAGACAACTCGATGGCACCTAACAACAATAACAACAACACTATCAACTTCTTCTGCTTGGCTGACAGCCTGTTGTTCTGTGTACAGGTTCCTTATGAGTGAAATTAAGTATTCTGGAATTCTCAGTCTTTCCAATGTTATCCATAATTTATTATGATCCACAGAGTAAAATGTCTTTGCCTAGTCAATAAAACACTGGTAACTATCTTTCTGGTATTCTTTGCTTTCAGCCAAGATCCATCTGGTATCAGCAGTGGTATCCCACATTCCTCATCCTATTTTGAATTCAGCTTATATTTCTGGAGGTTTCCTGTCAATATGCTACCGTACCAGTTTTTGAAATTTCTTCAGCAAAATTTGCTTGTGTGTGATAATAATATTGATTGATAATTTCTACATTCTGTTGGATCACTTTTCTTTGGAATGGGCACAGATATCCATCTCTTCCACTCAGTTGATCAGGTAACTGTCTTCCACATTTTTTGACATAATCATGTGCGCTCCTGCAGTGTGGCATCCATTTGTTGAAACATTTCAGTGGATAGTCCATCAATTCCTAGAACCTTGTTTTTGCCAATTCTATCATCAGCTTTGGATTTCTTCCTTCGATACCATTGCTTCTTGATCATATACTACTTCCTGAAATAATTGGACATTGACCAATTCATTTTGATACAGTGACTCTGTATATTCCTTCCATCTTCTTTTGTCCATAGAATCCTTCAATATTGTAACTTGAAGCTTGAATTTTTTCTTCAGTTCTTTAAGCTTGAGAAAGGCCAAATATGTTTTCCCCTTTTTGTTTTCTAAATCTGTGTCTTTTCATGTTTGATTATAATACTTTGTCTTTTCAAGCTGCTCTTTGAATTCTTCTGTTCAGGTCTTTTATTTCACCATTTCTTCCTTGTACTTCTGCTACTTTCCATTCAAGAGCAAGTTTTAGTCTCTTCTGATATCCATTTTAGTGTTCTCTTCCTTTCCTGTCTTTTTAATAATGATTTGCTTTCCTCATGGATGATGTTCTTGATGTCATCCCACAACTCCTCTGGTCTTCAGTTGTTGTTCAGCGTTAAGTCTGTTTTTCAGATGGTCTATAAGTTCAGGTGGGATATAATCAAGTTGTAGTCAGGCTTTTATGGCCTTTTTTTAAATTTTCTTCAGTTTCAACTTGAAGTTACATATGAGCAGTTGATAGGCTATTTCACAGTCAGATCCTGGCCCTTATTTGGCTGAAGATTTTGACCTTCTACATCACCTCTTTCCACAGATGTAGTTGGTCTGACTCTAATGTATTCCATCTGGCTAGGTCCAACTGAATATCCACCATTTGTGTTGCTGTGTTGTTGAAAAAAAGTATTTACAATGAATGTCATTGGTCTTGCAAAATTCTATCATGCAATCTCCAGAATCATTTCTATCACCAAGGCTGTATTATCCAACTACCAATGATTCTTCTTTTTGTTCCCGATTTTCACATTCCAATCACTGGTAATAATCAATTCAACTTGATTGCATGTTTCACCAACTTTAGAGTGCAGAAGTTGATAAAAATCTTCAATTTCCTCATCTTTGGCTTTGGTAGTTTGTGCATAAATTTGAATAATATTAGTATTAACTGGTCTTCTTGGAAAAGTATGGATGTTATCCTATCATTGAGAGCATTGTACTTCAGGATAGATCTTGAAACATTCTTTTTGACAATGAAAGCAACACCATTCCTCTGTAATTTCTCATTCCTTGCAGAGTAAACCATAAGATTGTCAGATTCCAAATGGCTAATACCAGTCCATTTCTAGGATATCAATTTTTATGTGTTCCATTTCATTTTTGATAACTTCCAATTTTCTTACATTCATACTTTGTATGTTCCACCTTCCAAGTATTAGTGGATATTTGCAGCTGTTTCTTCCCTTTTGAGCTGTGACCCATTAGCAAATGAAGATCCCACAAGCTTTACTCCATCCACATCATTAAAAAAAGAAAGAAAGAAAGAAAGAAAGAAAGAAACTCACTGCCATTGAGTCATAGCAACCCCCGTTGGATTTCCAAGGCAGTAAATCTTTATAGAAGTAGATTGCCCAGTCTTCCTTTCTTGGAGTGCTTGGTGGGTTTGAACCTCTAACCTTCCGGTTAGCAGTCAAATGCCTTAGGCACTACACCACCAGAGTTTTTTAGGGTCAATTCTTTTTTGAGAAGGCAGTTCTTCCTTGGTCTATTTTGAGTGCTGTAGATGAGCTCATCTGCCATTATGTCTGTCTGTATTTCATGGCTGTTCATAAAGTTTTCCAGTAAAATATCAGATAGTGTTTCAATGCTATTTGTAAGGTTTCCATTGGTCAATTCTTTGAGAAGCGTATGGCTCTGTCCTTCTTCCCAGTCTGTCTTAATCTAGAAGCTGAGATGAAAGCTCTCCACTGTGGGCAACCCTGGTGGTATTTGAAATACCATTGGCATTGCCTCCAGCATCACAGCAACATGCAAGTCACCACAGTACAACAAACTCACACACTAGTGGTGGTAAGTCATGATAGCTACCCCGTATAAATACTGCACTTCTTATTTACCCATTTTCAGCCTTAAAAAACAAAACAACCAAACCTTTTGTCATTCAGTTGATTCCAACTCATAGCAAGTCCATAGGAAAGAATAGAGTTTCTAAGAAACCCATAGAGTTTCTAACCCTGTAATCTTTAGGAAAGCAGACTGCCACATGTTTCACCCATGAAGCAGTTAGTGGGTTTGAACCACTGGCCTTTTTGTTAGCAGTAAAGCACTTAACCAGTGTACCACCAGGGCTCCTCCATAACTTTTTAAACTACAAAATTTTTAGAATTTTATGGAGCATAAAAGTGAACTTTGATAGAGTAAAAGATAACTGAGCATGGTCCAGAAGACATAGGTTTGATTTCTTCTCAGAATGAAGCTTACAATTGCAAAATGATGGACAAAGTGAAATTTAGTTATTTCTACTGCTGCTGTTATCATTCATGTAGTATGCAAGGTTGCAAGGTATCATGAAGTTAGTCATAATTGTGGGAGTATTGACTTGGTTTAAGGGTAGCACCTGCTGCTATATTGCCTGATCAATCATTAAAACCAGTGAAAAGAAACTAGATTTCAGTCAGAGAAAGACAAATAACTCATCAAAAGAAATTAAGTTCATATTGTATTGTACTGATTTTTTCAAAACACTTCAAAGTGACTGAAAATTCACTTAAATCTGGCATTATTTTAATCAGGATTTTATAAATAACTTGATCTGCAAAAGCCTAAACAAAAATTGATCACAAGAGCTAAAGTTGAGGATGATTGAACTTATCTAATTGAATGAATTTGAAGAAAATACAGGTGACCTTACTGGCTTTACTTTTGTTATGTTTTAGCAAACATTTGAGTTTATGTAAGTTATTTTATCTTATAATAAGGATGATTTTGAGCATAACTGCTGAGATATTCCAACTGGAGGAAAAGAAAATGTATATGACCTCGATTTACCAACAAAAACATGCCATATACAGGTTTGTCTCAGTTGCAGACACGTTTACTTCTGAAAGGAAGCAGATAAATACATATCAGTAATTGCATAGTTTTTAAGGTACATGATTTGACATCAAGTTGTTCTTATTGAAATGGTACTTGAATCTTCAAGAGTTCTTTAAAATTAATGGTTTGAATGAGAGATTTGCAATTAAGAGTTCACATCTAGAAATTTTGGTTGAAGGAGGATGTGTGGAGTGATTTTCACATCAAATTCAGTGGGGCAAGATGAGTTTGGGTGCTTGGTTTGGTTATACATTTTAGGTAGGATTCATGTGGCTAAGGGCTGTACAAATGATTTGTTTTCTCAAACAGACCAATTTGAGGGAAAAAAATAAGTGTGTATGAAAACAGTATAAGATGGAGTGAATCTTATTCTCATTGTGTTTGAAGTAATAGGTTGAACTCGGTTTTTGTTTTGTTTTTTTTTTAATTACATAGGTCAATTGTGTTACATGGATGTTTTCCTTTTTCAACATATCTTCATTTGCTTATTTATTATGGCATATATTCATTCACCTTTCAGATATTAAATTTCCCCATTGAAATGAAATCTGTCTCTCGATTTTAAAAGTAATTGCCAAAGAGAAAACCCTTAGCACATGAGATTTCTGCTTTCATATTTCTAAACAAACCAACAGAAGAATTATTACTTTATATTCATAGGTATGAAATCATCTAAGACCTAGTATCTGTGTCACACAGTAAATCAGTGGAGTGAAGACAATGGGACTTTTGACTCTGGTTTCTGGATTTTAACTATGCTCATTTTCAACTCCACTGAACAGTGCTTAGGTGAGCTAGTTTAAATCAATTGAGTGCATTCATTTTACCGCAAATGCCACGAGCTATCCTTCTTCCAGACCCTGAGTGCACTGCAGCGTGAGTGCCAGTCTTTGAAGGTGGGAATGACATATAGAACTACCCTGCAGTTAATTGGTATTAAATATAGTTTTTTTCTCTCTTATTTATTTTTTTGTTTTGTTTTGTCCTTTTCCTTTTTGCCCCTTACTGCCCAAGGCATGTCAGTGGTTGTCAGAAATAATCTTGGTGGTTTATTATGGTAATCCCTGCATCCTTTGGTTTGCTGACAGCAATCTCACAGCCTCCAGGGAATGGTTGTTATCAGTAATTCAGCCTGTTCCCTTGTGAGTGTGTAGAGTCACTGCCTGCATTTCTTTTCATTTTAGTTCCATCTGCAGGAGCCAGAAGCTTGCTTCACACTTGACATATAAAGGCATTTTGGGCATATTGTTGTTAATCCAAATGTACATTAATGATGATTTTAAACCCCTGTTGTGGGCCCTCTTCCATATGATATAGACCCCTTTTATAGGCTGGTTGAACAATGAAGTGTCCCTGTTGGATTGAGCTTTAGCATTTTACTTTGCTATCTTCAAAAGATATATCAGAATACCATCCAAGGTCTAATCAGGGTTACTGATTATAATGCAGAAAAACCAAGAAAAGATGGAACTTAATTAGAAGAAGCATATCACGCAAAGCCCTGCCCCACCCCATGCCCCCCCTCTGTCTCATCAATATTATGATGTTATCCAAAGCAAAACAAAACATGTTGCAAGGGAGTTATCCTGCAAGCTCTAGCATATCTGACTCTTCCTTTGTTTCTACAGTGTTTTACATGGTGTGTCAAAACTCTTCAGCACGAATTCCTGTCACTTGCATTGTTGAGTGAGTGAAGCATGTTGAGGGTTGGAAGGATGAGTTGACAGGGTGTTTGTTTTGGTGTAGTAGCATCCTGAGACCTTGGGATGATCATTGACTTTTACTAGGCATTGGCACTTTTAAAATCTAAACAAGCTGTTAGGGTGCAGTAACAGAAGCAGCTAGAATCTTAAAGAATCACTTCAAGAATTCACAGCTCTACACGGTTCCCAAAATACAGCCATGAGTATCACAACAAAGTGGCTCATTAGCACCTACTTTAAAACCACTATACTTCTTAAGTGACATCACTACCTTACAGGAAGTATGATAGAAATTGCGTGCAAATTTCCGTGTAGCAAGGAGGCTTCAGTATCACTAGTCATTTCAATTAAACAGCTGACTGGACTCCCACAGGGAAAAATCTTTTGCATCTTTCTGGCTAGCTAATGAAGAATCATTTCAGCAACATTTTTCCTTTCCCTTTTTTAATAAGAAAAGAAGATGTTATTACTCTTCTCCATAAAAGGTGTAGAGTTTGTGTGTGTGTATGTGTGTGTGTGTGTGTCTGTATACTAGCATCCACAAACCCAGCGAATAGCTCATACACACCCTCTTGAGAGATTTTAAAACAAGATCTAACCTCCTAGGAAGCTTCTCATTAGGATCAACTAACACTAAGTTTTTTCTCCTTCTTATTTTCCCTCCACTGATGATTTCTGGCTGTTTATAGAGGCAGTTGTCAGTGTGGGACTGTATATGCTGCCTTATGATGCATCTTGGAGAAAGATATGAAACTGCGACTCATGATGCACTGGCTGCTATCTCCATTAATTTGAATACAATTAGTCTGGAACCTGTGGAAGCCTCAACTTAAGAATAGACTAGCAGATGCCTTTGTGAAGACACTAGTTCCCCCTTAGGGAGCCAGATGCACCTCCTGTCCTTGCCTTATTCCCTTAATAGCCTACAGTTTAAGATGTAGAAAAATCATACTAATGCCATATTAATTAAATGCTATTAATAGCATGGATTTTCTGGAGAGATTGCTATTTCAGTATGTTGAAAGGGAGTGTGTATTTCTTTCATACCTTTAGTATATAAAAGAGTAGACCTGGGAGATCAATAAAAATCACCATTAAATAAAGTGTCTGACAAGTCAAGTAGGATACAGGTCAGAAATGATGTGTGACTACTTTGTTCTGGCATTACCAGAGACTTTGACTTAAGTTATAGGCTGGTTGATGCTATCTTTCTTTGCAAGGTTGGCCCTAGGCTAAATTGTGAAGGTACAAAATGTCTTCTTTTCCTACCTTTTTCTGCATCCCTTTTCCTTCACCCTCCATTTAGGGATTCTTTATCTTAAAACTCTGACTCTTCTATCACCTGTCAATGTTTGCTTTCAGCAATGAATATGACATAATCTTAACCTGTATGTGCTTCAGTGATCTTCCTTGTCTCAGAAGCACAGTATGAGTGGGTGAGGGAGCTGTGACAATTTGGAAGCAAGCATTGTTTCTCAGTATATCTGAAGCAGACAGGGTGAGGGTCAGTATGCACCACTGCTCTGTATGCTCTGCATGGAGAGCTCAGCCTTGCTGTCCTACTGCCAGCTTTGCATACAGAGTCAGCCATGGCATTTGCCTCTACACCTTACCTAATGACTGTGTTGGGAAGGAGACAAAATGTCTATACTCTGAATTAGTGTACTTGGGAATATACACTATTGAAGAGGGAAAAAGCTTGTATTATTGCCAATAATATACTAGATAGGTACAGAACATATTAGGATAGGAATGACCTCTCCAGTTGTAGAGACACTTACATAATGCTTTAAGAATGAGAATTGTTTATAATTCACCCATTCATTATTTGGCAGCTATGTTGAAAGAAAACTGTTGTAATAGTTTATACACTTGAGTATTGTTTGCATTATTTTCTTATGAGCATGTACTTTTTATAGCCATGCTATAAGATATGCATAGATCATACACATATATCTATCTATCTATCTATCTATCTATATATAGATAGATAGATAGATAGATAGATAGATAGATATAATATGTGTACATATAAGGAGCTCTGGTGGCAGAGTGCCTAAGGCATTTGACTTCTAACCAGAAAATTGGCTGGTCAAACCCACCAGCCACTCTATAGCAGGGAAACTGGGCAATCTACTTCCATAATGATTTACTGTTTCAGAAACACAGAGGGGTTGCTATGAGTTGGAATCAACTCGATGGCTGTGATTTTGTGTTTTTTTTTTTTTTTTTCTTTCTGGTTATGTGTACATATATATAATTTTTTGGGAAAAAAAAAGGAAACTCAAGTAACTAGATTACAGTTGACTATTTTAAATTTTTCTCTATGTCATTAGTTATTTAAAAAATAGGTCACAAAAAAAGAAAGAAAGAAAGAAAAACTTACCATATCTAGCCATTCACATAATCTGCCAAGGCCATTTCTGAATAAATAGCTTTTCATTAATGTTCTGGAAGACACAAAAGAAAATTGCAACTTGGAACAGGATATTATACCTTTTGTTTTTTTCACATCCATTAAGAAAAAGTTTTGTTTTTTTTTTTTAAATAGTTACTTTTTGGCTCTTTTAACTCTGAAATTAATTTTTATTGTGTGCTAAAATGAGTAGATATGCAATGGGTTTGCTGTCACTATTTCAGATATAGAGAGACCCACCCCTTAGGTTCTCTAATTTGCAGCCAGTTGCAGCAGATCACAATGTGGCCCTTTTCCTGTGAGCTCATGGCACACAGGGTTTGCAACAGTTGGACTCTTGGTAATAGGAATTTATGAAAACAGCAAAACAGAAAAACGTGCTAATAAAATTGTGTGATGCTTAGAAAAATGTTGAAGATGACTGGGCTTCATTGGAAGAACATCCTCTCATTTACTTTCTGGTTTTCTGAATAGACTGTACTTGAATCAGTCCTGGTGTGAGAGAGCGTTTGACTGTCCTCTAAAGAAGCAATATTATTCTTCTATGGTCAATGGAGTTCTGGAAACTTAGTTGTCAATCGCACTAGGAGACCACTCATTAGATTTAAGCACAAATGAAGCCTCACAATATAGAATGACAAAAGATGATATGTTTTCCCACATGAATTTCAATATATATATATATATATATACACACACACAGAATTATATTTTTTCATATGTCCAAATGTATGTAGATATTTTGTGCATGAAAGCTTACATGTGATTTGACATTATTTTATAACAACGATGGGGAAAGAGCACTGTTGTTTGTTAAGTGTCTACTATTTGCCAGGTAATTTACGTAAATTATTCCACATGATTTTCAAAACCACCCTAAAGATATATGGTGTTTTCTACCTTTTATATATTTGTAAACTGGCATTGTTGTTGTTGTTATTTGTATGTGCTGTCCAGTCGTCTCCAACTCATAGTGACCCCTCCTTGGGTTTCTGAGGCAGTATCACTATGGAAGTAGATTGCCCAATCTTCCTTCTGAGGGGTGGCTGGTAGGTTTGAACCACCAACCATCTGGTTAAAGAAACCCAAAAACCAAAACCAAACCCACTACCATCAAGTCCATTCCATCTCATAGCGACTCTCATTGGGTTTCTGAAATAGTAAATCTTTATGGAAGTAGATTGTCCCTTCTTCCTTCCACAGAGAAGCTGGTGGGTTTGAACCACCAACCTTCTGATTACCAGTCAAATGCCTTAGGAACTAGTCTATCTTCAAAGTCAATACTCCTTCTGGTTTAACATGCCATGGCCACAGTTAATTGGCAGAGTGTTTTTACAAATGTTTTATTGGAAGCTGCTCTCAAATTAAAGTATCCCACAGATGAGCACATAAAGCTTTCTGTATTTTAGTGACTTGTCCCAGGTTGTTATTGTTAATTTCTGTCGATTTGGCTCCCACCCATGGTGACCTTAAGTATACAAACATTGAGCAGTCCTGCATCATCTTCTTGAATGTTGCATGTTTAAAAGTCTGTTGCCCCAGTTTATTCAGTTACTGTTTGAAGAACTGAAATCCAAGTGTTGTCATTTCTCCCCTAGGACTCATCCTCTGCCAAGTGAAAGCATCTCATGTGCTTTGTTTTCCAAAGCAAATGAAACACTTTGACTGTTGCAATCCAACTTAACCATGTGGTCAATTCTATGGCATAAGATAATTCCATTTGAATGAGAATAGTGCTTCTAAGTCATTTGGTTATGCAAGTACATATAATGTGATTTAACAAACGGGGCCATCTTGGAGCTTACAGCCTCTTCTCCCCATACTTAAGGCTCTGTCACCACTCATGTATCCTTGAGCACCTTCACCAAAAAGCCGGACTGACCTGGGTGTACCCTGCAGTTGCCACCGTCACTGCAGTGTCATGACCCTCACCCAAGACATTTCTCCCCTCTGAAAGTTGTTCTTACTGCCAATCATATGCTATTACTCCAGATAATAGTAGAAATTTGTTTTAATATATTTTATTTAACACAGTGTATCCAAAATATTAGCGTTTCAACAAGTAATCAGTAGTTTACATTCTCTTATTTTAGTAATGAGTCTAGGAAATCCGTGTGTATTTTATACCTATAAACCAACAATAACAACAACAACAAAACCCCACAAACTCACTGCCTTAGTCAATTCCAACTCACAGCAACCCCCTTTGTGTTTCCAAGGTGGTAAATCTTAATGGAAGTAGATTGCCCCGTCTTCCTTAAATGATTTTTACCTATAGCACTTTTCGATTTGGAGTAGCCAAATTTCAAGTGCTGAGTAATGACATGTAGTTGTTGGCTACCACATTTTAGACAAGGGTTTCTGTCTAGGAATAAGTTATAAACCTTGTGATTCTTGTGTGAACCATGGGACTATCTGTAGACCTTATGCCTGGAGGTTCTGACTTAACCCACCTATAAACAAAGCTATAGTTTAGAAGATCAACATTTGTGTTTTTAAAGCTCTCTAGGTGATTCTGAAATGACCCCGAGTTTCAACTCCTCAGCACTACTAGTGTCTCTCGGATGGACTTAGGCCTCATTTCATTAGAAGATAGAAAAAGAACAATAGGAAGTGTGGAAGCACTCCTAATTTTCAGCTTCTTCAATTCAAGCTACTGGTTTTTTCAAGTGGTAACTCAGCATATAACAAATGTTTTTATATTGATAAGGGATTGGCATATAAGAGTCAGAAATATTAGTAGTAAATTCTATAGAACTGCTTACTTGTTGTCTTTGTTTTACCTTGGCTGTGGGATAGTGGGAAAGATGTTTGTTAAGATTATAGCTGGACAAGTACATATTTGAAATTGTCCCTCTTCTGGAAAAGGTAGGTGCTAGGGAAGTTGTTAGGAGATCTGGTGGTGCAGTGGTTAAAGCTTTTGGCTGTTAACCAAAATGTCAGTGGTTCTAACCTGCCAGCTACTAGGTGGAAGAAAGCTTAGGCACTCTGCTTTGATAAAGATTATAACCTTGAGAACTCTCTGCCCTAGAGGGTCACTATGAATCAGAATCGATTGGATGGCATTGGGTTTAGGAAAGTCATTAACAACAATAGTTGTCCTCACTCTTTGTCATTTGCTTCACTCATATGCTCATTGCCTGTTAATGCTGTATGTGGAAACAGAGTCAATAAACAGGCAGAAATTTGGAGTGGTTCCATTTCAGCCCTTGGCTAAATGCATTATTCTCTTAGCTACCCATTTTGCTTCTTAGAGCTTCTGTTTATCCAGCCACAAAATATAGTCAATGATGATGTATACACCCTTTGAGACCCCCAGGTTAAAACACTGCTGTGTTCAGTATACCTTGTCACTTTAGGATTATGGTAAGATCCACAGTATGGCCGTCAATTAAGAAAGAGTTTATAGAAATTTGAACAAAGCTATAGTTTAGAAGATCAAATGGACTTGCTCAGGGAAAATATACTTCTCAACGGCTCTGATTTTCCTTCCTCAGAAGGAATTGACTTTCTCCATTTATTACCCTTATGCTATCTGTTTTGTTTGATATCAGTCCTGCCCCCGCTCTGCACTTGAGGGGAACGATACTGGCAGACTGAGTTCGTGAGTCTGCTTTTTGATTAAGTGACAATGATCTCTTTTCTACCCCCACCACGGGTTAAAACAAACCTAAAACCCATCCAATCTAAACCCTAATATGAATTTTGAGTCACTTTTGTAATCTCCTGACACTTAAACATCAGGAGTCTGTGAGTCTGTGGGTAGTACAAAAATTAACACACTCAGCTGCTAACCAAAAGTTTGGCAGTTTGAGTCCATCTAGAGGATCTTCAGAAGAAGGTCTAGTGATCTACTTTTGGCCCTTGAAAACCTGATGGAGCACAATTCTACTTTGACTCACAGGAGGTCATCATGTTTTGGAATCTATTCAACTGCAAACTGCAGCTGTGTTTTCTTTCTTTCTTTTTTTTTTTTTTGGCCTACTAGAAGGAATTCTTTTATAATTTAATTGAAATCTTTATTCCTTTAACTTCTACCCTTTGGAACCATGTAAAACCAAAACAAAACCGAATCCACTGCCATCAAGTTGATTCCTACTTATAGTGATTCCTACTTACAAGACTCTAAATCTTTATGGAAGCAGACTGCCTTGTCTTTCTCACAGAGCAGCTAGTTGATTTGAACCATTGACCTTTTGGTTAGGAGCCCCATGTCTTAAACACAGAACCACTAGAGCTCCTTTTAGAGCCATGCAAGTCTTCCAAATATTTGATAGTAAAAATTTTAGTTATGACTCCTCTGCTCCATCAATAGATTCCACATGGTTTTTTTTTTTCTTTAGGTAGAGTAATTCTACATTATTTCAAATTTTCCTTATAGAATATGGTTCTAAGTTTCCTTATTTTCCTTTGAATGAGCATCAAAGATTAAAAATGATGACAGGGAAAGTATGAAAAAGAAAGGAGTAAAGGAAAAAAAAAAGATTTTTTCTTTTCTCCTCCGAATAATCACATTTATGATTAAAAGAATAATCACATTAGCAGCCTTCTGCATTACTTATGTGGAACTAGGTAGAAGAAAAGTGGCCATTGTTCCTCTGCCAATTATGCATTTCCAATAACTACACTTGGAAAGTTATTTTAAGGTTGGCTTAGTAATATTAGTTATAATTATCAATAATTACAATTGTCTCCTGGATGCATGCTTATACTTCTTAACTTGAAGACATGTATCTCTTCTTTGTACATTTAGAAGACTTAAAATTATTACAAGGTTGTATTTTTAACTTCACAGTTTTGTTGCCCCCATATGCCCCTTTTTAATGTTTGAAATTAAACAGCAGGGAGATTTAGGCTGAATGTTCCAGGGCTATTATAGTTAGCTAGACCTCTGAGATGCATTCAGCTTTCCAGAACTAACAAAGTACTTAATCCACGTCATTGCCTGGACTCTAGGGCGCGCGCCCAGTGGAAGGCATTTATTTACCAAATTAAAAGCACAGCAAGTAAAAGCCAAGGTATTATTTAAGCACATTTATCGACTCCTATTCAGCTGCTATTTACTAAATTTCTCACTGATGGAAGATGATGAACGAGTTGATTTTTGCAATCACTTGGCTCCACTAAAGGTGAAATACATCTTCCTTGATTTATTCCTCTTGCATTGACAAAACTGCTTTTGGTAGAATTGGAGGATGTCCAGGTCTAGCTGGATACAGTAGAATTCAGTTTTGTTTTTTTTTTTTTTTTTCCTTTTGAATTGCTCTGTCAAAACTGCTGGGTGAAATCAACTAATAAAGAGATTCTGACATGGTTGAGTCTCAATGCCAAATTTTATCTCTGTTTCCTTTTGTCACTTCTTTCCTTTCCTCTTACACACACATGCACACAGGGACATATACAGGTGAAAACCAGTCCTCACAAACCTACCTGTGACTACCTTGAGCTGGATCCACTCAGATGTTGTTGTTGTTAGATGCCCACTTGTAGTGACACCATGTACAACAGAAGGAAATACTGCCCGGTCCTGTGCTGTCCTAAAAATCATTGTTACACTTGAGTCCATTGTTGCAGGCATTGTGTCAATCCATCTCATTGAGGGTCTTCCCCTTTTTCACTAACCTTTAACTTTACCATATGTGATATCCTTCTCCAGGGACTGATCCCTCCTGATAACATAAACAAAGTATAAGAGCCGAAGACAGGCCATTATACCTTCTAAGGAGCATTCTGGCTGTTGTTACTGTTGTCATGTGCCGTTGAGTTGGACCTGACTCATAGCGACCCCTCCTTGGGTTTCCGAGGCAGTATCACAATGGAAGTAGATTGCCCAACCTTCTTTCCAAGGAGTGGCTGGTGGGTTTGAACCACCATCCTTCTGGTTAGCAGTCAAGTGCCTTAAGCACTATGCTACCAGATCTCCTCATTCTGGCTGTACTTCTGCCGAAATATATTTGTTCATTGTCTTTGCAGTCCATGGTTGCTTCAATATTCTTGACCAACAGACTTCTTCTGCAGTCTTTCTTATTGTCCTTATTCCTCATTGTCCAGCTTTCACATGCATATGATACTAATGAAAATACCAAGCTTGGGTCAGGAGGACCTTATTCCTCCAAGTGACATTTTTGCTCTTGCACACTTAAAGAAGTCTTTTGCAACATACTTGTCTATGTCTTCTAATTTCTTAACTGCTGCTTCAATGGGCATTGGTTGTGGATACAAGTAAAAGAAAATCCTTGACAATTTCAGTCTTTTCTCCATTTATTATCATGTTGCTTATTGGTCTAGTTGGGAGCATTACTGTTTTCTTTATGTTGAGGTGTAATTCATACCAAAGGCTAGAGTCTTTGATCTTCATCAGTAAATGCTTCAAGTGTCTTCACTTTCAGTAATTACAGTTGTGCCTTGTGCATATCTTAGGTTGTTAATGAATCTTCCTCCAATCTTGATGCCATGTTCTTCTTAATATCATACAGGTTTTCCAATTGTTTGCTGAGTATGGAGGTGGAATAACTATGGGGAAATGACACAACCCTGATGCTCACCTTTCCTGATTTTAAACCATACATTACCCCCTGGTTCTCTTCCAACAACTGCCTGTATTGGTCTATATACATGTTCCTCACGGGCACAATTAAGTGTTCGGGAATTCCCAGTCTGCACATTGTTACCTACAATTTGTTAATTATCCATACAGTTGGATGTTTTTGCATAATTCCAAAAGGCACAGGTAAACATTCTTCTCATATTCTTTGTTTTCAGCCAAGATCCATCTGACATCAACAATTCAATCCTTCATTCCACATCCTCTTCTGAAACTGGCTGCAATTTCTGAAAGTTCTTTGTTGATGTATGACTGAAGCCCTTTTTGAATTATTTTCAGCAAAATTTTACTTTACTTAGTTGTGATATTAATTAACTTGCTTGATAATTTCCATATTCCATTGGCTGACCTTTCTTGGAATAGGCACACATATGGTTGTCTCCCAATCCATTGGCCAGGTAGCTGTCTTTCAAATTTCTTGACATAAATAAATGATTACTTCCAGAATTACAATAAACTTATTGAAACTTCTAAATGGGTATTCTTTCAATTCCTGGCAACTTGTTTTCCACCAATTCCTTCAGAGTACCTTGGACTTCCTCCTCAATACTATTGGTACTTGTTCATATACCACCTCTTGCAATGGCTGAACACTGATCCGTTCTTTTTGGTACAATGACTCTATATTTTCCTTCCATTTCCTTTTGGTGTTTCTGGCATCGTTCAATAATTTGCCCATAAAATCGTACAGTATTACAACTTGGGGCATGATTTTTTTTTTTCTTCAGTTCTTTCAGCTTGGGAAACACAAAGCATGTTCTTCCCTTTTGAGCCTTTTGATTTTTTAACTCCAGGTCTTTGCACATTTCTGTATAATATTTTACTTTGTTTTCTTGAACTGGCCTTTGAAATCTTCTGTTCAAATCTTTTATCTCATCACTTCTTGCATTTGCTTTACCTACAGTAAATTCAAGAGTAAGTTTTGGAGTCTTTGCTAACATCTGTTTTGGTCTTTTCTTTCTTTCTTATCTTTTTAATGTTTCTTAATGCAAAATGTTTTTGATGTCATACCACAACTCATCTGGTCTCTGGCCATTGGTATTCAGTGCATCAAATTAATTCTTCAGATGGTCTCTAAATTCAGATGCAATATAATCAAGGTTATACATTGGCACTCATGGACTTGTTTTAATTTTCTTCAGCTTCAAGTTAAACTTGCATGTGAGTAATTGGTGGTCTGTTCCACAGTCAGCTCCTGGTCTTGTTCTGACTAATGATATTGAGCTTTTCCATTGTCTCTTTCAATGGATGTAGTCAATTTGATTCCTGTCTGGTCCATCTGGAAAGGTCTATGTGTATAGTTGCTGTTTATGTTGTTGAAAAAAGATATTTGTAATGAGTAAGTCATTGATCTTGCAACATTCTATCATGTGATGTCCTGCATCATTTCTCTCACTAACGCCATATTTTCCAAATACTGATGCTTCTTCTTTGTTTCCAATCTTTGCATTCCAATCACCAGTAATTATCGATGGCATCTTGATTGCATGTTTCCTCAGTGTCACACTGTAGAATTTGATCAGTTTCACACTGCAGATCTTGGGTTCCACCCAAATTAAGAAACAGAATAAGGGTTGTAACAGATTTTCTGACTGCTGCAATACAAAATTCTACTTGCTGAACTTCTTTTATCAATAAAGAAGTTTCCACTTGTCTTAGCAGGATGGATGCCAAAAAAGAGTAGTATATCTTTGTCCATGCTGAACCCCGAGAAACAAAGGGATTTATGCTGTTCTTTGAAGAATGGGTAGGAATATCAGATGTAGTGATGATGTCATATGGGGAAATTTGAGAGATAATGTTTTTCACAGACTGTTTCAGTTAAGGTCCCTCTTCCTCTAAGATCCTGACAGAATTTCTTTCAACCCCTGCCCTCTCTTGTTTTTTGCTCATGCTGGAATAACTCATCCTTGGTTTTCTTTGAAAATTTTGCCCTCAGTGTTAATCTCCAGTATAAGTTCAACTTATCAAATTGAGATTTTTTCTGGAATACTCATTCATAAGTTATAAGCGTCTGGGATACATTTACCCCTTGCTGCCAAAGAGAACTACAAGCTTCTTTTCACCAGGGCAAATTAGGGTTTATGCATCTAAAATTCAGTTTTTATGGGGGATTTGGTGTGTGTGTAACTTACAAATATTTTTCAATTAAAAACTTTTTCCCCTCAAATTATATCTGTAGTGGAAGACCATTATTTTAATTGGATAAATGAAGTACTTTTCAGGTTAAGATGAAGATGGGTAATTCAGAAACTAAAGGCTTTGGTACACTGATCTTTTCTCAGGTTGCTTCTCCCTCAAACCTGAACACAATTCTTTGGTAACCAAAGGTATCTCAGATCATAGATTTACATTGCTTTCTTACAGAGTAAATGAAATAGGTGGTACTCTTTTCTGGATCCCTTCAACTTCACTCAAAATACATTTTCTTTTATTCAATATAATATCCATTGACTGGTGTGCAGAAACCACGACACATACACACACTCACACACACACTCCTACCTCATAAGTTCTTTTTGGATATCTGTGTATCTTAATGAACACCTGAGATTAATTACCAAGTTACTAAGTTACTGTTGAAACTTTAACCAATAATTATCCATCCAGCATTTTCTAATTTAGCTAAACTGGGGGAAAACAAACAAATAAACCTCAGTAGTAACAAAGAGACACACCAATAATGAAAAACAAAACAAAACAAAAACACGGACTACAACAAAAAAACAATTCTTACCAGGGATATAGTAACTGCTGTCATAACAATTTTCACTTTTTTGTAAAAGTCTCTACTACCTTTAAATAAATAGTAAATAATCACTAGAAAAAACGTAGGAGATTTACAAAGAAATCTAATATGCTAATGAATTAGTCATTGAAAGGATGAGAATGGGAGATGTTACTAAGCTGGAGTACATCCATCGCTTAAAAGCCTTTGCCCTAGTTTGTTGGTTAAATGGGAAATATGGTAGCAATGAAAGTGAAATCTGTTGGCTATTTTATGCTTCATTTACATTGTATAAAACACACATCATAGCTGATTGTCAGAATAAATAAAAAGAAGCATTTTTCCACTTTTGTGTTCCTGTTTTTTGATAAGTCAGAAAGAAAAGGGGTGGGTAGGATCTTTTAGAGTTCAGGAAGTATTAAGGCAGAAATCTCAAGCAATAGATGTTTTACAGACATAGCAATGAACTGAGCTCATAAATTAAGCAATTATTTAGATTTTTCTCCATGTTATCTCTTATATGAACATTTCAGTAGATAACTAGAGGACTACCAATTTAGTATTTTATCTCTGGCAGAATGGATAAAGGTTTGTTCTTTTAACCCTAATTGTTATGTTTGATGTCCACCTCAAATTTTCACATACTTATGCTAGAACATCTCCAACACCTTGAATCTAACCATTTTGAATTTATGGTATTTTTATTATTTAGTCTTTTACACTGAAAACACTCTTTAGAGAGATGAGTTTTATAAGCTTGTTCTACAAGGTAAAAGAATTACTTCTCATTTTTCTCAATATTATCACAGTATAATTTATGTATAGTAAGCATTATCAATTTATAGTGTAGTCTCTTGTGAGTTTTAACAATACTGTAATCAAGATACAGAACATTTTAACCTTCAAAAGTTTCTCAGTACACCTTTGTGGTACATCCCTAACCCAGCTCCTATTCCCTACAGCCATTCATTTCATTTTTGCCACTAAATGGTCTATTCTTTTATTTTAATTTGTCTTATAACTACCTTTAACATTTTTCAAGACTTAGTGTTTTTGTATTTGAGGAACAACTATACTTCATTTTGCTATCTATAGTGTTCTTCAGACTTTGACAAAAATCTTCTGTCAGATTTTTTTTTTCTATGTGGAAATATAAGGTATGCCTCAGAACCCAACATGCACAGAGTGAGAAAGCATGGCAGCAGCTCTTTGGAGACAAATATTAAGGGATATTTACAAAGTAATCCCTCACAGACACCCAGACACTATGGGAGAGAGATCCAATAGATTTACTGTCTCAGGACCATAGTACTGGGGGACACCAGACTCAACTGGCACAGCAAAATACATAAAAGCCTTGTTCTGCATCCTACATTGGTGAGTGGTGACTGGGGTCTTAAAAGCTTTCAAGTGGCCATCTAAGATACATCTATTGGTCTCCTAGCATTGGAAGTGAAGAAGAATGAAAAAAAAAAAAAAAAAGTAAGGACATTTGGAAGCAATCAGCCATATGACACATTGGCCATCAAGAGTAGAAGAACTAGGTGGTGCCTGGCTACCAATACCAACCACTCAGGAAAGGATCAAATCTGGAGATCCTGGATAGAGTGGGAGGAAAAACATGGAAAAAATCCAAAAACTCATTAATAACCGGAATTACTGGTCAGAGGAAGTCAGATGAGACCCCCGATACTATGGCCCTGGAATACATTCTCCACCTGGAATAATATTCACCCCCAGGGTCTGGCTCTCAGCCCAATAGTTAACAAGATGTACATGCAAACCACTAAACCCAGGAGGATGCACCCACATACTCTATGGTAATACATCTCTTAGAGCAATTGACCATGAAGCACCAGAGGATCAACATTCAGGTTGTGGAAATGCAGGACAAACAGGAGTGCATAAATATGAGGGGCAAAGGGGGAGGATTACATGGTAGGGAGCAAGGAGACTGGGTTAGGGTTGGGCATGATAAATGGGGAGTGAAACTAAACGTACACATAACATTGAATGTAAAACAAACTCTTAAAATAAAAATAATAATCATAAAAAAATTAAGGGATATTTTAGTAAACCACCTAGACAACTCTCATATTAAGTATTTTGATGGCTATCCAGTATGGAAAAGTTTCAGAAAGTGTATTATTGTAATTCTTTGTGTGATTTTGGCTTAGTCACAACCCCTTTAAGTATTATCTTTGTAAATATTATGAAAGGTTTAGAATAATTACCTGCTAGCCAACGGTTTGTAAATTATAGTTAAGAAGATAAAGTATGGATATAGTTGACATCTTCTTCAATTACTGTTTTCAAAAGTCAGTAAGTAAAATAATTATTTAAATATTTCCTGCAAAGACAGGGATAATGCAAGAGGACTAGTTGGCCATGATATTCATTTGAGCATGACTATGACTCAGTCACTCAGTCACTTGTTATTAAGCTGCAGTGGTGGTTTTGAATGGTATATAATTAATATTGAATTTTTTGCTTAATCATATTCTTTAATATATGATCATACTGTGCCTAAATTAAAAATTTGGAGCATTTCATGGTGATTCTAAAAATGTATCCCAAGATGATTTTCACTATATTTTCAAGGCTCACTTTATGAACAGAATAAAATGTTTCTAGAATTTTTTGGGGAAAAAATTACTGGGAAGAAAAAAATACAGTCAATATTGTATTCTGATTTTATTTTCTTTTGGGGTGTATAAAACCAGTAAATACAGTAGATTATTTGCTGAGAAAAGCTTGAAATAACAACCTAAAGCCTAAAAATCATTATATATATATGTGTATATGTGTGTGTGTAGTGTGTGTGTGTGTGTGTATATATATATATATATATATATATATATGCCTTCTTCTGCATCCTACATTGCTGAGTAGTGACTGGGGTCTTAAAAGCTTTCAAGTGGCCATCTAAGATGTATCTAATGGGGTCCTAGCATCAGAAGTGAAGAAGAATGGAAAAAAACAAAAACATTAGGGCATTTGGAAGGAATAAGCCATATGATATATATATATATATATGTATGTGTGTGTGTATATATATATATATATAATGATTTTTAGGTTTTAGGGTGTTATTTCAAGCTTTTCTCGGCAAATAATCTATTGTACATATTGTATTTACTGGTTTTATATGAGGAACTCTGGCAATGTAGTGCCTAAGACACTTGACTGCTAACCAGAAGGCTGGTGGTTCAAACCCACCAACCACTCCTCAGAAGGAAGGTTGGGCAATCTACTTCCATAGTGATACTGCCTGAGAAACCCAAGCAGGTGTCACTATGAATCGGGTCCAACTCGATGGCATATAACAACAACAAATATATATATATATATATATATATATAAACATTATGAATGTATACTAGAGCATACTTTCATATCCAAAAATTCTATAATGAGATAATGAAAGCAGTTCTGTGCTATTTTTGACACTGTATTATATAGTTAAGTATCAGTCTACATTTTGTTCATATGTGTTTGGTTTACAAATCTAATATAATGTAATATTTAATTTTAAAACAATGTATCAATTGTTATTTATCTCAAATTGCAATTAAAAAAAAAAAAAAAAGTTGCTGTTAAGCCAATTTCAACTCATGACTACCCCATGTGTTACAGAGTAGAACTTCTCCATGGAATTTTCTTGCCTATAACTTTATAGAGGCAGATTAACAGGTCTTTTTCCTCAAGTGCTACGGGGTTGGTTCTGACTACCATCCATTAAGTTAACAGCCATCACAAACTGATTGCACCACCCAGAGACCTTAGCAAACAATAGTAATCGTAAATCATTTTAAAATAAACAAAGCAGCATTGTACACTGGTTAGGTGAAAGAAAATAAACCATTGTGTTTATGAGTTATGATTAAATGTAAATAAAGTATTAAAATTATATTCATGACATAATCTTCATAAACATATGGACTTTAACTTAAACTTTATCATAATAATAATATCAGCATGGGCTCCAGAGTCAGAATGTCTGGCTTGGAATCCTGACTCAGCATTGTAGTAGCTATAACCGTGGGCAAGTTACATAATCTTAATATAATACCTACATCATGAGGTTATTGTGAGGATTAAATAAATTTATCCACGAGCTCTGGTGGCATAGTGCCTAAGGCATTTGACTGCTAACCAGAAAGCTGGAGGTTCAAACCCACCAGCCACTGCTTGGAAGGAAGGTTGGGCAATCTACTTCTGTAGTAATACTGGCTCAGAAACCCAAGTAGGGGGTCGCTATGAGTGTGATCCAACACAATGGCAGTGAATTTGGTTAAAATAGCATTAGGCACATAGAATCACCTTTATTGTTATTATTGATACTTGACCTCCCCTAAAAACTTTTATTTATAATTCTCCCATTTTTATGAGATGATAAGTGGTTGTGACAGGGTTTTATATATCAGAAAACTTGAAATGTGTTTAACTAGATGATTTCTAATTTCAGTTGTCCTTTTCCCTTTAGCTTCTGTTGTGCTGTCCATGGTGCTGAAAAGTAGTTAGCTTTTTACTGTCAGCATTGTAATTTATACTGAATATCTTTGCTCTATCTAGGATCATTTTGGGGTAGAGCATTCTGGGGTTAGTACATAATCTGTGAAGTTAATATTGTCTGTTTGGTGATGGGAAAAGCATTTGATGATGGAAATTTCAAAAGTGGGTCGATAAATAACAGACTATCTCTTATCTCACTTTCATTGAAATCACATTTTGTGTATTATTCATATTTCTATGAGAATAAAGGGTTCCAATTTCTCAATTCAGTTCTCCAAATAATTGGCTATCCTGCTATAGTTCTTTTGATCTGCAGTCACTTTCAAGGCCAACTCATTTTTGTTTGGTGCCAGGGACAATTAATTTCTTGAGACCTTAATAAAGAATGTTTCACTTGGCTACACAGGTAAATTGTGGGTCTGTAGTTAAAGGAACAAACAAATAAACAAGAAGAGTATTCATCACACTATTTGCTTAACTTCTGGAAGTCAGGGTTGATGATTTATACTCTATCATATCCTGAAAAAATAATATACTGTTGGCACATATTAACAACATGAATTCTTGTGTCAGTGAATACATGCTTATTTGATTTCTGAGATTCTGTCTGGAAGCCATCATTTCCCTTCACTGACTATCTTCTTTGCATGAAAATTTGGATGATGGAATCCCATGGATCTGGAAAATTTCTCTAAGAGGAACATGAATCAAATTGTGGGATGGATCATCTGATGTACCTGTGAGGGCACAAGATGAGATGGATTAAAGTGTTTTATAATACTCACAGGTACATTGGATTCTATTCTTTCATCCTTGATCCATTTGTTAGGGATTATTGAGTCCCAAATTCTCTCTGAGTTTTCTAAAATTTCTTTTTTTGACTTAAATGGTAATGAAGCATGTGAATAAAAATACACTAACTGACTACTACAGAAAGACATGGTAGTTTGTGATAGTTTAAATGGAGTTGTTGTTGTTGTTAAGTACCATCGAGTGAGTTCTGACTCTAGCAACCCTACATAAAACAGAACAAAACACTGCCTGGTCCTGTGCCATCTTTACAATCACTATCATATTTGAACCTTTGTTGCATCCACTATATTAATCCATCTCATTGAGAGATTTCCTCTTTTTCACTGACTTGACCAAGCATAATATTCTTCTGTCAATCCCCTCAGCAAAAGCCTAATCATAACAGTTTACTTATTTCTGTTGTGAAAAGACCACTGTTAAAAATAGTTCCATATTTTATTAGGGCAGAATATGAACAAGAATTAATATAATATTCATGAACAGCATCTTTATGTTTATTATATCTCTTTAATTGGTTATAAAACATCAACATTCAGAGGCCATAAAAATAAGGAGTATACTATTGTAAAATATTGCAATGTAAAATAATTGTTGGTTTCATATCAATGAACATTTCACTTATAATCACACTTTCTTCAGATTCAAGCTAGTATAATTATCAATAAATGATAATATTACTTTTTCAGACTCATGTCTGTTTTATGATATATGCTGAAATGTATTTCATTACTCTCACCTTATTTAGAACATATATTTTTAAAAAAAACAGCAAGTGTTCTTAGACATTAATGAGTTAGAATATGCAACATTATTTATCCACTTAAGTTGAAACACTGAACTCTGTTGCATTATTTGGGAGGCTAAGAATTTTAAGTTTTACTGAAAACCTTCATTGCATGTATGAAATCTTAAACTATACCTGATAGTAAATTGAATCTCATAAATTTCATATTGATTTTATGTATTAGCTCATCCACAAAGTTAGTTATGGGATTAAATTTCATAATATTTTTGTGAAAAAAATGTATCAAGTTCCACTAATGAGAACTAATGGTTTAATTTTAGTTTTGTTTTTAACATTGCCTTAAAATATCTCCAAATGAGAATATTTTTATTTTGATTGGAAGATGATATTGGAAATTAAAGGGAATATTTTTTTAAATCATTGTGTTTTTAAGTAACAGCTGTGTAATAAGAAAGTCATTTTCACTTCCAACCTGGAAATATAGAAAAATTGCTTTTAGCCTTTTTGTACAACTTTGGGGTTTTTTGGTAAGGAACTATTTTGTAGAAATAAATGTAAATGATTATATTTTCTTCTCATCACCTCCTCCTCTTCTTCATCCTTGCATATATTTTTATCCTCTTGAGTGATTATCAAGTACAATGTCACGATTTAATTTAGGAGTGGCTCATATACCATTCATTAGGAAATATTAGCATGTATTTTTTTCCCTAAATTTTATTTATTTTGATGTTGAGAAAATCCACAGCAAACCATACATCAATTCATCAGTTACTGCGTGTACAATTTAGTAACACTGATTACATTCCTCAACTTGTGCAACCATTCTCACTGTCCTTTGTTGATATGTGCCTCTCTCATTAACATAAACTCCCTGCACCCTAAGGATCCCATCTAAACTTTAGAATTGCTGTTGTCAGTTTGATTCCATATAGATAGTCCTCAAAAGAGTATAATGCCCAACGCAAAGCTTTTTTACTACTTAAGGTAAATATTAAGCAGTTTTAAGAAAACATGAGGGGATATTTTTGGTTTAAGGTTTGAAAATTATCTCAGGGAAATAATTTCAGGGGTTCAACCACCACCCATGGTTCCTGAAAGTCTGGAGTGTATGATGATTTGAAATTCTGTTCTGCATTTTCATCCATGGATCTGAATTCTAGTGTAGAAACTTTGATAAAAGTGTTCAGTATTGATAACTGGACACATTCATTTCTTCTGGTCTCACGGTAAAGGAGGCAGTTGTTCATGGAGGCAATTAGCCTCTGATTCCACCTATTTTTTTTTTTTTTTCCTCATCTCTCCTCTGTTGCTTCATGTTAATAGAGAACAATTGTTCTACCTTGGTGACCACTTGCAAGCTTGTAAGACCCAGGCACTATACAATGAATTAGGAGACAACATTAAGTATTTTTGATGACATATTAAACTTCAAAAGCAAGTAAGGTGTCTGAAAATGTTATAAAAGTTCTTAGATCAGGTTCCATTAAAAACAAACAAAAAAATCCTACATTTTATGTTGTAAGACTAAAAAGATGTTCTCAGGAAAACAATAGATTCAGAGCAATGATTCTGTCAGTTATTAACAGAAAGATGAGAATCAGCCCTTGTGTTATTGTTAATGAGTTGTTATTGTTTGAGTTATTATGTGTGTTTTGCTTTACCATTCAAGCTATACTTTTTATTATTATTATTATTATTACCTAGTAATGTATATTTTGTTTAAGGAACTCTGGTGGTGTGGTGTCTAAGGCATTTGCCTGCTAACCAGAAGGCTGGTGGTTCAAACCCACCAGCCACTCCACTGAAGAAAACTGGGCAATCAACTTCAGTAAAGATTTACCACCTCAGAAACCCAAAGGAAGTCACTATGAGTTGGAATTGACTCAATGGCAGTGAGTTTGGTTTTGGATTTTAAACTTTGTTCAAATAAAATGTTAATAATGTCAAAACAGGAAAGACTATAAACTATTACTTGCCTAGAGTTCAATGATTTTGATTTTTTTTTTAAATCCTCTTTTCTTTGTATATATGGAAGTTTCTTTAAATAAGTATATTTTCATTTCATACATGATCACCTATATGTTCAATCTTTAGTTTTGTTTTAAAATACATTAAACACTGTAAACAGATTGAATTTAAAATATTTAAGGACAATTAAATATAATCCATCTGCTAATGCAGAAATTAGGAATTGAATTTTTCTTTATTAAAAGAATATCCATGGAGAGGTTACGGTATAGTTTTACTATAGTATCAAAAAACACTCTTTGCCTTCATTCTTAAACTCTGGCCATTTCTTTTTCCAGTAATGGGGAAAATTGCAAAATAAATATGCCAGCTAAAGTATGACTAATTTCATAATACAGAATAAAATCCTCCAGCTTCCAAGGATTGAAGATTATAGATAGAATTGCCTGGAGTATTGTGACCAAATAGTGTAACTGGCCATGAATGATAGCCATAATGTAATTAGATACATTGTTTTAATATCTGTAAGAGTTATATTTTTTTAAGCATATGAATTGATGCAAAATTGCACATTGGGGAAAAAAATAACTTTTGAAATACATTGCAAAGATAACTAAGATAACTTGAGGATTAAAGAAACGTAGAATCCAATCCATTGATATATCTGAATTACTGCTTTGTATGTGTGTCTGTGTGTCTGTATATTAGGGGTTGTTGTTGTTGTTATTTGCCGTCGAGTCAGCCCCGACTCATACTGTAAATGTGAACCTGAAGTGTTGGAAGCAACCTATTTTGGGATTTAGAATCATTGACTTGAGAACTATAAATGCTGTTATACACTGTCAAGGTGGTTTTGATTCATAGTAACACTATGTAAAAGAAGAAATCAGAGCCTGATCCTGTGCCACCTTCACAATCATTGCCATGCTTGCATCCATTGTCACAACCACTATTTCAATCCATCTTGTTGAAGACTTACATTTTTTGATAATCCCATACTTTACCAAACATAATATCCTTTCCAGGAATTGGCCAACCTAACCAAAATATGAGAGATGAAGTATGCCAGTTCACACTTCTAAGGAGCATTCTGGCTATACTTCTTTCAAGACAAATTTGTTTGTTCTTCTAGGAGTCCTTTGCTAATACCAAAATTCTCCACAATTCAAATGCATCAATTCTTCTGTAGTCTTCCTTATTCATTGTCCACCTCTCACATGCATATGAGGCTACTGACAATACTATGACTTGGTCCAGGCATACCTTAGTCTTTAAAGTAACATTTTTTTTTTATTAATATTTAATAAGCAACATCACGATAACTGGAGAAAATATTGAAGTTGTCAAGGATTTCATTTTACTTAGATCCACAGTCAGCACCCATGGAAGCAGCAGACAAGAAATCAAACAGCATATTATGTTGGGCAAATTTGCTGCAAAAATCCTCTTTAAAAACAGGTATAAATAGTGTCCATCATTTTCTTTCATGGTAAGTGTCAGGAATGCAGTCAGCCTCTTACTTAGTTTGAATCTTTGGTCATTGTGTGAGCTGAAGAATGCTTAGAAATCAACCCAAAAATTATACTGAAAAGTAAGGTGCATTGTGGTTTCTGACATAATTATTTCCTTGGGAGTAAGCATTTTTCAAATTCTTAGGAAGTTTTGGTATGAAAAGCAAATTCTCTGCCAACATGTCAATTCTGACTTATAACATTAAATCTAACCATTATTTGATTACTAAGTTCTATCAGTGAGATTTCAAACACTTGAAAATGTTAAATCCGGTTTCAAATGCTTGATGATGTTTAGCTTAATTTGAAATGGGAATAAACTTTAGTCAGAACTTCTTTTAAATATTGTTAAAGTTTATTTAAATTCTAAATAGAATAAAATGTATTAGTTGCATTTTAAAATGTATAGAAAATACTGTTTTTTGCATTTATAATCTTTTTAAGAAATTAAATATTATTGTCTTTAATTTAAAGTAAAACTCTTAATGTTGTTGTTGTTGTTGTTATGTGCCCTCGAGTCAGACCCGATTCATAGTGAGCCCTCCTTGGGTTTCTGAGGCAGTATCACTACAGAAGTAGATTGCTCCATCTGCCTTCCGAGGAGTGGCTGGTGGGTTTGAACCGCCAGCCTTCTGGTTAGCAGTCAAATGCCTTAGGCACTGTGTTACCAGAACTCCTAGTACTAAGAGTAACATCTCCATATAAATAGTAGCCAAATCTCCACATCAGTTCTAAGAGTTGAGAAGTACAATATTTTCAGTAGATGGGATAGAAAAATTTTCTTACAACATTGAAACTCTTGAGGGGCTATAATGTTAAACAAATGGCTGTTTAGTGTCAGATTAGAATCCCCATTGTGTTTCCACTAAAAAAAAAAGACTACAACATTTATATTTTTCATCAAATATTCAGTTCTAACTGTTGTATAATTCTCTACTGGGATAAGATGAAATATCTAGAAACTATTTTAAATGCATATTTAATAGAAATACTTGGACATTGTTGTTCAATCTATTACTATAATTTCCAATAGTGCAAAACCATTAAAAACATCTTATTTCTTATACTTGATTATTCTAAGTGACAAATTATGCCCTCATGTCCTGAGGATGGTTATTATATGTATCATTCTTATTACAAAATCTAAACTCCTAGATGTTTTCCTGAAAAACCATCATATTTTGCCTAGATCATTGACTTTTGATTTGCCTTTGTATTAAATTGTCTCTCCAGCATGAAATGAGTAGATGGTATATCTGTAACCAAAAACTAAAAAAACAAAAACAAAAACCCACTGCCATCGAGTTGATTCTGACTCATAGAAATAGACAGGCAGATAGTTCTTGCCAGTATTTATCAGTGTTCAGCTGAATGAAACAATATCAATAGATGATTGCCTGGTAGACACCCATTAAACAATTAAAGGTTCTACTTTCTATCTGAGAATGAAATCAAACCAACATTTTTAAACCTGAATGGCATTTTATTGCCTTCTTATAAAATTGATTTCTCTCTCTATTTCTCTCTCTGAATCATACTTTGGAATGGGGCCATTGGCCATTATTGAAGGATGCTATGGAAAAGAGACCTCTAAAAAAGATGTTGTTTTGATCTTTGTTCATTAGGTTACAAAGTGTCCCTTTTAGGAGAAGAGAATGGTTTGCTGCTTCTGGACATAATATCAGAAAGAGTGAAAGAGTTGTATTTCTTCTGAGCAACTGCCCCCCCCCCTTCATAAAGATATTTCAAGTTTGTAACTTACTGTCTTTCTCTCATGTGGCACAAAATTTTGGACCTTAGCTTAAATAATTTGATAATACTTTTATATCTGCTGCCATTTTGATTACTTACTTTTTTCTCTCCCTTAGTTTCAATCACATTTATGCTATCTTGGTATATTTTGTATATTTTTATAATCTACCGTGAATCCATTTAAGAAAAAGCAAAAAATCCGCGGATGATTGGGTGGTTAGACAGATAAGCTAATGTTCTAGAAGCTCTTAAGGAAGCTATGTTTAAAAGCCATAGGGTAGAGTGAAAAGACTGCATGGAATCTGAGTTAAGACTTCCTGCCTTTGACGTTTGCCTCCATTTAATAATTGTGTGACTTTGAATCAAGTATCTTAACCTTCCTCACTTTCATTTAACTCATTTGTATAATGGAAATAAAACTACATTTTTGGACTCATGAGAAAATTAAGAGTAAATGAATTTTGTTAGTATGCCATCACAGTGCCTCAGTAGGGTACATAATTAGAATAATCTTAAAATATATCATTCACACTGAGACTGTTTTGAGAGTACAAGGGACATTATTAAAAATTATGCCAGAAAAATAAGCATAAAACCAAGTGTGCTTTAAGCAGAAATACATGATCTCCTTGCACATAGAATACTCTCTCAAAATGCCTTTATCCTCGCATATAGGATAAGGATCACCCTGTTATTTTTGTGTATACTTAACACAGGCCAACCAAACTCCCTTTAGTGTGTAACTTGAACCAGGCATGCAAATAATTTGTATTGGTAAAGGTGGCAGCAGGTTCTGATACTTTAAACACAGGTTTGAAACTCAAGCTAATGATGAAGAACATGCAAGGCAGAGACCTGTTATTGTTATGTGCCACTGAGTTGCACACGACTCATAGTGACCCTTCCTTGGGTTTCCGAGGCAGTATGACTATGGAAGTAGATTGACCAACCTTCCTTCTGAAGAGTGGCTGGTGGGTTTGAACCACCAGCCTTCTGGTTAGCAGTCAAATGCCTTAGGCACTACGCATTCAGAGATCTAGAGCTATGGAACTCAGGATATCAGCTTATTCAAAAGCAGAAAAGATTTATCAGACACTCATTTCCACAAATGGGAAAATGAGGTTATACACCAATATCAAGTAATTCTGAGTTCAGGTCTAGTTGTAGGGATGACAAGTTTAATTCTTATAATTCCTATCAGTGGGGATAAACAGATCTCTATTATGAAATGCAAAAATGGGAGGCAAAGAGGAAACATTGGTAGTTGAAAAATATGCCCTTGGTGAGAGAAATGATGCTGGGTATCTCATCACAGAATTTTGGAAGATCGAGACTTATTCATTGCAAATACCTTTTTTCAAGAACATAAACAACGACCACAAATGTGGTCTTCACTAGAAGGAATATATAGGAATCAAATTGACCTCATCTACAGAAAGAAATGATGGAGAAGCTCAATATCATCAGTCAAAACAAGGTCAGGGGCAACAGTGGAACAATAGCTCATAAGATGAAGACAATTAAAACAATTCTACAAGAGCCAAAAGAAAAAAAAGACCTTAAATATATCCCACCTGAATTTAGAGACCATCTGAAGAATACTGAAGGCTAAGTGAGTTGAGGGATGTCATCAAGGATGTCATGCATGAAGAAAACAAAAGGTTATGGGGGAAAAATAAAGGAAAGGAAGAAAAGACCAATATGGAAGTTAGAAGAGACTCTGAAATTTACTCTGGAATAGATAGTAGCTAAAATGAAAAGAAGAAATAATGAAATAAAAAAGCTGAACAGAAGATTAATAAGGGTGTCTCAAGAAGACAAAATGAGGTACTATAATGAAATGTGCAAAGAACTGGAGTTAGAAAATGAAAAGGGAATACCATCCTTGGCATTTCTCAAGTTCAAAGAACTGAAGAAAAAAAAAAAAGCCTCAAATTGCAATGTTGAAGGATCCTGTAGGCAAAATATGAACAATGCAGGAAACAAAAGAACATGAAGTCACTATAGAGGTAGTGACACTGCACCAAAAAGAATTGGTGGATGTTCAACCATTTCAGGAGAGATCATATGATCAAAAGGAGATAGTATTGACAGAAGAAGTCCAAACTTCACTGAAGGAACTGACTGAACAAAAATAAGGATCCAGGAATTGACTGGATACCCATTGAGATATTCCAAAACAGGATGCAGCACTGGTGGCAAATATTCCAAGAAATTGGACTATATGAAGAAGAATGCAGCATCAGGATTTGAGGAAGATTCATTAACAATGTGTGATAGGCAGATCACACAACCTTCCTTGTTGAAAGTGAAGAAGGCTTGAAGTACTTACTGATGAAGAACAGAGATTACAGCCTTTAGCATGTATTACACTTCAACATAAAGAAAACAAAAATCCTAACTACTGGACCACTAAACAACATCATGACAAAAGGACAAAATATTGAGGTTGTCAAGAATTTCATTATTGCATTGGGCAAATATGCTGCAAAAGACTTTAATGTGTTAAAAAGAAAAGATGCCACTTTGAGGACTAAAATGTACCTGACCAAAGCCTTGGTATTTTTATTTGACTCATATGCAGATGAAAGCTGGACTATGAATAAGGATTGAAGAACAATTGATGTCTTTGAATTATGGTGGCTGGTGAAGAATACTGAACATATATCATGGACTGCCAGAAAAAGGAAGAAATTTGTCTTTGAAGAAATATAGCCAGAATGCTCCTTAGACATGAGGATGGCAAGATGTTGTCTCAGGTAATGTGGACGTGATATCAAGAGGGACCAGTCCCTCTTGGTAAAGTAGAGGGTCATTGAGAAAGATGAAGACCTTCAGTGAGATGGGTTGACACAATGATTGCAAACAGGTGCTAAAGTATAGCAACAATTGCCTCAAGGGTGCAGGACTGGGAAATGTTTCATTCTCTTGTATATAGAGCTTCTATGAGTCAGAACTGACTTGATAACACAATGCCTCAAATGATAAATAAACATATCTAGTGTTTGTCCTTATTAATATCTATGTCTATGGTCTTTCTTAATTTTCAAGTACCCTAATTTGGTTGAAATATTCTCAACTGACAGTTTCTCTGAAATTGGTAATTTCCCCCTTTTGTGTTTACTGTGTGTGTCTGGCAGTGAGTGGCAACAGATGACAAAACAAATGCATGAGTAGTATCAATATTTCATGATATTCTTCCCACATCAACAAACTACAAGTGTCTTGTCTAATCATCACAGTTTAATCACCAAATTCTGGTTTAGAACTCTGTTTCTGTGACATAATGAATATTTCATTTAGCAGGGATCCCTTTTTAGACCATGGGAAACCACACCCTAATTCATTTCCCAATCTTCGTTTCTACTACCTGCAAGTAATGGTGACTATTTCCAGAAGTCAACAAATGAAAACTATATGGATCACAATGGTCTGGTCTGCAATCAGCCAGGAATATGGCATAGGAACAGCAGCATTTCTTTGCACTGTATAGGCAGTCCTTGGGTTATGAATGGGATCCATTCTTAAGTGTATCTTTAAGTCGAATTTGTAGTTCAGTCAAAGCAGGTTCATAGAGTTCTTTTGTGCAAGAAAAGCCTCAAATCCTTTTCAATGATTCAAAAGCTGCACATGCAGCAAGTGAAGGTGATTGTGATGAAGAATTTGTTGTGAATATGGGTTGTTTTAAGCACTTCAAAGTGAGGACAAATTTACATAACATTAAAGGACATGTATAAATTATCTGTAAGTTGGATGTTCATAACCTGGGAATGGATGTTCATGCCTGTGCATAGAGTTGCTAGGATTTGGCGGGAGGGTGGGGTGGAGGCCCAGTCAAAAACATAACCACCACCACCACACGACAAAAATACATCTGAGTTCCCTGTGATTCCCAGGTTGAGGGTAATTTTCTAAATATGGAAAATATTTTTTCCTAGGATTCTTTACAGCTCTGAAGGAAAAAAAAAAAAAGAAAAAAGAACAAAATACTTTTACTGAATCTACTACAAGAACCAAAGTATCAAAAATCTCTTAGGTTGGCATAATCCACTTTTTAGAGATAAAGGAGTTAGTGAAATGATGTTTAGTTGTAAGAAATCATACCTAATTGCACTAATATAGGGATATAAAGGTCACAAACCAGGTATTTTCAGTCTCAGTTCTTTTTTTCCCAACCCCCTCCTCTAATACTCATGGTATTCTTACTATATTTGTCTGCAAGTTCAACTCTTTCACCTTGATGACCTGTATTGCTAAACCAGTATCAATTGTTCCCTGGTGGCTCTAACTTACTCCTTTCTTTTGTTTTGGAGAAATGTTTCTTTATAGGTAAGAAACTAAGCATCACCATTTGGATTTATCTGGAATCCTAAAAGCCTTCTGAAAGCATCTTGATGGTCTCATTTCAAAGTCCCTAGTGCACCATTGGAGCACATCATAGGAACAAAAATCACTGTTACTGACTGCATTCTTCAGTCAGCCCCTGTCTCTCAGAAAATACATCTTCTTTTGGCAGCTTTTCTTGAAGCCTGCTTCACGAAAGAAAAATTAAAAAGTGTATTTTATTTTTCATATGTATGTTCTACCTTGTGATTTTGTTGAAACGTTGAGCATGTACACAGCTAGAGAAATAGCCCAGTGCCTGCTTCTATTGGTGACTTGTTGATGTCTTTGATCCCTTTGTTAAACTTCCTCCACACCTAATTTAGGAGCCATTTTCATCTCACTTCCTCCACTAAGCCTTCCTTGACTACTCTTGCCCTTATTAAAAACATGGAATATCAATGAGTATGGAGGTGCTACACAAATGTTAGTTGGTGTTGCCAATTTGTATCTTCCCTAAACAATTCTGCCACATAAAATATTTGTCACAATTTAATTTGTATATGTTCATTGACCAGTAAGTGCTAATTTTATCTTCCTAATATTCCTGATTCATGTGTTTTCACATGTATTATTCAATGATTCAGATGTCGTGATCTCAGCTCCCTGATTAGACTATAAATGTTCTGAGATGAGAGCATGGACTTTTTCTGTATCTTTATGTAATGATTAATAGAGGTCTGCATTTTAGACATTGTACACAGCTTTTATTGGTGGAAGATTGACGGTGTTTGGGGTGTGCAGTATCCTGTTGGTGCAGGACCCTACCCACTCTAGGCCATGAGCATTACATTTTTCTCGAATAGCAGAACTTACCTGGAATTACATAAGCCTGTATTGTTGATTGGGCTTAATTACTCTTCACTGCTATAGCTATCAGTGTAGCCAGGAAACAGAGAGAAACTCAGAAGTCAGTTTATTTCACCACTGCCTCCTCCTATCCTGGCAGTTTTGCTTTGAATCCTGAACTTTGGGATACAATCCTAGAGCAGAAATAGGTCATAAATTTAGGTGAGAAATAGTATCTCACACATGGGCAGGAGCTCTGGTGGCATAGTGCCTAAGGCATTTGACTGCTAACCAGTAGGTTGGCAGTTCAAACCCACCAGCCACTCCTCAGAAGGAAGATTGGGCAATCTACTTCCATAGTGATACCACTTGGGAAACCCAAGGAGGGGTTGCTATGAGTTGGATATGACTCAATGTCACTGAGTTTGGTCTTTGTCTTTTATTATTTAACACATGAGTCATCATCAGCTTTAAAAGGTACTGCTGAGGGACAGTGGAGAGTCAGGGCCAAATAACAGTATCCAGTCAACTGACCATTAGTCAGCTAACATGAATAAGAAAAGTAGTCAGTAAGAAGCAGAAATTCATCAAAAACTTTGATGATAGACCCAGCCATATGGCAGTGAAATTCTGAATCTGATCACTGTTTGATTTGCAGAGTATTAATCATCAAATTTTATCATGGTTTCTATACCCCTCTTATCCTCACAAAATATTGTATATTTTTTGTGTCTTAATATGCTTGTAAAATATAAATTTACTATTATTTATTATTGTTGTGAATAGACTTAAACAATTTTGGCTATTTAAATGTGTATATCTTTTGCATGTATAGTTGTTTTAATTTATTTTTTCATAGTAATAACTTTTAGGCATTGGTTGAAGGTTGTCTATATACCTTCCCTTACAACCTTGCTTCCATATAAAAATATCTGTATTTGGAATACTTCTTGTTACATATACACTTACTAACAACAAAATATGAAATTAGTCATACATATTACATGTTGGGGAAACAATACCATGCAGCACTTCAGTTTTTTTAAGGGTTGCAACCATAGCTTATGTGAAAGAGTGAGGGCAGCAAACAATTATTCTAGAGGCAAGACTGATATAACTTTATAATCAGCACTGTTAAACAAAATCTGCAGAAATAGTGGATGGATTCAAGCCTCTTTACAAATCAACATTCAGATCCCATTTCAAAGTTATGGTCTTCTTATAACTTGATCATGCAAGAGTATGCATAACATTTCAAACCAATTTAATAATTTCAATGGTAGTTACTGTAAACTTTAGATCACATGCAAGCTAAACCAATTCAGGCAAGCAACTGCCCTCTGTTAATGAAAACAAATGCTCCCGTACATTCACATGCACCCCCAAATGCACATGCGCACACGTGTGCATGTGCACACATGCATGTGCATGTGTGTTCACACACACTAAAATATGCTAAAGTATTTTAAAATAAATTAAAGACATTATAACACCATTTTATAGATTATTTATAGGTGAGGGTTCTTAGGCTTTGAGAGGTTAAGCAACTTGCCTCTCTGGACTAACAAGTAGTAATAGGAAGAAAAAAGCATTGACCCTACAACTTTAGATTCTGAATCTATAGCAATTGTTTCTACCACACCATATACCCTGAGGCTTATTTTGTGTAGGAATGTTAAAAACCATATTTATTTTACTAAAGAGATGTGTTCCTTAGTACTAAGAGGGTTATTCTAAGAATTCTTAGAAAATATGTCCCTACCATATCTGCTGTCCTGGGGCACATAGAGATTTCTCCATGTTAGTGAGAATCTGTTTGCTCTGTATGTGAGTGTGGTGCAGGAGTCAGAGTACCAACAGATTTCTGAATCACTATTGGCACAGGGAAGCTAGAAACAGAAGCTGGCATAGTCAGACTTAAATCAATGGGAGAAAATAAGATGAGATGGGAGCCTAAAAGCACACAGCCAGACATTGAACAAAAGAGACATGTTCTGATTCCATTTTGTTGCAACAGAGGTGGCTGAAGGTTATAGAGTTGAGGCATTATCCATTTTTGTTGAGATTCTGTCTTCAGGCTTCAATTTGAATAGGAAGGGCAGAAAAGTGATCCTCCAGAATTTTGTAACCAAACAGCAGACAATGCATACTATGCTGTTTGACTGACTTTTCCCTGACCTTTGAGCAGAATTGGAGGTAATTATTGGAAATCAGGTCACATACAAATGTCAAAGTAAATAAATAAATAAATAAATAGTTTCCTATGTTAGGGCAAGAGTCTCTCAATCCTTTTCAGCTATGTGTTTTAGATACAATACTTCTGTTGTAACATGACCAAACTGTGGTGCATGACTATAGAGTTGCTGTTTTAGATGCTGTTGAATCAGTTCTGACTCAGAACTCATCTGTTATGTGTAAAGCAGAACAAAACATTGCCTTGTGCTGTGCCATCCTCACAATTGTTGGCATGTTTGAGTCCATCATCACAACTCTGTCACTCTATCTCATTGAGAGGCTTCCTCTTTTTTACTGACTCTTTGGATTACCAACATGATGTCCTCCAGGGACTGGTCCCTCCCAATAACATGCTCACCTCCAAAAAATAGTTACTGAATGAATGAACAAATATTTTTTCACTCCCTTCCTTCAGCTTCAATGTGGTCTTCAGAAACATGATTGCTGTGTTAGGCAACAACAGAGAATAAAAAGATGTAGTAAAGCATAGTGTAAATTATAATGGTGCATGAAGTGCTTTGGTGATTCTCAAAAGGTAGATTATTAATTTTAATAGAAAATCTTGTGCATATTTATTTCTAGTCCAGGAGGGCAATGCATTCTTTTTACTTTAGATCTTTGCCTGCTGATGGTAAGAACTTCAGACTAGAAATAAATCTCCTTTTAACAAATTGTGGTTACAAGTATGAGAGGTTTTTTTTTTTAAAAAATAAATTTGTGCTGCAATTTGTTGTTCCCCTTAAGTCTGATTTTAGCATAAAGTAAATGCCTGGGATGTGATATAAAATTAGATTTGCATATAACTCTACATGCAAATATTTCTAGATGTGATATGTTACATAGAAATAGCTGATCTTCATTTGTAACATGAAGAGAATCAGGAATTATGTGCTGTAAGAGTCTTTTAGAAAATAAATATAAGGTCACTTACTTCACTGTTTCTAATATGGCCATTGATATTTATTGTTGTAGGTATTTTTCTCACTTACTGTTTAAATATGTATATTTTTGGTGAAAAGGAAAATTATTTGATATGTTGTTGTTGTTATGTGCCGTCGAGTCAAACCCGACTCATAGCGACCCCTCCTTGGGTTTCCGAGGCAGTATCACTACGGAAGTAGGATTGCCCAACTTTCCTTCCGAGGAGTGGCTGGTGGGTTTGAAACGCCAGTCTTCTGGTTAGCAGTCAAGTGCCTTAGGCACTATGCTACCAGAGCTCCATTTGGTATAGTAAAATAAACTAATTTGTTTTGGTATTATCCTTTATCTAATGTTCAGAGGCGTTTGGGGGGACCTTTTTGCTACAAATCATTATGGACTTGATGGCGAGTTTTTCTTCATGTAAAGAAAAAAAGTTTCCTCATTCTTGGCTTCCCATCTCTGAATGTTCATCCTTGATGCAGAACTGAGTTTGCAGTCTCACTAGATGAGACATCAACTTCCCATTCTCCTTTCTGTCCTACTGAAGCATAGATGTGTTACAGTGCTTGGTTTTATGCTCTTTGCACATTCTGCTAGATCTTCCTAGTGAACCGTGTGATAACCACTTAAGGGACTTGGCTAATTTCAGTTTGGAAGCACATTCAATTTGAGTTTACTCTAAACATTTAGAGAAAGAATGTTTACCTCCTGGAAAATAAACAGTCTATTACACTAGATTTCCCCTGCCCCTGCTCTTTATAAAAAGCCTTGATTGATTTTCTTTTCCTCTTTCAAGTAACATATAGAACAAGTAACTGTGTGTATGTGAGTGTGCATATGCATCATAATTGCATATACTTCCTTCATGTACACACATACACACAAAAACACAGAAAGAGCAAGAGGTTGATCTCTGCAAATTCATTTGTCTTCTGAAAGCAAGTGAGAGGAGGAAAGACTTGTCTTAAGTAACCCTAACCTTGGAAGATCAATGGCAACAAAAATTTGATAATAAATGGATATAGAATGGAAATTTTTGATCTAGTCCACCCTGGACATCCAAGTCTCTATTCTCTTAATTGTATGGAGTTCTGGTGGCATATAGGTTCAAGCATTTGACTGCTCATCTAAAGGTAAACTGTTTGAACCAACCAGCTGCTCTGTGGGAAAAAGATGAGGGATTCTGCTTCCATAAATATTTACAGCCTTGGAAACCCTCCTGGGCAGTCCTACTCTGCTCTAAAGTGTCACTATGAGTGAGAATCAACTTGATGTCAGTGGGTTTGGTTTTGGTTTTATTTTTTAAACTATACCATGCTTCCTCCTGAAGACTATATCAAAATCCCAAGTGTGTATAGTAATACAAATCTTGAAAGAACTATCTTTCTTGATTAGGTATAAGAAAAGGATAAGGAGTTTTTGTGTAGTGAATCATAATATGAAAAAAGGGACTATAGGTAAAACTATACTATATGTGCCTTTGACCCATTGTAAGTACTAATAATAGCATCATCAGAGTGCCTCAAGTAAAAGCTAAATTGTAATAAGTAGTGGATCATATTTTCATCCTGGAATAAAATTGTATCATTTAAGTATATAATATCTTACTCTAATAAGAGAAATAAACATCAACCCAAATACACTTCGGTTGTTTCAGAGGGAAGCTCACCTGCTCCCAATCCCTGATTCCACACTCCAGGACTTTATATGTCCATTGCTGAACTATCCTTTCTTCCCACTCTGTCCACTCTTTATCTTTCAGGAAACACATGAGTCTTTTCTAATTGTGATTTGGGTGACAGTTGACAGAGAAAATTCACTTTCCATAGAGCAGCTCACATACACTTTGTCTCATGACATTGACTACAATGTACCACAGCACAACATCTCCCCTCCCACTTCTCCATAGTTACCTCTTCCCTTTGTCCTTCCCTACATGCACTCCTGCCCCCTGAACTGTCTCCTTGTGTATACACAGCCCTTCTATTCTTCCTGACTGATCTCTCCAAGGAGTATATCTACCTAATGTAAATGTTCAGCTCATATGCCAGCCTTTTGTTTGGCTGGAAGCCACAGGAGTGGGTTCAATTCTGGACGTGAAGGGCAGCTAGGGACCATAGTCTCAGTGGTTCCATCAAGCGCTATCAGACCAGCAAACCTGCCCACCCCTCTTTTTTAAATGATTTTGAATTTTGTTCCACATTGTTCTCCCACTTTATCCAGGATCTCCTACAGAAATCCACCTCTGAGTGGTTGACAGTAGTACCCAGGCACCATCTAGTTCTTCTGGGCTCATAGTCATATAGGCTGAAGATCACATGGGGTTCCAGCAGCTTGGACTATTTGTTTTCATCAATTTTTGTTTTCTTCATTCTTCTTTACTCTGGACAAGGAGAGACCCATCATTCGATCTAGATGGCCTCTTGCAAGCTTTTAAGATCCTAGTCACTACTCACCAAAGTATAATGTGGAACAATGTTTTTATGTAGTATGAAGGTTGGGCAATCTACTTCCATAGTGATACCGCCACAAAAACCCAAGAAGGGGTCACTATGAGTCGGATCTGACTTGATGGCAGTGAGTTTGGTTTGTTTTTTTTTTTCATGTTATGCCAATTGAGCTTGCTGTCCCCTAGAACTATGCTCTTGAGCACACAGGTCCAACTACTTGCACCCTGTGGGTAACTGGCTGTGGCCAAGAATTGACTACAACCTTGTCTCTTGTCAGCTTTTCTATATACCTGGGAATTCTTACAGAACAGACAAATACACTTGTAGAAACATTGTCTATCAACCCTATACATGGTCATGGACACACCCATCTATCCAACTGTGTATCAGTTTTTGCCTTCACTGACAATGCAGTACTGCATGTGCTAAAGGGTTCATCTTTGTTATCTGTAACTTCCATGTACCTCTCTATGTCTTCTTCTTCCTCAATGCCACTGTGTTGATCATTCACATTTGGAACATTGCTCTTCTCTTCACCCAAGTCATTACTTTCCCTACCTATCTAACAGTGTTCCCTCTCCTCCCTTCCTACCCCTAGTAACCAACAAAGAAAATTCCTTCCATATATAAACCTTTCCACGAAACACATAAGTCTTTTATTTTGAAGGACTTCTTATGTTTCTGAAAGTAAAGTTCTGAAGAAATTTATTGCAAGAAATTACAAAAGAACTGAAAAGTTGTTAACAAATTGACAAATATGAGCAAGTTACAAAGTGTTAGAAATCTTGAAAATATTATCTGATTTTCCTAGGAAAATATGAATAATATATACAATGTTTACTATGACTCATAGCTAATAGTGGCTGTATGCAGTCAAGTAGAACTGCCCATTCGGTTTCCAAGCCTGTAAATCTTTTTGGAATAGACTAAATGGAAATGGGTTTTGGTTTGATTACTATGTGATAGTGAGTACTTTACAAAGGTTAATTCATTTAAATATCATAACAAACCTAAAAAGGTAGGTCTATTATGTACTATTATCTTCATTTTATAGATGAGGAAATAGAGATTCAGAGATTAAGTAACTTGGATCATATCTACAAAGGACAGTGTCAAAGCTGAGATTCAACTCCAGACAATATGGCTCATGAGCCCATGATCTTGTCTAGTACCCAGTCATTTAAAATGTGATTCTCCCAGTATAGGGACCTTCATCACCTGGGAACGCTCCAAGTGTGGCCCTGCAACGAGTTCTTTGAGTAACCCTGATACTCCTGAATGTTTGAGAATCACTGTACTACCTCATACTCCTTCTCTTAGACTCTTGCACTTATTCAACTAAACAGTCTCACTACATTTACATTTGTTTAGTAAAGAATAAAGAACAGACTATTTGCAAAATACATAAAAGTATAAAAAATGAAATCGAATGGGTAAAAATTATTATGCTTACTATTTTAAAAACTTTGCTTATATTCATTTAATAATGCCTTGAGAGCATTCTTTTTCCTGTCAATGAATATTGTAAAATATTATTGTAAATGACTCCTTGCATTTCCAGTTTCCAAAGAGAATGTACAATTGGAAAGCAGATGATCATTCACTTACAGTTTTTTTTCAGTTACTTCATGAATTTGATCTTTACATTTAGTTCTTTAACACCTGACCCTCCCCCCTTAGAATCTGTTTTATTTTGTTGTTAGATATAGACCTAATTAAAAACATATTTTGAAAAATGTGATTACATTAACCCCGTGTCATTATGGAGTAATACTTTCTTTCCTTTTTTTTCCCCCTCCAAAGTGCCTAGCAAAATATCTGGTTATCATTAAATTAGTATTTGTTGAGTGAATGCATGTAGGAATGAGTCTTATTAGACTTCTATGAATCTCAGGAATTTATTGTCCTATTAATAGAGAATTCTATATCTTGACGTCATTCTCTAAATTGCTAAAGTCTGATATAGGATACTAGTTATTTTTGGGTCTGAAAACACTTTCTCTCTGAGAGGAAACACCATTTATATCATATCTGTGGCCTATTTATCTGAAACAATGAGTTTGTGACATTTCATCTAAATTACTGCTTCCATGAAAGAATCTCAATCACCTGTGAGTTTTACCTTGAGGGATAATATCTGTGTACACTTTTACAATTTGCTTGGACACCCTGAGACTGGAATTCAAAATCCATTTAATGGCAAGGAATTAAGTAATAATAGGTAGCCCAGAGTGACTGTCATCATCATCACCATCATCACCCTTATCCTTATGCTTAGAGTTAAGAAAAACATTATTGTATGAATATTTTGTGCCAGAGAGTTCTAAATGATCTGCATGTAATAACTCATTTAGTTTTCATAAAAACTCTAAATAGTTATTTTTCACAGTGGTACAGTGGTGGAGAAAGTTGGAAGAGCTGAATGTTTGCTATATGTACATATTTACTAAATGCTAATCACCAAATGAGGAGCTCTGGTAGCATAGTGGCTAAAGCACTTGACTGCTAACCAGATGGCTGGTGGTTCAAACCCACCAGCCACTCCTCAGAAGGAAGGTTGGGCAATCCTACTTCCGTAGTGATACTGCCTCAGAAACCCAAGGAGGGGTCGCTATGAGTCAGGGCTGACTCCACGGCACACAACAACAACAACAACAAAATCACCAAATGTGATAAATATCTACTAAATACTTACTGAACTGATAAAAGCCCATTTTACAAAAGAAGAACTTGACATTCACAGGGGTTAAGCAACTTGACCAAGGGATAAATATGTGACTAGTAAGAGAGGAGAGGTAAGAGAGGAGCCCCATGGTGGTACAAATCATTAATGCACTGGAGCCTTGGAACAAGGTCCTGGCAATCTATTTCCAAAAAATCTGCCTTTGAAAAACCTATGGAGCATAGTTCAATTCTGACACACATGGCGTCACCATGGGTTGGAGTCGACTCGATGGCAACTGCTTTTTTTTGGGGGGGGGCACTGGGTGAAGAGAACAACTCTACCCCAGATTTCTCTATCAGTTGCCCAAAGGAGTCAGTGTAGAAGAGTACAACTGAGAGATTCCAGGCTTTGAAACCTTTTGAATCCCTCTACCCATATATATCATCTTTTTGACCTTAAGTCATTTAACCTTTCTAATCCTGTTACCTAAAGAGTTCTGGTGGCACAGTGGTTAAGTGCTCAGCTGTGAACCAGAAGGTCAACAGTTTGAATCAACTAGTGGCTTTGCAGGAGAAAGATGTGGCAGTGTACTTCCATTAAACTTTCAGCCTTGCAACCCTATGGGTTAGGTCTACTATGTCCTATAAGGTCATTATCAGTTGGAATCAACTGGGTGGTGATTAGTCAGTTTGTTAATTTTTATCATATTACTCATTTGTGAAATACAGATTTTCATATTTTTCTAGGGGATTTTGTGATGCTTGTATGATATTTAAGTGCTTTGAAAAAAATGTGCCTGGCACACTCAACCCCAGTAAAACTGAAATTTCTATTAAAATAATATGTTGTTTGTGTGAGCTGACTTGTGAATCATAAGGATATGGCCATAGCATAGGATAAAAATTACCTAAGAGCATTTATTATTTATCTTTTCACCTTCCACGAAGTGCTAGAGATTTTCAGAAAATCTAGGTTCAAGTGTTTTATTCCCCATCCTTTTCCTTTCGAATCTGCTGCTCCAAACTGCAAAATTAGTGACAGAAAACTTCAGAGTGTATGAAAATTCATTGTTACTCTACTGGGAAATAATCCTCATCTGTCTGAAAGATTCTGCACTTTCCTCTAAAACCAAAACCAAACCAAACTCACTGCCATCAAGTCCATTCCAAGTCATAGAGACCCCTTTTGGGGTTCTAAGGCAGTAAATCCTTATGGCAGTAGATTGCCCAGTCTTCCTTCCATGGAGTGGCTGGTGGATTTGAACTGCCAACCTTCCAGTTAACAATCAAATTCCTTAGGCACTGAGCCACTGGAATTCCTTCCCCTAAAACAGGCCTGCTTTTATTGATTTTATATTTTAGGCACTTGGGAACTGGAATTTCTGCCATGTAACATAACTCATTTCACATCTTTGTTTTGTTGTTATTTTTCCTTGTCTTATAGGAGCTCTGGGAGCATAGTGCCTAAAGCACTTGACTGCTAACCAGGAGGCTGGTGGTTCAAACCCACCAGCCACTCCTCGGAAGGAAGATGAGGCAATCTACTTCCATAGTGATACTGCCTTGCAAACCCAAGGAGGGTTCACTATGAGTCGGGTCCGACTCCATGGCACATAACAACAGCATTTTCCCTTGTTTTATGTACTTGAGTGTATTGAAATTTCTGTGTGATCAAGAACTGTATATTATTTATTACCATGTTGTTGTTGTTGTTATTTGCCATCGAGTCGGACCCGACTCATAGCGACCCCTCCTTGGGTTTCCGAGGCAGTATCGCTACGGAAGTAGGAATGCCCAATTACCATATTCTCTGCTGTAGCCTATCACCCCTAGTACCTGGCCTAAGATTTGCACATGTTTGGTGCTGAAAAGTCCCTGGCTTTATCTCTTGAGGGCTCTGTGCCCTTGGTCTTTCTGTTGGTGAGTTTTCTCTTTAGATTCACATAGTTTTGCACATTGATACTGAAAGAAAAAAATTGTAATCCCTATGATGAGAAAGTGGGAGTTCTGATAGTGTAGTGCCTAAGGCACTTGACTGCTAACCAGAAGGCTGGTG
>NW_006921611.1:1314577-1314875 GCF_000298275.1 Orycteropus afer afer
GGTCCAACTCGATGGCACATACAACAACAACAACATGATGAGAAAGTGTTCTGCTTGGAGGCAAACCTAAAGTAGATCTTCCTTTTGGGAAGCCCTTAATACTTCCTCCACCCCTACACTTGGATAAGGAGCAATAATTTAGGACATATGTTTAATTAAGTGGTATACACAATACTTCTCTCCATATGAGCTCTTTAGGGACAGTGGTTCATATCTGGTTCACAGGTAAGTGCCTGGCACATACTAAACTTTTAATAAATATTTGATGAATTACTGTGGGAACCAGTGTTGTGAAACA
>NW_006921611.1:1314975-1316191 GCF_000298275.1 Orycteropus afer afer
TGTGTGTGTGTCTTTGTGTGTAGAAAAGAGAATTCTCATTTCTGTTGTTAACAAAATTTTATCAAAATGCCTCATCACATATGATGCTATCCTGCTTACCATCTAAAGTTAGCTAAAAAGAGATGGGAGTAGCTATCTTTGTATTCCGTATGATTTAAAGCACAATGTTGCTGATGAATTCACAAGATATGCAAACAAAGAAGGGCATTACATAGAAAAATAAATGGGTGTTACTGACTACGACTCCATGAGCTGCAGGTATTTATTGTCCAAATGGACTTGTGTGAAAGGTTTCTAATGGAAAGATAACAGACTTATGGCCTCTTCAGTTGGAGGCAATAGTCTTCTGATCCAAGCGTTTCAGGAGGCATTAGTTTACTTTGAATATTTTCATATCCCTTTTCCACTAGGGCCTTTAATATTGGAACAAATTGATGTCTAGAGTCCAAAAAAGCTGTTTAGTGTGTGTTAGTGGAAAATTAAATAATGCATTGTCCTGCAGGCTTCTGGCTCTCATAGTTACTCAAAATCAGTGAAATACCCACAGCATCTTTTTGAATTCTGTATGTCTTCATTAGGAAGGGAGGAAATCTGTTTAATTACTGACCTCAATGAATGACATAAAGAGGAAATTGCAGTTTTATACTTGAATTTCTGTTCTTGTCTCCAACAGGATTTTCTAGAAATGAGAACAATTCCAAGGGTCTTTTTCAGTCATTACCAGTGGCATCCATTCTGCTCACATCTTCATCAAAATGCAGATTTAAGATTTATGAAGTGCATGTGTTGTGTTTTGAGAGCCTTGAGAAACAGGTGTGCTAAAAAGAAAAGTTAAAGAGGCGTTAACATGGAAGTCTGTGATTTTGCATATGTAAGTTCAAACTTCTGGCAATTCCTGACCCCATGAATCTACATGATTATGATTTGAGGCATGCCCTGGGGCCATCTTGACTACTTAGTCCTAAAAACAGTTAAGAGAAGACCAAATCAAATAAGAGAATAATTCTGTTTCTTTAACACTTAGTTTTAAATTTGTATGGAAGAACAGAAAAAGGAGAGGGTAAAATCCTCTGGCATTTTCTCACTTTATTTCTTCACCTAATTACTGTTTGGCCTAGTTGTGTGTGTTTGTGTGTGTGTCTGTGTCTGTGTGTGTATGTCTATGTTCCCTCTTTGCAGGCCTCTTTACTGCTTTGCATCTCAAGTTGTTGTTGTT
>NW_006921611.1:1316596-1331705 GCF_000298275.1 Orycteropus afer afer
CATATTAGAACTGTATTAATACCAGACTCATTTCCTTTTAATGACCTAGCGTATTTAATTACACACTAAATCTGGATCTTCAAGTTCTTGGCTTATGATCTACCGTATGCCCACTTAACAGACTGCCCTCTTTTCCTTCACTTTCTTTGTGTTGAATGGGATAGGAGTAGAAAAAGAAAGTCAACCTGTGGCTATGATTGTTACAGTAGTACCTCTCAAACCTCTCATCTGGGAGAGGGGCACTCCAGATCAGAAAATAGAGCACACACGGAAACTCCCAAAGGAAAGAGAACTTGCAGACTAGGCAATCTCTTCACCTAACTGAGGAGGCTCAGTAGTTACTGGTGAAGAATTGTTTGTAATCTGGCATCTTTTCTTTAATGACTCTTGGGAAAACTTCTCTAGAGCTCCTTTATAAGTCTGAATTTCAAAGGAAAAACAAAACGCTTCTCGTTATGGATTTCATTCTATCATCCAACAAACAATTATGGAGCATGTTCATGGATGAGGCTTACTTTTTGCTCTCATGCGGTCGACAGTCTAGTACAGTCGTTTTGTTGTATATAGAGAATTTTTGTTTCTGAAATTTAGTACATAATTTTGATATGCATGTGCATGAAAATTACATATATCAAAATTATATATACATATAATATGTAATTTAGAAGGTACTACTCTATTTAGATTCATCAGCTTTCAAACATAAAGTAACCAAATTTTATGAAGTAGTAACAACGTTTGACATTAATATTCATCTGTAAAAATGAATTTTTTAAACTGAAAATGGATACTCTAATAGGATGTAAGAAGTGCAGGATGGCAATTGTGACACAAATGATACAAAATATCCAGGCATACAGAGATTGTACAGGCAGTCCCAGGTTATGAACAAGATCTATTCTTGTGTGTCCTTCAGTTGAATTTTATAGGTAAATTGTAACAGGTGCATATAGTTCTTATTTAACTTTACTTTAGTGTAAGAAAGGAGAGTAGTGGTCAATGCATTTGGCTACTAACCAAGAGGTCAGTGGTTCAAATCCACCAGCTGCTTCACAGAAGAAACATGAGGAACTCTGCTTCCATAAAGATTTACAGCCTTGGAAACCCAGTGGGGTCACTATGAGTTGAAATCCACTTGATAATAATGAATTTAGTTTTGGTTTAGTGTTAAGAAAAGGCTAGAAGCCTTTGTCAATGTTTTAAGAGTTGCATGTGCAGCAAGTGAGGTGATTGTGATAAAGAATTTATTCCCAGTAGAGGTTGGTTCAATCATTTCAAACAGGGAAATTTTACATAACATTGAAGGCCAAGTATGGTTTTCCACAGTAATTTTAATGATAATGTTTGTAATCCAAGGTCTTACTATACTTCATAGCAGTGAAATAAACTTAACAACCTGAATGAGTGACATGGTTCAGGGTTTTGTTTGTTTTATTTTTAAAGATGGGGATTTATTCTCAAAAGGCACAAGTTTATTTGTGACTCTATATTTTGGGAGAAATTTTCATTAGAACATTGCCTACCGTTAATATTCAATGGAGCTTCTGATTCATTCTCTTCAATTGAGGACCTCAGTTACTAGACTATTGTTTTCTGTATGTCAGTGGTTTTCAGTTTTGAATGTATATCCAATTCACCTGGTTGTTGTTGTTGTTAGGGGCTGTTGAGTCGTTTCCAACTCATAGTGACCCTATGTACAACAGAACAAAACACTGCCTGGTCCCACACCAGCTCTGCTATCCCTGCTATATTTGAGCCCATCATAGCAGCCACTGTGTCAATCAGTCTCGTTGAGGGCCTTCCCCTCCTTCGTCAACCCTTTACTTTACCAAGCAAGACATCCTTCTCCTGGAATGATCCTTTCTGACAACATGACCAAAGTAGATGAGACGAAGTCTGGCCATTCTTGCTTACAAGGACCATTCCAGCTGCACTTCCTCCATGACAGTTTTGTTAGTTCTTTTAGCAGTCCATGGTACTTTTATCATTCTTCATCAGCACCACAACTCAAAAGTATCAATTCTTTTTTGATCTTTCATTGTCCAGCTCTCATATGCATATGAGGTGATTAAAAATATCATGGCTTGTGTTAGGCACACCTTTGTCCTTAAGGAGACATCTTTGCTCCTCAGCAGTTGACTTGCCCAATGCTACAGGTCATTTGATGTCCTGACTGCTACCTCCATTGTCGTCAGTTGTAGAACCAAGAAATGGGAAGTCGTTGACAACTTCAATCTTTTCTCCATTTATCATGATGCTGCTTACAGGTCCAGTTGTGAGAATTTTTGTTTTCTTTATATTGAGATGTAATCCATACTGCAGACCATAGTCTTCAATCTTCATTAGTAAGTTCTTCAAGTCATCCTCACTTACAGCAAGCAAAACTGTGTTGTTAGTATATCACAGGTTGTTAATGATTCTTCCTTCAATCCTGATGCCACGTTTTTCATCATATAGCCCAGCTTCTCGGATTATTTGCTCAGCGTGTAGTTTGAATAAGTATGGGGAAAGGATACAACCCTGAGACACTCCCTTCTTGATTTTAAACCATGCAATGTTCCCTTGCTCTGTTTGAACAACAGCCTCCTGGTCTATGCACAGGTTCCTCATGAGTACAATTAAGTGTTCTGGAATTCTCATTCTTCTCAATGTTATCCACAATTTGTTATGATCCACACAATCAAATACTTTTTTCCATAGTCAGTAAAACACAAGTAAACATCTTTCTAGAATTCTTTGCTTTAAGCCAAGATCCATCTGATATCAGTCATGATGTCCTTTATTCCACATCCTCTTCTGAATCCAGCCTGTACATCTGGAAGTTTTCTGTCAGTATACTGCTGCAACCATTTTTGAATTATCTTCAGTAAGATTTTACTTGCATGCGATATTATTGATATTGTTTGATAATTTCCACATCCTGTGAGATCATTCTTTGGAATGGGAACAAATATGGATCTCTTGCAGTCAGTTGGCCCGGTAGCTGTCTTCCAAATCTCTTGGCATAGCTGAGCGAGTGCGTCCAGCAGGGCATCCATTTGTTGAAACATCTCAATGGATATTCCGTCAATTCCTGGAGGCTTTTCTTCCCCAGTTCCTTCGGTGCAGTTTTGACTTTTTCATTCAATACCATTGGTTCTTAATTATATGCCACCTCCTGAAATGGATGAAGATCGACCAGTTCTTTTTGGTACAGTGACTCTGTGTATTCCTTCCATCTTCTTTTGATGCTTCCTGCATCATTCAATATTTTGCCCATAAAATCTTTCAGTATTGCAACTTGGGGGTTAAATTTTTTCCTCACCTGAAGAGTTTGTTAAAACACAGATTTGTGAGTCCCACTCCAAGAATTTCTGATTCTGTAGTTCTGGTAGAAGCAAGGTTTGTCTTTCTAACTAGTTCCTGGGTGATGCTGATGCTGCTATTAGGTGGGTCACACTTTGAAGTCCACTGCTGTAGGAAGAAAACAGTCACAACTTGATTAGGTGGGGTGAAATTATCTCCTGTTTGTGGGTACCTAAGCAGTTTAGCATTCAATTGTGTTCTTACAGCAGTGTAAGAATAGAGGGGTATTATGTTCTCCCAGAAAGCTTTTATTTCATGGTGGCTTGTCACAACATCACTTTACTTAAAATAAGAATGTGTTAGGTGAGCCAGGACCTGCCTGACCACAATGAGCTATGGGAGAAAGAGTTATTGATGTAATTGACCTTGCCTGTCAGAATATTTGTTAAAAGTCAAGTGCTGCTAAATCCGATAGTGTCTTACTTCATTATGTAGGAATGTATGCCTTCAGTACAGCACTTCTGAATGATATTCTATGGCTTGTTAGAATAGGACATGGGCAAGATGATTTTGGGTGGATATTTGACCACATTATGAGGATATGAACAAGTCTTATTGGTGCAGTAGCTAAGTGTTTGGCTGCTAAATGAAAGGCTGTTGGGAGAAAGATATAGCAGTCTGCTTCATGAAGATTATCCCCACCCATTGCCATCAAGTTGCTTCTTACTCATAGTGACCCTGTAGGACAGATCAGAAATGCCCCATAGGGTTTCCAAAGCTGTATTCTTTATGGAAGCAGCTGTCATATCTTTCTTCAGCAGAGTAGTTGGTAGATTTGAACAACCTACTTTTCAATTGACAATCAAATACTTTAACTGCTGCACCACAAGCACAACTTCATTTAATAAAATAATTAATTGGTATTCATGGTTCCAGACATATTGGAAAGTTTCTTTTGTCTCATGATGTTTCATATTTTTTTCCAAGTCTCAGATTGGATAGTGTTCCCAGTTTAAACACTGGTAAACTTCAAACTAACCACTAATAACATTACCCGTTTTTCTTCTTAGTCTCAACAGAATCATAATGTCCAGGGTCTAAATTTCTATAACTACTGTTGCTTCTTATCTATTATTCATCTTTCCCAAGGTAACAAGTTTGGTTTTAATTTTACAGTTCTAAAGGATACAGATAACTTATTAAGTTCCACTGTGATAAAATCAAATCTTCCCCTTATTCAATGAGTCATTCATTCAATAATGAATAAGTCATTCATTCAACAAAAATACATTGTTTGAAATGTGTCCTTCCTTTTGGCCTGGGTGCTACCTGTAGACAGGCATAGGGAGTCTTATTCTGAGAGGGTGATCTGGAGAAATGTTGGAATGGTGTTTCAATACCCTAAATCTGTGGGGGAAAGGGCATGTCTGAGAGCAGCTCTCTGTTATTCTTGTAAGTTTTCAGGGTACTCATCTCCTGAGCACTTTGGAACCCCAGTGGGAAAAATCTGCTTGAGGACACTGATTGGGTCTTATTTATTCTTTTATTCCTAGTCCCTAACCAGTGTCCAAGAGAACACAGTGATTATGTTTGAATGGAAGAGTTTTTTAAAGCAGCACAATTTCTACACAATCCCAAATTATATGAGAATCTTTTGAAAGATCGGCACCCAACTATGTATCAAACTATGTATCAGATTGGTAGTAAAACTTGGAGCATCCTTGTCAGGTTTCTCTAGAGGAGCAAAACTAGACAATCATTTATTTTATATAGATAGATAGATAGATAGATACACACATTAATATATAGAAAGAGACAGAGAGATATTTGCTTCAAGGAAGTGGCTCACACAGCTGTGGGCACTGGCAAGTCCCAAATCTGTGGATCAGGTGCTAAGCTGAAGGCTTCTACTGGCTCATGTTTTGCAGGGCTGACGAAGCCAAAATCTGCAACTCGGCAAGCAAGCTGAAGTCTTCTGCAGGCTCTCATGTCTCTTGAACTGGAGGTCAGGTGACTAGAAACTTGCAGGATTGAGGGAAAGAGAGAGAGCTTTGGCAGAAAATAACATTTGTGTATCAGATGTAGGCCACACTACCAAAGAACTCCCCTTTTAACTGATTGGCCATTAGTGATGACAAAAGATGATGATGAGTGATGATCACAAAACTGTGAAGTGATTACATAATATCTGTCAAATTACTGAGACTCATAGACTAGCCAAGTCGACTCATAACGTTAATCATCAAAATCCTGTGAAGACTACAGGAAGCTTTATTAGTTGATCAACTCTATAGTAGGCTTGCAGTTAATTTTGTGGTATTGCTGACGAGCATTGCTGACTGTTCTGTATTGTAGTAGGGTGGCAACTGAGGAGGTTTCACTGGTACAGCACAGAATGTTTGGGCAGATGAGGAAATTCACTCCCCTCATGGAGAGACTGTGTTTTCTGGCACAGAAATGCCTAGCAATACCTTTCCATACCTTCTCACAAAGTCAGCCATGAATTCTGTAATTTAGCACAAATGATTTCCAGGATACCTTCCACAGAGGAGCACTGCTAATGGTGGTTATTGACCCTGTCAGTTGCTTGCTGCTGAGGGCTCTACTTGATTGGTAGTAGGAATAGTGCTACATTTCCTGAAGCCACCAGCACTGACCTGTTGGCCATGGGATTCAGTCCTTCTTCACTGCAATGTGGAATCTTTCATTAATAGTCTCAAAAGGAAAACAGATAAGAGAACAAGGCTGGCATGGAAAGCACTCCCTTATGCCACAAAGGAAAACCAAGACACTTAAATAATGAGACACTTCCAGATGGATGAAAACAGGTGCATCAAGAGCAGAGCTCAGTCATATGGGGAATAATTGGTAACCATTCAGGGTCAGAGGGACACTCTAGAAGGAGAGCTCTGTGTAAATGGCCTTTTGAAGGCCTAGGTACTTCATGCAAGTTCAGATTTTATAGATTTTTCTTGTGATTTCTTATTCTTGCCCAAATAAACAGCATTTTCATTATCTATAGGTAAAACCACACCCTTCTCTGTTTTCTATGGCTCACTCCTTTTGTTTCCCCCATTTGGCTCCTTGTGTTGGGGGGAAACATTTCAGAAAGTCTATTCTATTAGATGGAATATCTTATTTGTAACCATTGATTGATGTATTACTAACTCATTTTCCTAGCTCATTTGTAAAGCATAGAATGAGGAAAGGAAGGATATCATTGGAGAGGCTTATCTATCTGATTTTTACAAGTAGATCTGGTTCCCTGGGTTCCTTAGCGCAGAAGAGTGGCCGTTCCTTTCATTCACTTGGGTGTCTTAGTCAGCTAGATGATTCTGGAGAATTGCAAGCAGCAATCCTAAGCCTCTAATCAGAAATGATAGTGTTGCCAATGACAAGGAAACAAGGCTAATTACATTTCAAGTTTGAGATTCATGGCCCCATTTTCTTTTCATGCTGCAATGTTATTTAAGTATATCTGCTTGATGTACACACATTAATTTGGGAATTTTTGGTGAATCCAATTGCACATAGCTGAATTTGCTGGGCTGACTGCAAAAGCCTTTTGACATTTGAGGCCAAATGTTCAAATCACAAAGTTGAAGGTCATGGTATGTGTTGTTGTTGTTGTTGTTTTAATGTGCCATCGAGTCGGACCCGACTCATAGCGACCCCTCCTTGAGTTTCCGAGGCAATATCACTATGGAAGTAGACTGCCCCATCTTCCTTCTGAGGATTGGCTGGTGGGTTTGAACCACCAGTCTTCTGGTTAGCAGTCAAGTACCTTAGGCACTATGCTACCAGAGCTCCCATGGTATGTGTTAGACAGGGAAAATTTAAGAAAATTCATAGCCCCCACCATATCTAGCACAGTCTTTACAAACCTGTCATCACCAATGCATTAATCTTCAGATTAGGTGGAGGAAACATTATCTTTCCTTTTCTTTCCTTTTTTCCCTTTCCCTCCTTTCCTCCCTCCCCCAGTCCCTTCCTTTCATTCTTTGCGTGTGTCTTTTTAAATGCAGCTTACATATGGGGGAGTGTGGAGAACACTTGTACTAGCTATCCAATGAGAAACCATCTAATTTCAAATCTGAACTTTTCTCATTGGATTAATGAACCTTTTGTTGTGATTTCTAACATGGTGTATATAGTTTTAGCTTGATCATATGCCATTGGACAATCTTCCTGGAGCTAGCACATATTTTGCACTCAAGTTCACGTGATATTTTTAGATCTACTGTGGTCATTAGACAAGTGTCATTGAACTGGAGGGCTTCACCATCTAGGATTCAGTCTATAACTCTCTAACACTGGAAGTGATGGGAGTAACTAGTGAGTGTCTGCCAGCCATGTAGGGAAGAAAGCTAGTCTCTAAATGATTTACAAGTTTGGGAGGAATAGAGTAGACAAGTAACTTCTCCTTTATATGCACACATGCAAAATTCGCTTGTGAAACTTGGATTTTTAAATTTTATTTACTCCCAGAAAAGTTAAAATATTCTTAGTTGGGCAGTGAGATGGCACTCACCAGCTTTACTGCTTCCTGAGAAGCAGAGGGGCAGCACTCCCTTTTTCAAAATATTTCTGAGGCTTGCTTTCCCTAGAAGAGGTTATAATCTCCCTGGAGAGACTTTCTTGACAGCTTGAGACACACCAGAGTGGAGCAACTCAAGATTCCTCATGGAAATGTACGCTGAAACAAACTCCATGTCAGGAAATATTCCAGATGCTGCAACATGAAATGCAAAGTCTGAACTTGTTAACAGGAAAGTACACCAGGACCACAAAACCCATGAAATACACATGGCTTCATCAAATTACTCAAAATCCCATGGGTAGATACAGTTTAAACCAAGGAAATACAATGGCTACAGTGCTAAACCACAATGCCAATTAATTTTTATTCATTGATTTTTGAAGGCATGTTTTATTTATCACCTCTGCATCTTCCCCCCTTTGTTTAGAGTGAGGTACAGAGTTCTTTAAAGGTTTGTAGGCTGACTGAAGCTTTTGCTCACATATTGGAGACAATTTGCCTTATCTTCTTTCTAGCTGTTTTCCTCTTTTTCTATTTTGTGCATATGCCCTTCTAACTAATTTGAATTACCCTACCCTTTAATGCATAGTGCGTAAGGCACTTGACTGCTAACCAGAAGGCTGGCAGTTCAAACCCACCAGCCACTCCTTAGGAGGAAGATGGGGCAATCTACTTCCGCAGTGATATCGCCTTGGAAATCCAAGGAGGGGTCTTTATGAGTCAGGTCCGATTCGATGGCACTTAACCACAACAACCCTTTAATGCATTTAAAAGGCTCCCTTTTCCTCTCCATGAGCAATAGTGAATTATTATATTTATACTTTTCTCCCATTGTCCATTCAGTTATCTGTTTATTTGGAAAGCAAACAAGAATGTTTAAATGTGGTCAGGATGATTTTCCTGAAAGTTCATGAGTAGATCTTTCCTTTTTTTGCTATTTCACTTTTGCATTTAGGCAAATGAGGCAGATCAGAGTGTTCTGCTTGAGGTTTCTTTATGCAACACTCTGTTCTGAGCATGAAGTGTTGTGGTTCTGAGACCACAGACTCCTAAACAGAAACTACAATATTGTTGACACAGTAAGTTGTTCACGTAGCTAGTTAGTCAAAAGTCACAATGTTTTATAATCTTTGACAGGAGTGGTAATACGAAGCTGGGTAGAGAATGGTAATTTACTGAAGGTTATTTGCTAACAAATTCCATGGTGCTCTTATGTCTGTACATGAGCCGAGACATTTTTGTTCTGGAGCTCTCCATCTTCCGGGCTTCTATGTCATGCTTCTTCATTTCTTATATTCAGAATGCCCTACATCTATGCTTTGATGAAAGAGGAATGCTCAAGGATGCATCTGGAAGGATTCCATGAGTCAAGCAGAGCTGTATGTGGTGGTGGAGAGCCCATTTATCACCTGGAGGAACTAAAAAAATCCAATATCCAGGACCATTAATGAATCGTAACACATAATAACAGCAATTCCATTCCATTTGGAAAAGAGGTGCATCCTTCCCACCCTTTGAACATTGTTCACACATACCTTTTAACATTATAGGAACAAGCAAGAGGAGAGAAAGCTGTTACAAGCACACCTTGTAGTGATGCGGTTTTTGAAACCTGCCTCTTAAGTCTTCATGACATCCCAGTGAGCTGGGGAATCTGCTTTCCCTGTAGAGGTCAGGTAACAGTGCATGGAAACTACTTAAGAAGGCCACAAGCCTTAAATAAGAATTGCCATTAGAACTCACTGCCCTTTGTAGAAGACTATAAATATGACCAACAATTTATAAACTAACAAACTGCCCAGCTGGCTGGAAACAGGCCTTCAGATGTTTAAAAAAAGCTGGAAAAGATATTAGAAGTTCTTTAATCCAGACCTTTTGTAATAGAAGAGGAAACAGACATTCCTGGTGGCTGTGAGATAGCTAGGTGAGATTTTCGGTATCCTTAAGTGTGGCTTTCATGCTCAGAAAGATTATCTGAAGGCTACTTTGGTTTTCAGTGCTAATATTCAATTTATTAAAATTGCAGATTCAAAAACCCAGTTATTTCTTAAGCCTTTAAATTTAATTTACAAATCTCATTATTCTTTTCCTAAATCTAGCAATTTTAGCAATCACTTTTAAAGGTTTTTTTTTTTTTTTTTACAACCTAGTTAATTAAATCACTTAAATATTTTAAACTGCACTTATAAATTTAATATATTCGATTTTCTTTTTAAGTATTCCAGTTGTCTGACTAACAAATAAACTTTCCCACGTGCTTAAATAACACTTGTAAATCTCATAAGTTAAGGTTATAAATATAGTAGATCCTAATTATTCTTCATGTTACCATACTACTTACAAACTAGGAAAATTTTGCTTGTAGCTATCAATTTAAAATGGCTTTAAAAAGTCATTCAAATATGCACAAGTGAATTATACAGATGATCTCTTGGATATCCTACCATTTCAAATTCTCTTAAATAATATAAATGATGTCTTTAAAATACCAAGTATCATAATATCTTAAATTTAACAAAAAATAATAATTTGCTGGGATTGATTTACTTCATTGTTTCTGTCCTGAATTCTAAATTTTCCAAGGATTAAATTACTCTTTCACTCAACTAGGAAAGAAAATGTCACACCAAATATGATAGTTAACATTATGTATCATCTTGGCTGGAGATGGTTTTTAGTGGCTGAGCACCTGGATGTTGTTATTCCCCATGGTGAGGTTGGTAATCAACTCCATGGTGGAATCTACTGGAGCAGCTGAATAGCTGCTTTGGAGATGTGGCCTGCTTCTAGTATATAAAAAGCAACTTTGATGAAGGTCTCTAGCTTTTGGCACGCTTCAACCCTGCACATAGCCACTGTTATTCAGCAGCCTCCCATGTTGTCTACAGATCTTGAGACTCTTAATGGACTTGAATCAATGGCCTGCCATGTGGTGTGGTAATGTCAGGGCAGTGCCTCTTTACTTATCAACCTTGCATTTGTCAGCCTCAGCAGCCAGCAGCTGCCTGAGTGAAGAAATCTTCAAGCTTCAGTGAGCTGGGAGCAAGAAAGAGGCAAGAAGCCCAAGGTTTAGGGGATTTCACCCAGTACCTAGAGGCCGGCACTTTGAATTTGGACTTCTAGCCTCAAAAAATGTAAGAGAATAAACTCCTGTTTGTTAAAGCCATGCATCTGTGGTATTTTCTGTTAGAGCAGCACCAAGTAACCAAAACACCAAGGAAGGTGAGGTTGCTATCCTAGCATTGAGGAATTATTGACTCAAAAGAATAGGCTGGAAGAAACAACTTGATTATTGCAAAGACATGGCCTCATTGGTAGTTGCAATAGAGTAGGGACTACAGAATTTTAAAAAAATCTTGTAGCTCCAGTCCCAGGTTTAAACAATGTTGGAACTTAATCCCTTAATCTTTCCTTCACAAAGCTGTAATCATCTGTACGTATGTAGCTAACACAGGTACTTTTTTTTTTTTTTTAATCTGTACTTTCTTAAGATATAGAATATTTTGCCCTTTGGAACTTCACAATGTTATTGTTCCAGTATTTCCTTGGACTGAATAGAGGTTGGATCTGTATTGTTTGTAAATATTTTCATATTGACAGGTTTCAACATCTTGCAAAGGGAGATACTGAAAGTATTTCCAGTTTATCTGCATGTCTTTCCTGGCCTCATCTGACTATGTTCCTACAAATTGAGGTTATGTCTATTTGTACCACACAGCACATCCCTCCTCTGTGCTCTTGCTTGCTGAGTCCCATGATGCATTTGCTTTTGATATAGCTAACAGATTTTAAAATAAATAATAATTAAAAGAGAGAAAATGTGAAGGCAAATATGGGTATGTATGCAAATCTGGAAAGTCACTAAAGCTAATAAAGAAATAAACCGAAAACCAAACTCAGTGCTGTCAAGTTGATTCCAGCTCATATTGGTGTCCTTGTTAGGTGCCATCGAGTTGTTTCTGACTCATAGACACCCTATGTACAACAGAACAAAACACTGACTGGTCCTGTGCCAGCCTCACAATCCTTGCAATACCTGAGCCCATTGTGGCAGCCACTGTGTCAGTCCATCTTGTTGAGGGCCTTCCCCTTCTTTGCTGACCCTCCACTTTACTAACCATGCTATCCTTCTCCAGGAAATGGTCCTTTCTGATAACATAGCCAAAGTAGGTGAGATGAATTCAGGTCATTCTTGCTTCCAAGGAGCATTCTGGCTGCACTTCCTCCAGGACAGATTTGTTTGTTCTTTTAGCAGTCCATGGTACTTTCAGTATTATTTGCCAACATCACAACTCAAAAGCATTAACTCTTCTTTTGTCTTCCTTATTTGTTGTCCAGCTCTCACATGCACATGAACTCTCAAAACTCACTGCCATAGAGTTGGATCTGACTCATAGCAACTCCTCCTTGGGTTTCCGAGGCAGTATCACTACCGAAGTAGATTGCCCAACCTTCCTTCTGAGGAGTGGCATTGAAAGTACCATGGCTTGGGTTAGGTGTGCCTTGGTCTTCAAGGAGACATATTTGCTCTTCAACACTTGAAAGAGGTCTTTTGCAGCAGATGTTCCCAGTGCGATATTTCATCTGATGTCTTGACTGCTGCTTCCATTGGTGTTAATGGTGGAATCAAGTGATATGAAATCTCTAACAACTTTGATTTTTTTCTCTACTTATTATGATGCTGCTTATTGGTCCAGTTGTGAGGATTTCCGTTTTCTTTTTTTTAATGTTGAGATGTAATCCATGCTGTAGATTAAAGTCTTTAATCTTCATCAGTAAGTACTTCAAGTCATTCTCACTTTTAGCAAGCAAAACTGTGTCCAACTCATAGCAACCATAAATAAATATTAAAATTCTGTTATGTATCACTTGTTCAAATTGGGTATTTGATTATATTGTGAGAGGCAGAGTACCTCCAATGGTTAGAATGAGGGAGTCAGACTATTTGATTTTGCTCCCATTCCACGTCTTACGGCTCTGTGATCATATGTTAGCCGGGTTTCAGGTAACTCATCTATGAAACAATGTTAGAATCTGCCTTATAGTTGTTGTGTGTACTAGACCCAATAGGATGGAAGTTTTTAGGGTCAACTATTTTTTATCTTGGACTAGTGAATAAGACATATGACTAGTAACAAGAAGGTTGGTGGTTCAAACCCACCAGCCCCTCTGCTGACAGAAGACTGGACAATCTACTTCAGTAAAGATTTATCACCTCAGAAACATAAAAGGGGTCACTATGAGTCAAAATTAACTCAATGGCAGTGAGGTTTTTTGTTTTTTTTTTTTGAGTATTTTTGTCTGGTTCTTGCTATACCCCCAGCACCAACAATAATATCTGGATGTGGTATATGTTCATATTTAATTAAATGTGAAGTGCTTAAACAGTCACTGACATGTAGAAAATGTTCAAAAAATGCTGGCTATTGTTATGTTTTGGTAACAGCTTTCCCACAATAATTTGCATATTCTTAATCTTATGCTGATTTTTAGAAAGTAGTTGATTAATCCCCATGCCAGTGATTATACCTGTGTTTGTGATATGTGATAGTACTTTCACTTAGAGAAAAGAAACAGAGGAAAAAAAAAAAAAATCTTAGCAAAGCTGAATTACTCCTATACTGGGATCCCACATAATTTACAGTTTTCTGGGTTTGTGGGTCATCATACTTATCCAGCTCAATATTTCTGCATTTCAGTTTTTACTGACTTCTTTTTTGAATGTCTCTTGTGCCTAACTTCCTTGATTCTCCCTTAGCCTTTTTCCCTCTGTGATCTTCCTTTGCTCACACTTTAATGAGGGCAGTATCTGAAGGTCAATCCCCGACTATTTATTTTCACATTTCATCTAGTCTTCCTGGCTGATCTTATCAACTGGTCTAGCTTCAAATAAACTTACCTTTATTCCTGTCCTTGACCACCTTCCTCTAGTGTGTAATGTTTGTGATGCTCCCAAACTCTGATAATAGCATCAGCTTTTTCTCATATTTGAAATCTTAGTGATCTTAGAACTGTAATAGTAGACAAAATCTTCACTTTCTCACCATATATGTTCAGACATTCATTAGTAACCACCTAAGCTCTTGGATCATATTCTATTTGGTCTTCCTGCTTCCAGTAGATGCCTCTTCCAACCAATCCTGTATACTGCTGCAAGGGTAAACTTCTTCATAACAAGATCAAATAATATCCAAAGTTTTGAAAGGCTCTGAGTTCTCTCATTTCAATTGTCTCTACCCTTACATTCTTTCCATGTGCCTTATGTTTATTTATATGAAGCCCAATCTATTCACCATTCTCTAAAGTACCCTTCTCCCACTGCTATAGGAAGAATAATGATCCCCAAAGGTGTCTATATTCTAATACCTAGCATATGTGAATATGACAAGGGGCAGTTAGGACTAGATAATGACTTAAGGTTCCTAATTTGCTGACCTTGAACTAGAGCTATTATTCTGGATTTCTCAGGTGGGTCAATGAAATCACAAGAGTTCTTACAAGTGGAAAAGGAAGTCAGAAGAGGAGAGGCAGAACGATATGTGACAAGAGAAGATGAGCAAATTTAAGCAACATGAGGGTGCTCTATCCACCATTTCTGATGATGAAAGGTGACCATGAGCCAAAGAATGTGGATGGCTTCTAGATGCTAAAAAGAAACAAAAATTCATTCTCTCCTAGAGCCTCCAGCAAGAAACACAGCCCTGCTGACACTTGCTTTTAGTCTAATGATGACTAAGCTAAATTACAGAACCATAAGATAATAAATTGGTGTTATTTTAAGCCTTTAGATTTGTGGTAGCTTGTTATAGCAGCAATAGGAAACTAATACAGACACCTTCACAATTTTACTTAAGTGACTTATGATATTGGGAATAAGCTTTCTTTACATCTACTTACTGAAGTCTGATAAAAACTTCAAGGCTTAGCAGAAAACTGTTTCCTGCATCAATTCTTATTAGATACCTATGTGAATGTGTGTGTGTGTGTGTGTGTAACCTTGGATTGTGAGTGTCCAGAATAGGATTTATATGTTATTAATCTCAGCATACCCTCACAATTTCAAATACAAAGCTTTATCACAATGTTACTGTTATTTTAATCAAATTGTAAAAATGCAACACATTGGAAATGGTGCTAAACATAAGAGTCCTAAATGCCCACAAGATGGAGATATTTCCTTAGATAAGTAAGTTCTGTGCTGTAGCATGAGATCATTTCCTTTTGGATCCCTTTAAAAAGTGGAATTTTAATTATCTTTAGTTGAAAATGGGAAGGATTTGGAGT
>NW_006921611.1:1331950-1337713 GCF_000298275.1 Orycteropus afer afer
CACACACACACACACACACACACATACACACACACATGTCTCACAGGACTTTTGTAAACAGGAAAACTGCATACTAACAAGTGCAGTATAGGCCAATGATGGCTTGTGAGTCACTGAGTGTAGAAGAGTTATGTAATACATTTGTCCAAGTCCCTGTTAGCAGAAGGTTGGAAGAAAATTGGGATAGTATTTAGCTTGCTGCAATTTTTATTTTATTTTTTCTGTTGGAATAAAAATTGAAATCAAGGGAACCCTCATGTGAAGAAAATTTGATAAATGGTGAGTTTTCAGGTGTGTGAACATGTATGACTATAAAATTAGCATGTAAGGACATCTACAATGTCCTCTGAAACCTCTTCTGACAATTAGGCTTTGAATGTGTAAGTTCATGTTCCTATGCTCTCACCAACCTTTCCTTAAGTGTCCTTCCTTTAAAAAAAAAAAAAAAAGTCCTCTCATTCAGGTACCATTTGTGTATTCATTAATTAACAATGTTGTTGTTGTTATTTGCCGTCGAGTCGGCCCGACTCATAGCGACCCCTCCTTGGGTTTCCAAGGCAGTATCACTACGGAAGTAGGATTGCCCAACCTTCCTTCCGAGGAGTGGCTGGTGGGTTTGAACCGCCAGCCTTCTGGTTAGCAGTCAAGTGCCTTAACCACTATGCTACCAGAGCTTATTTTCCAACTTTCTTTTTTGAGGCCTCAACCAAAGCTACTTTCTCTTCCCTCCCCAATTCCACTCTTATCATGGAGATATGTGGTGTTCTGGGAAGATGAGAAGAGGAAGTATGGGAAGTATGTGGACACACTGAGTTAGTTGGTTTCAAAGTGAGTGGACTGACAGTTTGAAAGCACAAGTTAAGCTACGAAGGCAGGGTACAAGATACTTTAAATTCAGCTGTAATGCATGAGATTGTCAGACTCGTCCTCTTAGATATGCATCATTAATGTTCAGAGTAATCCAGTGCCATTATTTTATGTCTAAAAGCATCCTAGCCATAATGAAACTATGACAGACACAAAATTAAGGTGTGTTTCAGTAACTTATCAATGACTGTCTCCAAATATTTAAAATATTTTCAGATAGAGAAGGAAGAAAATAATCTTATTTAATGTGGCATTTTATGTAAAACTGAATGAATAATGTTTGGGATGGGGGTTTGTTTAGTATCTTACAAGCAAAACCCATTACCATCTGGTCAATTCTGATTCACACTACACAATAGCACAAAGCAGAACTACCCCATAGGGTTGACAAGGCTGTAAATCTTTGTGGAAGCAGACTGCCACATCTTTTCCTGCCAGGAGGCTGGTGAGTTCAAATCACACACTTTCAGTTAGCAGCCAAGCATGTAACCACTGCAGAAATAGGGCAGTGGTTTATTTTACAGCAAGAGGTATGTAATCATGGATTGTGCTTCTGATAACCAAAAGGCTTTCACCAAAAGGCTGGGTGATTGATCACCTTTTAGTGAAAGGCTAGGTGGGAAGTGGTATTGGATGACCTTTTTTTTCCTTCCATATTGAATAAAAATCATATGATGTTATCAAAAGAATATATATACACACATTTAAATAACTATTTAAGTTTCTTTAAAAGAAATCCACGATGTGCTGAGTTATTCCTTAAAAATAGCACTCCAACTTTAAATTATTATTAAAACAGACTCCATCTGCTTTTACTTTAGTCAGATAACTCCCTCAACATCAAAATCAAGATAGCCCTCAGAATGCAGTAGTTGATGAAATTAACTTAAGTTCAAGGCTTGTGGTATAAGGGATTTTCTAATATTATAGTGATGACTATTGAAATCATATTAAAATGAAAACTCAGGTAAATGGAAATATGGAAGTGCTTTTGATGGGTTACAAAGGCAAGGAGCACCAGCTATTTTTTTAATACTTATTTTATAAAATTATGGTAAAATAACTGTAACATAAAATTTTCCACTTTATCCATTTTAAATTATATATGATAACTGTACAACCATCACTGCTATTTCCAAAACCTTTAAATCCCTCTAGAAACTCAGTGCCGCCATATACCAATAATTGCCCACTCTCCCCCGCCTCTATATTCTGTTGTTATTGTTAGGTCCCATCTAGTCAGTTCCACCTCACAGTGACCTGATGTACAACAGAACGAAATGCTGTTTGTTCTTGCACCGTCCTTACAACTGTTGCCATGCTTGAGCCCATTGTTGCAGACACTGTGTCAATCCACCTTGTTGAGAGCCTTCCCCTTTTGTGCTGACTCTTTACCAAGCATGACATCCTTCTCTAGGGACTTATCCCTCCTGATAACATGACCAAATCATGTGAGTCAAAGTCGCACAGCCTAATTTCTAAGGAGCATTCTAGCTGTACTTCTTCCAATATAGATTTGTTAGTTCTTCTGGCAGTTCCTTGTATATTCGACTTCTAATCTACTTTGATCTCTATGCATTTCTAGATACTTTTTATAAGTAGGTTCGTACAACATTTGTCTTTTTGTGTATTTCACTCTGCATGTATCAGAACTTCACTTCTCTTTATGGCTGAATGAAGCTAGCTCTTTCTACCAATATCTACAGGTCTCCTTGCTTTACCTGCACTCTTTGAGAAATCAAAGTCAACCTTCATGTTGCGTAAAATAACTCGTGCTGATACTTGGATTTCAGTATTTTGTTTTGTTTTGTTTTTTAAAGGAGAAATGAATTGCCAAACTTGGATATTAAGTTCTGAGCTATCTTTTGCACAGCTGTGATCTCACTGTTGATAGTGTTGTTGTCTGTGGCTCTGCCTCCTTGAAGGATTATATTTATGAGTAAGCCTGGAGGTCAAGATTCTCCCTTCTTTAAAGCTATGTCATAACCCAGAATGGTCTCTAGCACTAATTGACTTATCACTTGGCAACTGACAGCAACTTGCTTTGTGACTTTTAATCTTACAAAGTGATTGGAGTCACATTTTGCTATCATTTCTGAATAGCAACACATGGTGTCATTGAATAGAGCTCCTGGCAAAGAAGGTGTGATTTCCAGGGGACTGTGTTTATGACTTCTTAATTAGGATCTTTTTCTTCAGCATGCTGCATTAACAGGTGGGTTAAGAGAAAATAGAAGGAGTGGGAGTACTTGGGAATGGGAAAGCTCTTAATTGGAGTTAGGATTTGGAGAAAAGTGGCCAAAGAAGCCTCTGCAGAGAGAAAATAAAGAAAATATTCATGCCATGTGGAAGATGGGAGTTGGGAAAGTGGTAGTTGATAATATGAAATAATCTATTATTGCATGCTCCTCAACAAATTCAATTTACTTTAGTCATATAAAAGGAGTGGTTAGTCTATTCTCATGAAACAGAAAGCAAATATTATAAACAGTTAAAAATTTGAAGCCAAATAGATTTGACTTAAACTTATATAATTTATTTAGTAACTGTAAACCTTGTTTTTTTCCATCTTTAATATTATAATAATTGTACTTATCTAACAGCATTGTTAAGGAGCTCTGGTGGTGTAGTGCCTAAGGCAATTGACTGCTAACCAGGAGGTTGCAGGTTCATACCCACCAGCCACTTGCACAAGGAAGCGAGAGTATTGACTTCAGTAATGATTTACCACCTCAGGAAGCCAGTGCGTGTTGTTATGAGTAGGAATTGACTCGCCAACAGTGGATTTGGTTTGGTTTTGGTTAATAACATTGTTAAAGAAATATTGGTGGTGTAGTGGTTAAAGCATTTTGTTGTAAACCAAAAGGTCAGGGGCTGAACTGACCAGCCACTCCATGGGATAATGAGAAGGTATTCTGCTTCCATAAAGATTTACAGCCTTGGAAACCCAGTGGGGGTTGCTGTGAGCCAGAATCAATTTGATGTCAGTAAGATTGATTTTTGGTTTAACGGCATTATTGTAGCCCGTAGGTGGTGCACATGGTTAAGTATCCAACTACTAACTGAAAAGCTGGTGGTTTCAGTCTACCCAGAGATGCCTCCATGGAAAGACCTGGTGATCTTCCAGAAGATCACAGCCAATGAAAGCTCTATGTACAGTTCCACTCTGAAACACATGGGATAAGTGGGAGTCAGAATTCAGTTGAAAGCAACTGGGTGGATAGGGCCATTTCTTGCTGTTACAGTAAATGGATAGAAAATACTTAGCCTAGTACAGGCAGTCCTGGGTTATGAATGAGATCTGTTTGTAACTGTGTCTTGAAGTGGAATTTGTAGGTGAGTTGGAACAGGTGCATACAGTTCTTAGTTAGCCTTTTTTTAGTACAAGAAAAGACTGGAAGCCTTTTCAATAATTTAAAACCTGCATGTGCAGCATGTGAATGTGATTGTGTTGAAGAATCTGTAGGAAGAGGGGGCTGGTTCAGTTGTTTCAAAATGAGGACAGATGACAAATTTACATACCATTTAAGGGCAAGTACTAGTTGTCCACAAGTATACAAGGGACTGCCTGTATACATCACATCAAGACTACCCAATAAAGGGAAAAACATTATCTTCAGAACCAAAGTTAAGGAACACATACAAAAAAACCCCAAAAACTCACTGCCATCAAGTTGATTAGACTCATAGCGATCCCTCCTTGGGTTTCCCAGGTGTTATCACTACAGAACTAGATCGCCCAATCTTCCTTCTGAGAAGTGGCTAGTGGGTTTGAATGGCCAGCCTTCTGGTTAGTGGTCAAATGCCTTAGACACCACACCACCAGAGCTCTCCTAAGGAACACATAAGTGACCAAAAATAGTCATCCTTTACAGCTCAGATGCACATATTGAGTGCCTGTATTTTGGGGAAAAGGAACTATGCTGACCTGATTTTAATACTATCTTTCCTTTTAAATATTGATTTAATAACTTTTCAGTGCTTTCATTTTTCTACCTTTCTAGGAGATCGTTTGTATGAAATGCTTACTTATCTCACAGAGAAATCAGAAAGGTAGATATTATGATATTTCCATTTGACCAAAGTAGTATTTTTGAAGGTAAGTATAATTAATGCCTTTCCACCAGAAGACCTGAATGATCAATATGAGGTTTCCAGCTCAAAATCAGATATCCTGACCCCATTATTACATTTTTGCCTGACATGCATCACAGTTTTGTCCCTTAAGAGAGGAAGAAATCTCAAAACATGATATTGTTGTTGTTGTTAGGTGCCATCAAGTCATCTTCAACTCATGTTGTTGTTGTTGTTATGTGTCGTCGAGTCGTCTCTGACTCATAGCGACCTCTCCTTGGGTTTCTGAGGCAGTATCACTATGGAAGTAGATCACCCAGTCTTCCTTCTGAGGAGTGGCTGATGAGTTTGAATGGCCAGCCTGCTGGTTAGCAGTTAAGTGCCTTAGGCACTACGCCACCAGAGCTCCCTCTCCAACTCATAGCAACCTCATGTGCAGCAGAAAGAAACACTGTTCAGTCCTGAGCCAGCTCCACAATCCTTGCTATACCTGAGCCCATCGTTGCAGCCACTGTGTCAATCCATCTCACTGAGGGCCTTTCCCATTTTCATTGTCCCTCCACTTTGCTGAGCATGATATCTTCTCCAGGGAATGGTCTCTTCTGACAACATGGCCAAAGTTGGTGAAATGAAGTTTGGCTATTCTTGCTTCCAAGGAGCATTCTGGCAGCACTTCTTCCAGGATGGATTCGTTAGTTCTTTTAGCAGTCCATAGTATTTTCAGCATTCTTCGCCAACACCACAACTCAAAGCTTCAACTCTTCTTTGGTCTTCCTCTTTCATTGTCCAGCTCTTACATGCTTATGAGATGATTGAAAATAC
>NW_006921611.1:1338173-1342421 GCF_000298275.1 Orycteropus afer afer
CCTGAAACACTCCCTTCTTAATTTTAAACCATGCAGTGTCCCTTTGTTCTGTTTGAATGACAACCTGCTGGTCAATGTACAAGTTCTTCATGAGCACAATTAAGTGTTCTGGAATTCCCATTGTTCTCAATGTTATCTATAATTTGATATTTGATAATCGAATACATTTGCATAGTCAGTAAAACACAAGTAAACATCTTTCTGGTGTTCTTTGCTTTGAGCCAAGATCCATCTGACATCAGCAATGATATCCTTGTTCCACATCAGGCATGTGATAAAGGAATTTTCTTGAGGTATGGGAATGAATGAGAGCATCCTGGGACTTCTTTCCCTTTTGTCCCATTGAATGTATGACACATACGTACCCCTATTCCTTGGAAGGAAGGTTGGGCAATCTATTTCCATAGCGATATTGCCCCGGAAACCCAAAGAGGGGTCACTATGAGTTGGAGCCAACTGGACAGCATTGCGTTTATTCCTACTTATTATTTTATTATCTGACATTTCACATTTATGATAATGGTAAAAATCTATTTGACTATTTCTCACATTAATGGCATATGTCTGGCAGTCACAGTCACTGAAGTGTGAGGCAAGAGTAATGCTGGTTGTGGTGGTTAAGGTTATGTGTTAGATTGTCTGGGTGGGCCATGATTCTCATTGGTTTGGCAGTTATATAATGATGTATTTGGCAGTTGTCTAATGATGTAATTTGACACTTATGTAATGGTAAAATTTAGCAGCTTTGTAATGTTGTAAGTTGCCACTTTTTAATGATGAAATTTGGCAGTTACATAATGATATAATTTGGTAATTATAATGTAATTTTGCAGTTATGTAATGATGTAGTCATCCTCCATTTTGTGATCAGATGTAGTCATGCTCCATTTTTGGAATTACACTGGTTTTTGCATAATGACAGGGTCTTTGGAATCTAACCATATTAATAACTAAGGAGTATTATTATTAAGCCTTTATTTGTCTTTGGGTACCATTGATAAAAGGTTGTAACATGTTGTTGTTATTAGTTGCCAACAATGGTGCTGGACAAATTTCCGGTCTCAGTGATTTCTTTTTGGATTTGATTTTAATGATTTTCTAAATCCCAAACCAATTGCTATTGAGTTGATTCTGACTCACAGAGACCTTTTAGGAAACAGTATAACTGCCCCATAGGGTTTCCAAGGCTGTAAATTTTTGTGAAGCATACTGCCTCATACTGCCCATGGGGCAGCTGATGAGTTCAAACTGCCAACATTTTGGTTAGCATCTGAGTGGTTTAACCATTTCATCACCAGAAAAATGTTGAACAAACATTCAGTCAGGAGCTAAGAATGAAGAAGTAAATAAATACAACAAGTAGCTGAAGAGACAAACAGATATGAAAATAATTACAATTAATTGAGATGTACTCAAGTCTTAGTTATCAATGTAAGTCTCATTGAAATGATGTTGGGATTTTATTAGACTCTCCTCCTTTACATATGCCTTTGTGACCATGATATAACCTGTTAAAAATCTATGTAATTTACTCATTAATGTGACAAACATTTATTGAACATTTTTTTCTTCCAGTCATGGTACTTTGTTGAACCCGTGGGCAATTGATCATGGATTCTGCTATTAAGGAAGTTATGTTCTATTTGAGAAAGGAAGACATACATATGTATACTTACTTCTAAGGATTAGCACAGATTTGTATAGTAAAGCACAATTTAGCCATATTGGGTGAGAATACCACCATCACTATCACCACTGCTATCACTACAGCCTTGCATTTGTAATATTTTATCTTTCAAACATGTTTCACATACATTATCTGAGGTAATGCTTTCAATAACTGATTACAGACAAGTTTCCAGTTTTCAGCTATAGAACTGACTGTAAGTGGTTTAAATACTAGTCTCAGTTCACAAAGCAAGCTAGTAGGAGTTTTATCACTTGAACTTAGATTTTCTGATTCTGATGCCACAAAGCATTTAGAGAACCAGCTGATTCTCTAAGTTACCTTCAATCCCCATTTCTCATACTAAACTATCACTTGACAAGTAATATTTCATGAACTTGTTCTACACTTAGAAGTGACAGATGATTTTTAGCTACTAAAATCTTGATCTGACATTTATTTTAGCCCCCAGTATCCAGGGAATAACTATTCCAAGAAATTCCTTATGTAAATTAATATCTTCTATAATTTGCTTTATATATGTAGAAGCATTGATTAGAAGATTTCACAAAGAACAAGGAATTAACAAATTAAGCAAATCGGCTTCCCATTCTTCTTATCCCTGTAACTGGAAGGTACCTCATACCAAAAACCAAACTTAACTGCCATTGAGTTGATTCAACTCAAAGCAACCCCTCCTTGGGTTTCCGAGGCACTATCTTTGTGGAAATACATTGCCCAATCTTCTTTCTCAGAAGTAGCTGGTGGGTTTGAACCGCCAGCCTTCTGGTTAGCAGTCAAATGCCTTAGGCACTATGCCACCAAAAAGCTTGTCTTATTTTAGTTAATAAAACACTCAGTGAAGGCTCTAATACTTCTTTTTTAAATTTATTTATTTTTTTAATTTTTATTGTGATTTGGGTGAAAATTTACAGAGCAAATACACTTTCCATACAGCAGATCACACACACTTTGTCTCATGACATTGACCACAATTTAGCACAATGCAACATCTCCTCTCCCACGTCCTTCCGATAGGTACCACTTTCCTGTGACCCATCCCTCCACGCACTCCAACCCCCTGAGCTGTCTCCCTGTGCCTGAGCAGCCCTTCTTTCTCTCTTGCTTCTTCTCTCCAAGGAGTGTATCTACCTCAGATAAATGCTCAACTAGTATGCCTGTCTACTGCTTGCTGGAAGCTACAGGTGTGTGTTCAATTCCAGACTTGAAGGGCAGCTAGGAGTCATAGTCTCAGTGGTTGCACCAGGCTCCATCGGGCCAGTAAACCTGTTCCCCGCTTTTTTTTTTTTTTTTTTTAAATGATTTTGACTTTTGTTTCACATTGTTCCCCCTGTCTATCCAGGATCTCCTACAAAGATCCTTTTCCAAGTGGTTGACAGTAGTAGCCAAGCACCATCTATTTCTTCTTGTCTCATAGTCATATAGGCTGCAGATTGGATAGTGTACTGGTTGCTAGGACTGATTGTTTCCATGAATTTTTGGTTTTCTTCATTCTTCTTGGCCCTGGACGAGGAAAGACCCATCGTTGCATCTAGATCACAGCTTGCAAGCTTTTAAGATCTCAGTTGCTACTAGCCACAGTAGAAGATGGGACAATGATTTGTGTAGTATGTTATGCCAAGTGAGCTTGATGTCCTCTGGGACTATGGTCCAGAGCCCACAGGTTCAACTGCTTGGCCACAGCCAGCTACCCAGAGGGACCAAGTAGACTAAAACCTTGCTCCTTGTCAGCCCCATTATACACCTGGGAATTCAGATCATACACATAAAGTTATTGGACTACTATCTGCCAACCCTATACATGTTCTTGGGTGCATTCTTCACTTCATATAGATACCTAATATTTCAGCCTGTCCTCCCATCTATCCACCCATATACCTGTGTTTGCCTTCACTGAGCATGTCATATTATATGTGCACAAGTGTTCATCTTTGTTGTCTGTACTTCCCACGTACCTCTCTATATCTTTCTCTTCCTCAATGCCACAATATTGATCACTCACATTTGGTACATTGCCTTTTTCTTAAGGCTCTAAAACTTAAAATGAATTACAAAGCCTTTTAAACCAACTGCTAGAATATTACAAAACTCAATAAATATTTTTTACTGTATTAATTCAAGTTCTCTGGTGGACCGCAAAGCAATTAATACCAAAGGAAAGCTAGAAAAGCATCAACATTTTGATTAAAACATTCCATCCTATTACATCTTTCTCTTGATAGTATATATCCTTGTCTTTTTCCTTCTTTGTGATAAAGATTTAGATAACACTATGGGATCTAGCGATGTTATTGTGATGCAGTAGAACACAAATACTTTCTTTATGTTATTTCTTAATGAGTTAAACATAGTGTTAGAGACATCTTTTGCCTGATGGCTATTATAGAATGTGCTGTTTGGTGGGTAGTTAAAGATACATTGTGTTATTAGAAGAGGAAGCCATTACAATGAGATATATTGATGTCATAGTGTGAATTACCGCCAACCATGTAATGGCTATGTAAATTAAAATAAAATAAAAAAGTCAGTGTTTTCTTTGTAATTGAGAATAAGATCCCTCT
>NW_006921611.1:1342521-1377312 GCF_000298275.1 Orycteropus afer afer
CCTTAGCCACTACACCACCAGAGCTCCCAAAATAATAATAATAATAATAATAATAATAATAATAATAATAAAAGGTCAGTGTTTTCTTTGTGATTCAGGATGTGACAGGTAGTATTTTTCTTAGACTCTGTTTTTAAGGAGTTATGACAAAAATATAATGAAAAAAGACAGTGAGACAGACCTCAAGTATATAGTATTTAAATTACGTTTAAGACTTATGCAGAAACTAGAGATCAAGTCCCTATTATAAGAAAGCAAATGCAGTCTTGAGCTTTGTGTATTTAGACAAGAAGATATCTTTAGAAGAACACTTCATATTCCCATAGGTCAGGGAGTGTCATGTTGAAGAAGAGTGTATTGTATGTGATCAGAGTAGTGAGCATAGTCAGGGGAATGACACTAACAGAGGGATGAGCAGCAGTAGTTTAGAACATGCATTGGAAAGAGAGAGTGAGTTTGGTGAGCATCAGGCTATAAGAGCAGCTCAGAAATGAGGGTCTGATGAGTGATTCCTGGGGACATGAGTGGGTTGCCAGGATGAGCAGAAAATTGATAAGTGGTGTTAAGCAACAATGAATGATGGTGTTGGAGGGAGGTAGAAAAGGAACTATTTAGAAAAAAAAAAAAATATGGAAAAAGTGTAAAAGTTTTTATCCTAATACACAATTCCCTGATAAGCAACAAGATAACTATGATTTTGCTTTTTGATTGGAAATTAAGATACAGTCTGACAAGAATGACAGCATACTTATAGGAAAATATGTGGAAGTAGAGACCATTTGGGGAGAAATGTTAAAATATGGGGCAGGTAGTTTATGTCACCATGAGACCGCTTTGTAAATAAAAGAGAGTGCAAAGGTGTTTTTTTAAGTAGACTATGAACTGAGAATTTCCTGGAAGTATGATTGAGATTTACTTAAGGTCAAAGAAGTATTTAGCAACCAACATGAGTAGAGAACCCTGTCAACTTGGACTTTTCCATGATAGCTTGCTTGTCTTTGCATGAGCAATTGTAAGTAGAGAGAGGATAAAGAGAGAATGAAAATGGAAAACAAAGATACTGGGATGGAAGACATTGCATAATAACACAGTTGGGAAGCCAACTCTTCCACAATGGTTCAGTTGCTCAAGTGTAGGAGTAACAAAAGCAAACCCCAAAGGCAAATCAGAGTTGTGATCTTACCAGAATGAGAGAGTAGTGAACCAAACTAAATAGAATGTGAAAATATTATTCAGGTTGTCACTCGTAGAATACAGTGTTTCTTTGAACATGATTGCTCTGACAGTGGCTAACGGAGCTGCTAAGAAATGTGTGCTTTGATGACCTCGATAACAGAGAAGGTGCCAACTTCACATTACAATGTGGGAGGAATAAGAGAGGGTAAGCATTATGTAGTTTCTGCAAATGAGTTCATCTGGGGCAGGGGGAGGTGAATAAAATTAAGCAACCAACTAGAAAAATGTATTCTGAAATAGAGAATCCATATTTATCCTAGAAGGTAAGTTTCACGAAGACAGGTATTTCTGTGTGCTTTGATTGCTGCTGTATCACAAGCATTCAGAATAGTGCCTGACACATGATAGGCATTCAATAAATATTTATTGAATTTTTGGATGGATGGATAGATTGATGGGTAGATGATGAGCAATACCCTCTGATACCTTTTTCCCATCCAGCATGAATTAACTGGCATTCACCCAGAATTGAAAGATACATCTTAAAAACATTTTCCTTAAAATTGAAAGAAGTCCCTTCATAAGCTTGAGAGCCTCCTGCAGCTGCAAGAATGATGTGAGATGCATCTAATCTTTCACCTTTTTATTAAGTCAGCATTCTCAACTGAGAGCACTGAATGGTGAAGGTACAAACCACCAGGATAATAATTAGATTTCATTTGCTTTGGGGCATTGAATAAAAACTTACCATATGTGCACACAACTGAAAATATGGCAGAGATATGTTTGGCTATTTTTGGTGTGGATGTGGATGTGCATGTGTACATATGTGGTATATATTAAATGTACATATACAATGTTTACATTCTGATGTATATCTATGCAATATGTTCACTAAGTTATTACAAACTGTCCCTCTTTTCTTCTCTATTCTGCTCAACCTTTTCCTAATGGTTTACCATATTTCATTCTTAATCGTGCCTATTTCCTGATCCTTAATATTTGTAAATGAGAAAGAATAACTGTTGTTTTTTTGTTTTGTTTCTTCACTTGACAATGTTTTGTTTTGTTAGTGTGTTTGATTTTTAAATGGCTTACAACTGTGTGAGGTTCCTCATTAGAACAGCAGACCCGAATATTCCTAAAACAGGGATAACAATAGTTGACAGATGTACTACCAGCAAGTGGGGAAAATATACTTCCAGTTATGTTGTATATACTGACTGTTGTTATGTGTAAGTAATAATTATTGCTATTGTGGCAGAGTTTGTGAACATTAAATAATCCATAAGCTTTCCTGTTTTTACTGGCCTCTTTTCCAGTTAGAGAAAGACTATGGGACTAGTTCCGGCCAATGGACACACAAGTGTGATGTGTCACTTGTTGGAGGAAGCAATTAAAAGGCCATGAGTTGCCTCCTCAAAGACCATGTGTTGAGATTGTGGCCTCACAAGGTGAAGCCATCTTATCAGTCCCTGAGTCCTGGAATGAGGAAGACCCCCATTGACCTGCTTTGAAGGTTAAGGAATAACTTTCCTTATTAGCCCACTGTGATTCTGTTGCTTGTTGTAGTAATGAAGATCAATTACCCTGAGCAATATATAAGGCTTCATTAACAGAAACACTTTACAGTGGTGAAAGGAGTGAATCAGAAAAATCTTAGTTCTTTGGCTTTGATACTCAGAGCCTTAGTAGGTGAAGTGGTCGTTGTATAAATCACAAAAGTCATGGGCAACTAAACTGGGGAAAGGACACAGAAACTGAGTTTAGTTTTCCTCCCCAGAGGGTTGGATTTGCGGGCTAGGGGGCTTTATCTACATCTTTAGCATTTTGGAGGAATGGAAAAAATATCCAGGAAAATTAAGGAGAAAGGGGTTGGGTGGTTGGTTTTGTTTTGCTTGCTTTCATTTTCTTTAAACTTAAACAAAAATGTGATATAAACAAGAAGGGGATTAATTCATGAGTACAGACTTAGTAGTATCAGTAAAAATCAAAATGAGAGCACTTCAATGAAACAGTGACACAAAAAAGGTCCAGATCTGAGACTGCTGCACGTATGTTTTACTCCACGTGCTACAATTTTTTTTTTTCCTTTTGTATTTTTGAGAGGCATGCCTACAGCAGTCAAGTACAGGTCTGTGAGATGACTTTTTGTTTTGTTTGTGAGCAGCCACCACAGCCACCCAGAGCCTGGTCGCCACCTTGTCTGTGCTGGCTATGTTTCATGTCCCAGACATTGGGCTTGCCTGTGCATCTGTGCATGGTGTGCAGGACACTCAAGCTTGTCTTGTCCCTCTAGGTTGTTGCAGACTTCCCTGGTGATTCCCCTGTGGAGCCCACCAATAGCACTAACTTCTTTTGCCAGGCAAGACCCCTCAGAACTGGTGGATAGAAGGGAGAGCAAGGCAAATTTCGGCTCCTTCTTCTAGAATTATTTGTCCTGAAAACATTCATACTGGTTTGCCTTTGTTTTCATAAGGGAGGTGGTGACAACTTGGTCTAGATCCAAATTTCTTGTTTTGCTTTAGTTTCAAAATATCTCTGCGTAGGTACAGGCTATTGACACTTATGACCATAATGACCTATCCTTTTTTTCTATTATGTACATCTGTTGGGAGTCCATAGTCTCTATGGGGAGGTATCATTTCTCTTTTATTATTGAACATCTGTTAAGCATCACTTGGCAGATTCTAGCACCATCATTTTCAACTAATGTTTTTGGAGTGCCCAATGGGTGCTTGGCCTGGAATAAATAGTGTAGTTACTAGACTGAAAGATGTTTGCGGGAAGTGTTTTTGCCATCATTGACTCCTCATCATCTGTCAGTATGTTGCACACAGACAGAGCTCAATTAATGTCTCTTAGTTTGGTTTTAAGGCAGTGGAGCTGTGTGAGTTGGAGTAATTCTTCCCTCTGACTCCAAGGGGCCTGCTTTCTGTCTCTTGCTGTTCTTTGAGGGCCATTAATCTTTTAATAACCTTTCAAATGACTCTTCTGTAAACAGAAGTCTGAGAGCCACTAAGTTAGGCCATGGACCTTCACAAGCATGCTGTAATAGTAAAAATGCCAGCCTAGAACTTAGGAGAGATGAATTCTAGCTCTAGATTTGTAGTGAAATCACCAGACTTCACTAATAGTCTCTGTGTTTTAGTTTATTCTTTTAACTATAAATGTTGTTTCCTTCCAACTCTAAATTTCATTCATTTCTGATTATATTTTCCTTCATCTCAACATTTTCTGAGGAAACTGTTTTGCAGTATCGTGTTTGAAGCCCCATATGCAGAGAGAAACTGTGCATCTCCCATAATATAGAACCTAAACACTCCCTGGCTTTGACTGTCACCACACAGAGGTAGAGCAGAAAGCAGTTTTCCTCGAAGTCACCTGACAGGCTGTTAGTTTCTTCTAGTCCCTCTTCTCAGTTCTCCCCACCTTCTGCAAGGCCACATTCCTAGATTAGTCTCCAGTGAAATTCAGACCTCTCCTGAAAATAAAGACAGCTCCATCTACAGTAGTTCTTTCCTGTTTATTTTTCTCCTCAAAGCTCAGGCTGGAAAACTAAATGAAGGATTATGCATATGTATCTTTTCATTTTTTCCAAGCTCCGCAGCCCAGGGTCTGCATGTTCAGTTGTGATGCTTTGATCACCCATCTGGCATTAATATTGATTTCTATTCTGATGCTGCTTCTGCTGCTTCTTTTTTTTCTTCTTTTTTTTTTTCTTCTCTTTCTGCTCCTGGAATTAGGGGTCTACCTCCAGGATCATTATTTCATTCCTTCTGTGATTATTATAGCAGAACATGTGTTTGAATGTTTAGCAATGTCCATTGCATTGAACAGACAACCTTTCTGGCTTAGCTGATGTATTGTACTCGAAGAGACACTCCCACTAATCTTCTTAGGTAATTTTCTTTGTACTTTAAAAGACAAATGCCTGCTTTTGTGATTCATTTCTCTTAATTTTGAAATTATTCCAAGGCCTCATTTTACTATGTTAGAATGTAGCCCGTTTCTTTTTCTCTGTCTTTGATTAATTTAAGAATATCCTTATCATTTTCCATGATAATTATTTTCAGTGTACCTACTGCTTCCACAGCCTGAGACCAATAGTATTTTATCTTCAGTTCTGTTTTTTTTTCTTCTCTTTCTCATCTATTATATATCATTTTGCCATTTACCTTCTTAATTTCAAAGACTGAATTATATGACTGAAAATCAATCTCTTTTTTCTTTCTTCAAAGAATGATTTTTATGCTTGTTTAAAGATGCAGTGTAATGGTGTTATTTCTTGTGAGAAAGAATTGTTTATAAATTTGTGACTGGAGAAAATTTGATGGGAACTATGCACACTCTCTTCTGAGGCTCAAAGACAATCATGTGTTGGCTGTTAAAAGGACATGGAAGAACAAAATATTAAAACTAAAAACTAACTACATCCATGATGTATGTCTTGAATGGTTGCTGGTAATTTTAATAGAAAAAAAAATTGTCACTTTTTTTTTTTTTTTTGAGTTTTTATTTTTACTTTTATTCCCAAAGCTAGTGGTGTAAATAAGGAGATAATCTTTGATCATGGTCATTGGTAAATATCTGTAAGAGTTTTTTGAATTTTTTAAGCCAGGAACTAACACCATTAATAAAGAAAGATGGAAGGCCACATGAACAGATAATTTCATTTTAAGAAGGGGTATGAATGTGGATATATAGTTAATGCACTTGCCAGTTCTTCCTGGACATTGCCATTAGATATTGACATATCTGAAGTCAATTTTTAGGATTTCTATGACAAAGTTAGATGAAAAATCAAACGACTGAATACAGATGGCTTCCCCTCTTCAAAAATATTTGTTGTTTTGTTTAACATGTTCCACAGTGTGAGAAGACATTAAGTGAGCCCATGTGAGAAAGTAATACAGTGGCCTTAGTTTAAATGGTGATAATACTGACATGGCTATTTTAGGTTGACAATTAAACAACCTTTAACTTGTTATAAAAGTTCCAGGCTCACACATGAAAATGCTTTTTCCTTCAGCAGTTTCTTAAAAAAAATGACTTGTCTTCATAAAAAAAAAAAAAAAAAAAAACCTGCAAAATTGTATTCTAATATGCCAGATTAAGATATATATACAAACCTAATGTACTATATCTGTTCTCACTAAGATTCTTATTTAAAAATCCTGTGTTCTCCCAGCTCTCACTAACTTAATGGTAAAATTAGCTGCTTCTGTTGTGGTAAGTTGCCATCAAGGTGGATCTGACTCATGGCAACCCTCTATACAACAATGAAATCATTGGGACACTTAAGTTCATTGTTGTGGTCATTGTATATCTGAGTCCCTTCTAACCTAGATGGCTCACCTTCCAGCACTACTTCAGATGATAGGTTCTCACTGGATAATTTTTGGAAGTAGATCACCAGGCATTTTTCCTAGTATGTCTTAGTCTGTAGGCTCCACTGAAACCTGTCCACTGAGTGACCCCCAGCCCTGGTGTACAGAGATTAAGCACTTGGCTGTTAACTGAAAAGTCTAAGGTTTGAACCTACCCTGCTACTCTGTGGGAGAAAGATATGTAGTCTGTTTTCATAAAGATTACAGCCTTGGACACCCTATGGGGCATGTCTCCTTTGTGAGTTGGAATCAACTCCATGACAACAGTTTTTTTCTTTTTTTCTTTTTTTTCAGGTCAGTGACCTTGCTAGTATTTGGAATACCAGTGTCATAGCTTTCAACATCACAGCAACATGTAAGACACCACAATACAAGAAAATGACAGACTAGTGGTGGATTTGTTCTTAAGACCATGCTTTACTTATAGAAGTATTTCCATCTCTGAAGGGATAAATCAACACTGAGTTCTGATCCTTAATTTGGGTTTTATTTTAAATGATTTTGAATATCAGCTCTGAAACTGGTGATATTGAAATATGTTAGTAACATTAAACATTCTATGCTTTTTGATGAAGTGTGAGGTATCTGAGGAAGCAAAAAGCAAAGTACAACATTCTTTAACCTGCTTTTAATTAGATCATTAGGGATTTAAGACTCTATTGGTTGAATTACAGTGCAGCTCCTTACTCTTAACTATTGAGTTTATTTAAATTACATTTCAGATGATGCATTGTAAGGAAGGTTTTAGGAATTTTTAGAGTAAAAATAAAGGGTGACTCTTTGAGAGCAAGATGTCTCTTTATACTGATAGAGTGATTTTATTTGTATTTGAAGTTCAGAAATATGAGTGTAGCCTATAGAAACATGTTCAGTTCCAGATCACTGCATTTTCTGTGTGCAACCAATATGGTTTGCTTGTCCAGGCTATGGAGCCGTTTATCTTTCACCTTTGGTAGTGTGGACACACATAGAAGGAGTAAGCTTGCTTTGCTTCCAATCTGAGACAGAAAGTCTACTGAAATATCTAATAAATTACTTCATAGACACAGGAGGGTTTTGATTTTTTATTAAGGTAATATTATTTTATTAGAGAAGAAATAAAATGAAATCAGAAATTAGTAATTGTTGTTCTTGTTGTGATAATTGGAGTGGGAGTTTCTATCCTATGATTGTTGATACCTCTGTTAACAAAATGAACATTAAAATGTGGTGAGTCCATCATTCTGTCCTCTGGATTGGATATTAACTGACTCACCTCTACCATGTGTTTCAAAGGGTGATCCCTGAAGTTATCAATAGAATGGTAAATATATAAAGGATAATTTTAGCTTCCAGTATTTTATTGTGTTGTTTTCCATTAATTAAATAGTGATTTGGATTTAGATTATTCAGTACATAGTCTTCATATGTAATAGATTGCCTCTGGTGGCATAGTGCCTAAGGCATTTGATTGCTAACCAATAGTCGGTAGTTCAAAATCCACCAGCTGCTCTGTGGAAGGAAGATAGGGCAATCTACTTCCTTACAGATTTACCACCTCAGAAACCCAATGGGCGGTCAGTGTAAGTTGTCGTCGTTGTTATTTGCCCTCTAGTTGGAGCCAACTCATAGCGACTCTTCCTTGGGTTTCCAAGGCAGTATCACTACGGAAGTAGATTGCCCAACTTTCCTTCTGAGGAGTGGCTGATGGGTTTGAACCACCAAGCTTCTGGTGGTTAGCAGTCAAGTGCCCTATGCACTATGCTACCAGAGCTCCCCATTATATTTTAAGTTGGAATCAACTCAATGGTAGTGTTTTTTTCTTTTGGTATATTTGTTCTTAATAGTATGTGTTTGCACTATTATAACACTATTGTTCTGAAGAAAAGGTAAACTAAAGCTATAAAAAGCAATATGCATTATTGTTATTTATAAAATATATGAAAATTCTAATAAACTAAACATAAAAGTAAACTAAACAACCTGAGACATTTTGAAATAAGTGAAAGAACAAAATCTTTTTTGTTGGGAGAGTTGTTGATGAAATTAAGAACTCACACTAGATTTTAAGGATTATTTTGTTTGGTCATTATTCCTGAATGGAGATCCTGAGAAGTACTGGAGAAAGTTTTCTGGCAGCAAAAGAGAAAGAACAAATATTTTTCATTGTTCTTTTCTGGTTGTTGTTGTTGTTGTTATTTGCCATCGAGTCGGCCCCGACTCATAGCGACCCCTTCTTGGGTTTCCGAGGCAGTATCACTACGGAAGTAGGAATGCCCAACCTTCCTTCCGAGGAGTGGCTGATGGGTTTGAACCGCCAGCCATCTGGTTAGCAGGTAAGTGCCTCAGGCATTATGCTACCAGAGCTCCTTCTTTTCTGGTAGGTATGGTAAAACAAAACAAAACAGAAATCATCATAAAACAATATTTAGTGAGGTCTGTGAAAATCTATTGTAGGTTTCTGGGATACAGTCAAGCAAAGTTCTTTGCTCCTGTGGGGCTTAAGTTCTATTGGGGAGAAAGGAGACAGAAAATATAAAATAAACCTCATAACTAAGTAAATTATACAGAAGGTTGCAAAGTGATAAACCAAAGCCAATCAAAACCCACTACCATTGAGTCAATTCTGACTCATAGTGACCCCATTGGGTTTCCAAGTTTTAAAATTTTTATGGAAGTATTGCCTAATCCTTCTTCCATGGAACAATTGTTAAGTTCGAACTGCCACCATAATGGTTAGCAATCAAATGATTTAGGCATTGTGCTACCAGAGGTCCATAGACAACATGATAAGGACTATGGGAAAAAAGAAGAAAAAAAAAAAAACAAGACAGAGATCAGGAGAGGTGCCATTTATAAGATGTGGTTAAAAGGTTAAAAACAAACTCACTGCCATGAAGTCAGTTCTGACACACAGCGACCCCCACTGGGTTACCAAGTTGGTAAATGTTTTTGGAAGTAGATTGCCCATTCTTCCTTCCATGGTGAGGCTGGTAGGTTTGAACCACCAAACTCCTGGTTAGCAGTCAGATGCTTTAGGCACCACACCACCAGAGCTCCTTAAGGTGTGGTTAGGGTACACCTTATTGAAACATGAAAACCCAAACCTGTTGCTATCAAGTTGATTCTGACTCATAGTGACCCTATAGGACAGGGTAGAATGGCCTCATAGGGTTTCCAAGGCTGTTGTCTTTATGGAAGTAGGTTGCCTCATCTTTCTCCCACAGAGCAGCTTGTTGGTTCAAACTGCCAACCTTCAGTTAATAGCCAAGCACTTATATATGGTGCTTACCAGGGTTCCTTGTGAAACAAATAGGGGCAGTTAAAAATGGGTTATCTGAAATAAGAACCTTCTCAAACTCAAACTCACTGCCATCCAGTCAATTCTTACCTGTAGTGACCTTATTGAGTTTCCAAGACTATAAATCTTTACAGAAGCAAATTGCCTTATCTTTCTTCCACAGAGTGGCTGGTGGGTTAGAAGCCAAGTTCCTTAACCACTACACCACCAGAGCTCCTTAAGAAGATTCTAGGCAGAGAAAAAAGTGCAGGAAGAGACTTGACAGTAGAAGAGGTCAGTGCATGGTACAAGAATGCAGTGACAGTTGACAGGGGCAATATTACGGCATAGGGAGTCATTTGAAGGTTTTGAGCAATGTATGGAATTATATGCCTTTTAAAAGTATGAAATGATTTACCTTTTCAATCCATCACTCTGGTTACTGTGATAAGGACAGACTGTTGGAGCTCAAGGAAGGGAAGCAGTAAGGTTAATTATGAAGCCTGTGGAATCACTCAGGGAACACAGGGTGTGTGGACCATATGGGGTGATAATCTCAGAGGGTGTCTTACCAATGTCTATAAAATCTTTCTGCATTATTGAAGCAGATTTTTTTTTTTTTCACTGAAAATACCCTTTACTAAGTTATAACAACAAAAGACATTTTTTGTAAGTCCAGCTTACATGGATCAGTGTACCTACAAGGTTAATATAGTGATTTACTTTTTGAAACTTCCAATGCTCTCTGGTCAGAGCTGTCATTATTACCCAATTACAGTGGACCTACAAATTACAAGGATTCATCTGCACAAGCTACAAGCATGAGCTGTTTTTGTTGCTGCCTATGTTTTTATAGTTGCTGATGTCAAATTTTCTGGTGATTTAGCTATTGCCTTGTGATAATTAGTATTTATGAACACATATCAATAACTATTTTGAGAATGAAGTAGTAATTAAAGGAAAACCCAACCCAAGCCATCACCACTGAGTTGATTCAAATTCATGGTGAACCTATAGGACAGAGTAGAACTTCCCAATAGAATTCCCAAGGCTGTAAATCTTTTAGGAAGCAGACTTACATATCATTCTCCTATGGGGCAGCAGGTGGGTTCAGACCAGACAGTTCAGTTAGCAGCTGAGCACTTAACCACTGTGCCAACAGGGCTCCTTTAATTAAAGAAAAGAAGGAGGGGGAAAAAAAAAAAAAGCTTCCCCTGAGTTATTAATAATGTTGTAACTAATAATGTAATTCGATGTAGAAAGATTTGATAAAACAATTTTGTTGTTGGTATTCATATAATCTAAGAAATACTATGTTTAAGCAATTTACAACTATATTTATCACATATTATTCTATGATTAAAATAGGAAACATTACTAAGTATTTTTTATTGTCTGGTATGGGAGGATGTCTATGGGGTGAGAGGGGGACACCGTGAATTGACACTAATCCTAATGATGTCAATCTATACAGCTATTACATTTATTTATCTAAATAGGAAATGATAAATCTGGATGGGAACAGTGTATATGGTAAGAAACAGTTTGGATTTGGAAATATTTTGAAGTAAGAACCAACAGAATTTCTCGACAAGCTAGATTTTCTAAGGAAAACAGAGTGAGACAATAATAACTCTAGACTTAAGGTAACTTGAGTCCCTGAGTAATACAAACACTTAACATCTTCAACTCCTAACCCTCATCTCCTAAAGGCTGGAGATTGTTCAACCAGAAGAACCTCTAAAAAAAGTCGTGGTGATCTATTTTAGGAACATCAGCCATTGAAAACCCTTTGAAGTTCTATTCTAACACACATGAAGTTACCATGAGTCTAAAGCAACTCTATTCCAACTAGTAAGAGAGGAGAGCTCCATAGTGCATGTTTGGATTGAGGTGGAGTATTAGAAGTGTAGTTTTGAATATGTGTACTTTAAGATGACAATTCGACTTCCAAGTGGAGAGGTGCCAAGAGAAGATGTGGAGTTGTGTCTATAAGTCTGTGACTTGTGAACTGAGTGAGAACCTGCGAAGGTAATAGATTCTTGGAAAAAGTCTCTGTAGCAAAGTTTCTTAGATGATTCTGTGGATGAAATAATCTTTGTTGAAGCCAACTGACTTTATTTGCTTTTTAACACATAAGCTGTGCACATATTTTATCAGGCAAACATATCTTACCAGAGGAGGGGATTGACCTTTAACACTGAATAAAGTACTCATAGCCATCTGACAGGACAGAGGATTAGAGAGCAGAGGCACAGGAGTTATGTCATTACTGTTCTTATCAGGAGCTGAGGCACTGTGTACTAGGAACAGGGAAAACAACTACTTTTTTTTTTCTTTTTTTTACAATACATTATACAGTAAATTTTTTCCAGCTCTCAAAACCTCACATACTTAACATTTGATGACATATTGGCTTGTTTTCTGTGTTGTACACCATTACATTGTAGATTAAATATTCTAAAATATTTACTGGCAATGCCATCCTTGTCAATTCTTGAACTGAGGTGTAAAACATCTTATTCTATTTAAAAATATAATATTATTGAAAAAAAAAAAGACGAAATAACAAATGTAAGGCTAAAGTCTCATCACAGTCCCATCATCTCATCAAATCAGTGGTTTCCTTTAAAAGTATTATCTTCTAAACATTATCCATATGCAAATGCAATAATTGGATTTTGTAATAATATTATGAATATAATTTTGTATTCTACATTTTCATTTCACATAGCATGTTGCATTTTTTGTTTGTTTGCTTGTTTATTGCTGTTTTGTTTTTAAATGTCCATGCTCCAGCCTCCTCACCCAACTCCCTCCAACATGACTAATCTTAAGAACCTAATGATTAGCCCTCTATACCAGTATATATGGTGTTGGGTGTATTTTAAAGAAGGAGCCAAAAGGATTTCCTAATAAATTAGATTTGAAGTGTGGGATAGAGTATATAATTTGTGTTTTGTTTTATCCTGAAGTAGGATCATACACTGTACATTTTCTGCATCTAAATTGAATGATGACTATTTCTCCATGTCTGTACTGGGCAATCTACTTCCATAGAGATATCACCTCGGAAACCCAAGGAGGAGTCGCTATGAGTCAGATCTGACTCCACGGCAGTGAGTTTGGTTTTGGTTTTTGGTTTATATGCATAAGGAGGGGAGCTCTGGTAGCATAGTGGCTAAGGCACTTGACTGCTAACCAGAAGGCTGGTGGTTCAAACCCACCAGCCACTCCTCGGAAGGAAGATGGGGCAATCTACTTCCATAGTGATACTGCCTCAGAAACCCAAGGAGGGGTCGCTGTGAGTCAGGTCTGACTCGACGGCACATAACAACAACAACAACAACAACAACATGCATAAGGAGGGGTTCTGATGGTGCAGTGGTTAAAATTTGGCTGCTAATGAACAGGTTGGCAGTTCAAACCCACCAGCCACTCCAGGAGTGAACGATGAGGGAGTATACTTTTGTTAAGATTTACAGCCTTAGAAACCCTATGGAACAGTTCTGCTTGGTCCTATGGGGTCACAATGAGTTGAAATAGACTCATTGGCAGTGGATTTGGGTTCAGGTAAAGGGAGGATTGTGAGGACAGTGCACAACCAGACAGTGTTTTGTTATGTTGTACATAGAGTCTTTATGAGTTGGAGCCAACTTTATGGCACCTAACAATAACAACAGACTTCTAAACTGTGAGAAAATAAATTTCTGTTCTTCAAAGCCACCCACTTCTGGCACTTCTGTAAAAGCAGCACTAAGAGGCTGAGAAACCATGTTATTAGCCTGTTGTTATTTTTTAACTGATCACTTATGGATGAATAATCAAGTAGATTTTGACTTTTTCTCCTGATTGCAGTGCTAGTAAAGCACTTTATATAGTACCTGACACAGAATAAAGCCATAATAAATGTTAGCTGTTATTATTGACAAATATGACACAGAGACTAAGTGCTGGAGCCATAATTAGACCAATATTTAAGGAGCTACATTGTGCTAGATGCAGTAGAAGGTGCTAAACAAGTAGAAATGAATGAAATAGACACAGATACTGACCTCATGGGAATTAATAGAAACCACAAATATGAACCTTAACAAATATGTCTAAAAATGAGTGTGTTTTTCACTTTGTTTCTTTCTCCAAGTCATTATAGAAAGCCTTGTAAATTTTCAGTAGTGCTATGTTTAATCTGGAGCCCTGGTAGTACAGTGGATAAGCCCTTGGCTACTAACAGAAAGATCTGGCAGTCTGCTTTCATAAAGATTTACAGTCTTGGAAGCCCTGTGGGCCAGTTCTACTCTGTTCTATAGGATCTCTATGAGTCAGAATTGACTCAACAACAAGGGATATATTTTTTTTTTAAATGTTCAGTCCACATACAAATTAGGAGAGATCCACATTGGTCATCAGGAATTTTTGCATCTTGGATAGGTAAGCCTCCAAATGTTACATTCATTTATTAACAGCACAAACTGATACAGAATCTCTAACCATTGTGAACATACTAGGTTCCAAAGACTCTTCCTTTCATGGATTTAGAGTGACATATGACAACTAACTAGTAGAGCTGTCTACTAGTAGTGGCAAAAGTTAATTGAATTTGTGTGTCTGCTAAGTTAACCAGCCATAAAGTATCCAGGATGTTCAATCCTTTTACCTCCCTAGTCACCACTAGTAGGAAGTGTGGTAGCAGCCAGTCCTCATCTCTATTTTGTACACTGCCCAGAAGGCTGGTGATTCAAACCCACTAGCCACTCCTCGGAAGGAAGATGGGGCAATCTACTTCTGTAGTGATACTGCCTTGGAAACCCAAAGTGGGGTCTCTGTGAGTTGGATTCAACTTGACAGCACTGAGTTTGTTTGTTTTTACCTTCCATGAGCCTAGTATAGGTTGATTAAAAAACAATACCATTCAAAGGAGCAGTGGTTAAATCAGTATATTAACTTAGGATGCTCTGCTCTCAAAAAACAATGGAAATGTTCCAATTAACTTTTCTCTCTAAGATCTGGTAGCACTCGACTGCTAACCAGGAGGCTGGTGGTTCAAACCCACTAGCCACTCCTCGGAAGAAAGGTTGGGTAATCTACTTCTGTAGTGATACCACCTCGGAAACCCAAGGAGGGCTCACTATGAGTCAGGTCCAACTCGATGGCACATAACAACAATGACAACAACAAGCATTCAGTTAGAAAACTTTCCTGACATTAGAAGCTCACAGTGTGGTTAACACTAAGGCTGCTGGAGAACTTCTAGGCATGGTATCTGTGTTGCATCCTAATGTGGTGAGATGGAGAAGGGCTTGTGAACTGGCCGATTGATTGGCTGTCTCCAGAGACCTGCCTTCAACTTACAATATAATCATATCTAGATAATGACCCTCAAGGGAAGGCTGAGTTCTTTTATCTCTTCCTGTAATGAATTAAACAAATTTATATTCAATTGCAAAGACATCAATATCAAGCTCTCTGTCAAAAATTTGTAAAGGGTGTGGGGAATGGGAAGAAAAGAAAATTCAAATACAGAAAGAGAGGGAGAAAACAACAAAAATTCACACAACCTCTGTACCAAAAAGCCAAAGACTGGTGTTGTCTGTGTTCACAGTTTAGGCTTCCACTGACTCTGGCCAGTTACTCAAGCCAGAATCTCAAGAGTTTTTCTCATTGTCTCCTTTTTCCTCACCCTACTCTAAGCTACCAGTAATCACTTATCTCCCAAAATACATCTTTTTTTCCCCCTTATTTTCTCCATTCCCACTACCAATTCCTTAGGCCAGCTCCTTTTCTTATTCCTGTAGCAGCTTCCTAATTGACCTCCCTGCTCACATGGGTACCTTTGAAGGCTGTTCTTCACCTCATAGAACAGTGACTTTCTTTAAAGGTAAACTGAATTATGTCACTCCGCTATTTCGATCCTTTGACAGCATCCCACTTAACTTAAAATGTATATCATAGGTTTCACTGCACTTGTATTAGTTTCCTAAGGCTGCTGTAACAAAGTACCACAAACTGGGTGGCTTAAAACAACACACATTTATTTATTCCCTCATAGTCTGGTTGACTGCTAACCAAAAGGCTGGTAGTTCAAACCCACCTTAGAAGGAAGGCTAGGCAGTCTACTTCCATAGTGATACTGCCTTGGAAACCCAAGGAGGGGTCGCTGTGAATCAGGTTTGACTCAATGGCACATAACAACAACAAAAACAACATAATCTGGGAAATAAAAGTCCCTAAATTAAGCTGTCTGCGGACCCATGATCTCTTGGTGGCTTTAAGGGTGATTCTTTCCAATCATTTTCCTAGCTTTTGGCAGTTTCAGGTAATCCTTGGTGTTATTTGGTTTGCATCATTCTAATCTCTGCCTCCATGGTCATATGGTGTGCACTCATGTGTCTGTATCTAGCTTATCTCAACCCATTATTACTTCATTGTAACTTTATTACAACTTCAAAGACCCTATTTGCAAATTCAGCCACAAACATAGGTAACTGGGTTTAAGATATCAACTTTTCTTTTTTTTTTTTTTTTTCCATAGGACACAATTCAAATCACAATAGCCCTGCATGATTTGGATCATACCATAACAATATGGCCCCTTGTTGAATTATCCTTTATTGTCCATTGCCCCAGCAACACTCATCTTTCTCTTCCTTCAATACACTTAACCTTTTTCTTTGCCTAAGGACCAAAGTAAGCACTCTTTGTCTCTTGGAATATTCTTCTGTTGACACTTATAATTACCTGCTTTTTTATCTTTCAGTTCTCAACTGAAACATTATTTTTCCATGAGGCAGCCCTGACCTCCCTAGATCCAAATACACTTTGTTTGCATGTTTCTATCTTGCCTATTTCCTTCACATATTTTATCACCAAAAAAAAAAAAATTCATTTATGCTTATCTACCTTTTTATTGTGGATTTTTTTTTCTCCCACACAAAAAACATATGCTTCATGATATCAGGGATCATATCTGTCTTATTTATTGCTATTATGCCATGTACCTAGCCCAGTGCATAAACAGTTTTACCAGTTGCCATAAGTTAATTCTGACTCATAGTGACCCCATGTGTATCATATTAGAACTATGTTCCATAGGGTTTTCAATGACTGATTTTACATAAATAGGTCACTGAGTCTTTCTTCCAAGACATCCCTGGGTGGACTTGAACCTCCAGCCTTTTTGTTATCAACCCAGTGCATTAACCATTTGCACCATCTAGGCAACACAACCACTGTCATGTAGTGGATCCGACTCATAATGACCCCTCCTTGGGTTTCCAAGGCATTATCAGTACGGAAGTACATTGACCAACTTTCCTTCCAAGAAGTGGCTGGCGGGTTTGAACAGCCAGCCTTCTGGTAAGCAGTCAAATGCCTTAGGCACTGTGCCACCAGACCGCCTATTAAATACATATTTATTGAAAGAATAAACTCAGAGGTAGAATTTTTTTTTTTTTTTGGTGGTGAAAACATCCACACAAAAACATCCACACAAAAACAACCACTTCCACATTTAAAGTTCAGTGACATATATTACATTTTTCATGGGGTGTCACCAGTATAGCTATGCTCATCCTAACTATTCTACTACCATTAACTTAAACTCAATTTTCCCAAAGCAAAAACTCTGATTTTCCCCTCTCCCCCACCTCTGTGAAGTAGAAATTGTCTACGATCTTACTTACCACTTATTCCATTACTCCTCTGTCAGTTTGACATACTGTGGGAACTTCCATGTTGCTGTGACTTTGGAAGCTGTGCCACTGGCATTTCAAATACCAGCAGGGTCACTCATAGTGGATAAGTTTCAGTGGAACTTCCTAACTAGAACAGAACAGGAAAAGGACTTGGCAATTTATGTCTGAAAAAAATTAGCCAGTGAAAACCTTATGAAGAGCAGTAGTATACGTCTGATATAGTGCAAGAAGATGAGCTCTTCAGTTTGAAAGGTTCTCAGAAAACAACTAGAAGAGCTACCTTCTCAAAGCAGAGTTGACCTTAATAACATGGAGTGAGTAAAACTTTCAGGACCTTCATTTTCTGATTTGACATGATTTGAAATAAGAAGAAACAGCTGCAAATCTCCATTAATAATTGGAATTTGTAATGCATCAAGTGTGAATCTAGGAAAACTGTAAGTTGTCAAAAATGACATGGAACACATAAAGATGGATATACTAGGCATTAGTGAGCAGAAATGGACTGGGATTGGCCATTTTTAATTGGATAATCAGGTGGTCTACTATGCTGGGAATGACAAATTGAAGAGGAATGGTGTTGTATGGTATTTTCAGTCTCTTCATATGCGTGCAAAAGCTGGACAATGAGTAAGGAAGATTGAAGAAGAATTGATTCATTTGCAATACGGTGTTGGTGAAGAATATTGAACCATACCATGAACTGCCAGAATAATGAACAAATCTGTCTTGGAAGTATAGCCACAATGCTCCTTCAAAGTGAGAATGGAGAGACTTCGTCTCACATACTTTGAACATGTTTTCAGGAAGGACTAGTCCTTGGAGAAGAACATCATGCTTGATAAAGTAAAGGGTCAGTGAAAAAGAAGACCCTTAATAAGACAAATCAACACAGTGGCTGCAACAATAGGCTCAAACATGGAAACAACTGAGGATGGCCCAGGACTGGGCAATGTTTTGTTCTGTTGTACATAGGGTCACTATGAGTCAAACCAACTCAATGACACCTAATAACAGCATATCTATAGGTCAAGCCAGAGGGACGGACTAATTTGATGATTATTCTCCTATGAGGAAGCAGGTTAAATGTGTTAACACACTGGACTCTCACACATCAAGGCTCTAGTGTGTAAAATAATGTAAAGTTTTCTGTCTCCGTTTGCATACCCATTAAATGCAGTAATAATTACTTATAATGTATGTACATTAAGTGAGCTATTCCTCAAATAAAGTCACATTCATTGCACATAAAACCAAAACCAAAACCAAACCCGTTGGCTTTAAGTCAGTTTTGACTCATAGCAACCCTAAGGGACCTGTCTCAGAATCTCTAGTAAAGTCTGAGTCTAACTTATGCATATGCACACATCCTCCGTTTTTTATCACTGCCAATCTTATGGATAAGCAGCACCACTGTGGTGTGATCTGGACAAAAGAAGAGCATAGTTCTCTCAAAAACTCTCCTTCATGGGCAGTAGTGCATGGAGGCAAGGACACAGGGAAGAGGTAACCATGGGGAGGAAGTGGAAAGGGAGCTGATGCATTGTGGTAAATTGTAGTCAATATCATGAGACAAAGTGTATGTGAGCTACTGTATGGAAAGTGAATTTTCTCTGTAAGCTTTCATCCAAATCACAATTAAAAAACAAACAAACAACAAACAAACAAAAAACCTCTCTTTCACTTAATTACCATGAGTTTAACATTCCAACAACATGATCTAAAATGTATCGTGTGCATACCATGTGCCTTCCACCATTCCAAGCTCTTCCTATCCTTTGCTTAATGCTTATTATAATCCATTGGGGTTGGTGTTATCATGTCACCATCTTCAATAGAGGAATCTTGGGCTGATTGAAGTTGGGCTACTTTGCCAAGGATGGTGCAGGTATTAGGATCTGTATTCTAACCCAGACACTCAGATTTCAGGACTCTATATCTTAACAAATCTAAAAATATATTTGTCTCCTGTAAACACTCTTAAGAGCTTATTTATTTATTTCTATTTTGCTGAGGCAAAAATATGGTAGTTGAAATTCACCAACTCACAACATATTTTATGTAATCTCATTGGGTCACTTTCCTCTAGCACAAGAGGAATCCATAAGCTCACAAGAAACACACCTTATGAAGTAAAATGTACAGAAATAAATTGAGGTAGGTGGGAGGATAGTATTATGGCAATTAAATACTTACACTTTTTACTTTACTGCTTTGTTTCCGTTTTATTCTGATACTGATGACAATAATTGTTCCTATATCCCCAAGAGAGTCAGAATTTTTTCTAGAACACCTTCAGTATTCAGTATTCCACCACCTGTGTGTCAGTTTGTCATACTGTGGTGGGTTGAATGTTGTGATGCGAGAAGCTATACCACCAGAATTTCAAATACCAGCAAAGTAACCCATGGTGGACAGATTAAGTGGAGCCTCCAGACTGAGATAGACAAGAAAGAAAGGCCTGGCAATCACCTACCAAAATCAGCCAAAGAAAGCCTTATAGATAAAAATTTACTACAGCCATAACAATGTACTCAAACATGCCAACAGTCATGAAGATGGCACAGGATCTGAAAACATTTTATTCTGTTAAACAAGGTCATCATGAATTGGAGCTCACTCAATAGCAACTACAATGATATGCATTTCTCCTAAATTTACTAATAGTTTCATAATCTGGAATCAGAGGAATAAAGATGCAGGACAACATTTCCTGCATCTACATTATATCCTTACCATATGCTCTGCAGGGAGCTCTGGTGGCACAGTGGTTAAGTGCTAGGCTGTTAAACAAAAGGTCAACAGTTCACATCCATCAGCTGCTGAGGGAGAAAGATGTGGCAGTCTGCTTAAATAAAGATTTCAGCCTCAGAAATCTTATGGGACAGTTCTCCTTGGTCCTACAGGGTTGCTATGAGTCGAAATTGACTTAAAGCCAGTGGGTTTGGTTTTGGTTTTGGTTTTATGTGCAATGCACTGTGACTTTGTGTGAGGAATATCTCACCTAATCTTCATAACTAAAGGGAAGTAATTATCACCACATTTTATGATTGTGCAAACTGAGGCATAGAATACTTTACATAATTATATACACTTAAGCCTTGATTAATACCCAGTGTGTTAACTCACTTACCTGCTACCTCATGGACTATCCATCAAAATAGCTCTACTCCCCATGGTATATGCAGTACCAAAAAAAAAATTTAAAAATCTTTTGCTACAAGTTGATTCTGATTCATGCCGACCCCATGAGAGTAGACAGAGTAGAACAACTTCACAGGAGTTTCTTTGGCTGCTGTCCTTATAGAAGCAGACTGCTAGGCTTTTCTTCCACGGCACCATTGAGTGGGCTCAACCCACCAACCTTTAGGTTAGTAGTTGATCACAAACCATTTGTTCCACGTAGGGATCCTAGTGCACAGTATAGGGTAGAGAAAATGACATAGTCTTTGACGTCATCCAGATTCAGTTGGCATTACTGGCTCCTCCTTCTGCTGTCAGTGAGACTCTAAGCACAGTTTTACCTTTGCAGAGTTTTAATTTCCATATCTATAAATTGGAGAAAACCAGAATCCAAGAATTGTTGTGAGAATCAAATGAGATAGCTTATGTAAAAACGTGCTAGACAAAGAGGAGATGATCAGAGAAGATTCTCTCACCATGGTTCTCATTTGCATTGGTGTCTGGAACATCAGTTGCACATGGCAACTGGCTTCCATGTGGTACTGAGTTCACCATATACTTTTGCAGATTGAGGATTGTGTGAGGACTGGCTGACTCTTTCTCAATGCTTTAAATGTCATATTCATTTTTTTTTTTTTTTCCCTAGGTGGCAATTTACCTTTGACAGTGATGGATTATTATTCAGCTTTGAGTCATAGCAGAGTTACCAAATAAGGAAAGAGTGGCATATCAATGAGGAGTGCTGCTGTTTTAAATATAGGAAATATTTTCAGTAATTTTCTAATTAGCATGAGTAGGTATAAAAGCCATTTGCTGGGCTCTGTGAGGAGCACACTCTGCTTCTTATGTGTACCTATGGCTACATTCCCCCTGCAATAGTGATTAATCCAGCTCTTGCTTCCTAAAGGGCTTCATCCCCTGTAGCACATCCAAATGCCCAGAGTGATGACATTGAGCCAAAAGTTCAAATCCCAGGACTAGTGTGGATTCAACTTGGGACCCAAGGAAAATATATTTTAAATCTCTCTAGGCTTTCTTTTGAATAAGTGGAAAAATGATCTGTGATCTTTCCTATTCCACGGGAAAGTTATGAGGTCTTTAATCTGAAAAATAAAAACTTACAAAGAATAATTTTAAATAATAATGATTGCTGTTATAAGCTTGAGTGTATTTTCATCTTCATCCTGACTAGTTTGCTGCATGCGATCAAAGCCCGTGCTAGTCAGAATGTCTGTCTCAAGAGAAATGGGTAAGGGGATGTGATTAAACAATGTAAGTATATCTCTAAACTAGAAAAAAAGCAAAATGAGTACCTCTTTTAGTCAACTAAATATCATTATTACCTATATGAAAGTATCACACATTTCAAATTTTCAATTCAAGAAAGAGTCCCTGCAATAGTATGAGATACTATTCTGAGCATTAGCATTTTAGAGATGGAAAACCAAATCACTGCCACTGAGTCCATTTAAACTCAAATGACTCTATAGGACAGAGTAGAGCTGCCCCATATGGTTTCCAAGGCTGTAATGTTTTAAGAAACAGACTGTCTCTTATCTTTCTCCCATCCAGTGGCTTATAGGTTCGAATCACTGACTTTTTGATTTGCAGCCCACTTCTTTAACCACCGCACCACCACAACTCCTTTGGAGATGGAAGAAGCTGTGTTTTCTAATGCACCTCCTCATTGAGCAGTGAAGGAAACCCAGGCACAGAGATGTGAAGTTATTTTTCCAGGTCATAAACTAACTGCCCATGAGATTGGAATCTCTGTCCTGAGATTCCCAGTACAGTGCTTTGGTACTGAACTACTGGGCCGAAGCAGAATCCCAGGCATCATCGTCCAACTCCATGTCACAATGTTCAAAGTAGAACTGGTTGCTGTTTCGTCAGTTGCTGTTGAGTCAGTTCCAATTTATGATGTCTCCTTGTGTGCAGAGTAGAATTGCTCCATAGTGCTTTCAAAGTTGTGACCATTTGGAAGAACACTAACAGGCCTGCCTTCTGAAGGGCCTTCCTGTGGGTGGGTACCAGCCACCAATCAAGGCATCTCCCCCAGGGTGTATGTCTCTCTCTGTGTCTATTACTGTTAGTTGTTGTTTAGTCAATTATAACTCTTGATGACCCCATGTGTATCAGAGTAGAATTGTGCTCCATAGGGTTTTCAAGGCTGTGATCTTTCACAAGCAGTTGCCCGGGCTTTCTTCTGAGGCATCTCTGGGTGGGTTCCAACTACCAACCTTTTCCAGCTGGTAGTTAGGTGCTTAACCATTTGCACCACTCTGCAACTTTAGCAGTTTTAGTTCAGTGATTCTCCTTCTTAGATGGTAAAGATCATCAGAATCTTTGGGACTTTGCCATTTGCTGCTTATCTCATAGTAGATGATAGCACTCCACCTGATAGGTATGCTTAGGGAATTGAATGATACTTGGTAAACTTTCTAATTGTATCGGACTAAACAGTTAGTTTATTAAAGAGTTGGCTTTATTGGTAATATCTGTCTCCACAAGCATGATACTTTCAGTTGTTGCAACTGTAAGTATAATCAGTGCAGCCCATGGTGTTCCACTTACTTAGAGTCATAAGACATGATCTTAGGTAGGTTCAAGGTTACAGTTACATACAGCCTTGATTATTTTTATAAATATTTTTGTTGAAGATTATTTTTTAGTTTCCAAAAGTAATTAATATATCTCATAAAAGTGGAGAGATATGACTATTCATCCATAAGCTTTGACTTTGCTTAAATATAACCCAGTGGATAGGATAGATGCAGTGGTGTGGTTACAGCATGCAGCTGCTAACCAAAAGGTCGCAGTTTGAACCCACCAGCTTCTCCAAGAGAGAAAGATGAGACAGTCTGTTTTTGTAATGATTTACAGCCTTACAGGATTGCTATGAGTCAGAATTGACTCAGTGGTTTTGAGGGTAGTATGTTTTATTTCCAGATAATCAAAATATCCTTTTAAATACCAAAACTAAAGCAATTGTACCAATAATCTTGAATGGAAATGTTTTTAAGTGCATAATGTGATGCATTCTTATGGTTGGATGGTGTCAACTTGCTTCTGACTCCTAGGCTTCCCTTGGATCTAATCTTTATGGAAGCAGATCTGTAGGTCTTCTCCCACAGATCCATTGGGTGGGTTTGAACTGCCAACTTTGTTAACAGAAAAGGGCTTAACCCTTATACTGTCAGGGCTCCTATATGATGCTTTAGTATGGTATATCAGAGAGAATGGGCCCTTATTAAATTTTTTGGTGATTCAAGGTTTTTATTATGCCCCTTTATTATTTTACTAGTCTCTGAAAAGAGAGGCCTCAAGCAGTTAAAGTGCTTAGAGACTATAACTGTTTTAAGTTGTTTCACCCCTTTCTTTTCCTACCTTTTCATCCACTCACACATACTGTACTATTCCCAAAGTTTGCTTTGTTTTTCATCACAGTGAGCTTAAGTAATTTAACTGGTTATAGTTGTTTGAGAGTAAGTACAAAGAGGTTATGTATATAGGCCTAATTTTAGTGCATGAACGTTGTTGTTGTTGTTAGGTGCTGCCGAGTAGGCTCTGACTCACAGCAACTCTGTGTACAATAGAACTGAACACTGTCTGGTCACTTGCCAGCCTCACAATCCTTGCTATACCTGAGCCCATTGTTGTAGCCACTGTGTCAATTCATCTCGTTAAAGGTCTCCCCCTTTTTTCCTTTTCAGCAAAGTGAGCAGGCATAAAAATATTTAGAAATTAATTTCAGTTGTAGTTATTTTGTTGTCAAATAACTAACATTTAAATATATGGAGAGTGGATGTAAGTGACATTTCCTAGTAGATGGAAACTTTCAATAAGATGGAAGCTCACTGAAAAATCAAATCCTCCACATGACATTTCTCATTTTGCTTCTTGTTTTCATCTGTTCTGAATTTTCACAGTTTCCCTTTGGCTGGTTTTTACTCTTTTGAACCCTAAACACAGATACAAACCACCTTCCCTGTGAGAATATTGACACTTGTACATTAAATATATATTCTGTTCTTGGTATTATATTGTCTAATTAAGGAACCATTCTCTGGAGAAGGATATCATGCTTGGTAAAGTGGAGGTTCAACAAAAAAGGGGAAGGCACTCAATGAGATGGATTGACACAGTGTCTGCAATGATGGGCTCAGGTATAGCATGGATTGTGAGGCTGGCACAAGACTGGGCAGTGTTTTGTTCTGTTGTGCATAGGGTTGCTATGAATCAGAGATGATGCGATGGTACCTAACAATTAAAACTTTGGCATCTTTTTAGCAAAGTTTTGAAGAATTTAGTTTAAAACATTTCTAAAGAAAATGGAAAAATGTATGGAACATTCTGTTGTCTAATTAACTGTACATTATAATGATTTGTATTGGCATATTCGGATTATTTAAGAATAGAAGTATGCTATTATAATAGTTTCTCTTCTCTCAGACTCCTAAAAACTCCTGCTGTTGAGTTGATTCAACTCATAGTGACCCCCTCCTTGGGTTTCCAAGACTATATCTCTACAGAAGTAGATTGCCCAATTTTCCTTCAGAGGAGTGGCTGGTGGGTTTGAACCACCAGCCTTCTGGTTAGCAGTCAAATGCCTTAGGCACTATGCTACCAGAGCTCCCATAAAGCTCTACAGAACCTTTCTTTCTATTATGATATTTTTGTTACACTTCAAAAACTACTATGAGAAAGCCAAGTGTTATTAGATTCATTTAAGAGATAGAAAATCTATAATCTACAGAACAAATTGATCTTCTAAAAATTGCAGATAGATAGTGATTATGATAAAAAGTAGTATATTTCCCTATTCAATTATTTGCTATTCAAACCATTAGTGTACTAGCAGAATTTTGTTTAAAGCATGTGGGTTGCATACGTTCTGAGTCAAGTGTTTGGAATACTCAGCGACAATTGCCCAGAATAATTGTGACAAATCAGAAAATTTTCCCCACATGTATCATTAAGATGTATTATAATTTCTGTGATTTTAGATCTTCATCTTTCAACTGCGCTTTAATTCTGCTTCGTAGAAAGGGACTTCATTTGCCCAGTTTTCATTTCATTCTTTCCTCACTCCCTGCTATTTGCTTTTTAAAACTCTGATGGAAGATTCTTAGAAACCCAGCTTTGGCACTTTTTCTATGGAATCTATCAGTGTGGCTTTAGAGGGTTTGGGACTTTGGATTAGGCACTAGCACTCAGAATGGACAAACTCTCTCCCTGAGTACTTACTGAACCAAAAATCTTCAAGGTTCAGTGTAGGGCATAAAAAAGAATGACTGAGCTGAAACTGGAAACCTGACAGCTAACCTTGTTGCCAGGTGATGGTTGGAAGCTTATTTTTAATCATGGGAAAAGAAGAGAGCTTGAAAAATCTGGGCTTGCCCGTAGGTGCTGTCATACATTGGAACAGAAGAGCTGGAAGAAGTCAGTGTACATAGAGATAAGGAAAAAATGTCAAGACTTTTTTTTCCCCCCTACCAGAATTTTGGAGGCATCTGAACATTTCTATTTGGCTGGCAGAGGCGCTTTCGATTAACTAGGAGAAGAGCCATGATTTAGAGACAGGCCTTAAAGTAATTTCTGTGTGATAATAAAAGGAGCATGCAGCTTCACTATATTTTCACTCTACTTCTTCTCTCTCAGTCTTGCAGAAACCTACTGGCTTCTTAATTTCAGTCCTAAATTTACCTGGATTCAGTGGAGATAAAGAAACTAAATGGTTTCACAGAAGTGTATTGAGAATAATTTGTGTATATGTGTGTATAGGGAGCTCTGGTGGTGTAGTGCCTAAGGCATTTGACTACTAACCAGATGGCTAGTGGTTTAAACCCACCAGCCTCTCCTCTGAAGGAAGATTGGGCAATCTACTTCCATAGTGATACCACCTCAGAAACGGAAGGAGGGGTTTACTATGAGTCAGATCCAACACGACAGCAGTGAGTTTAGTTTGTTTTTTTTTTTTGGATGTATGTGTTTGTAGTTGGATATATAAATTATGTACACACACAGAGAGAACAAACTCACTGCCATCGAGTGGGATAGGACTCATACCCACCCCTCCTTGGGTTTCTGAGGCAGTATCACTATGGAAGAAGATTGCCCACTCTTCCTTCCGAGGAGCGACTGGTGGGTGTGAACAGCCAGCCTTCTGTTAGCAGTCAAATGCCTTAGGCACTGTGCCACCAGAAATCTACACACACACACACACACACACACACACATATATATATATGTTGTTGTTGTTGTTATATGCCATCGAGTCGGCCCCGACTCATAGCGACCCCTCCTTGGGTTTCCGAGGCAGTATCACTACGGAAGTAGGATTGCCCAACCTTCCTTCCGAGGAGTGGCTGGTGGGTTTGAACCGCCAGCCTTCTGGTTAGCAGTCAAGTGCCTTAGACACTATGCTACCAGAGCTCTCTCTCTCTCTCTCTCTATATATATATATTATTGAAATACTAAATGATAGCAGCAATGCTATATCTGTGACAATCATCAAGGAAGAGTTTCATTAAAAAAATATGTTGATATTATCTATTAATAACAGAAAAGTTCTTCTTTAAATAATTACTTATGGTGAGGTGCATCTCTAGGCCACCACCCTTCTGTCAGTTTTTTTTATGTGCCACTTGTGTGTTGCTGTGATGCTAGAGACTATTTTAAATACCAGTGCTAGTATTTCATATACCAGCAGGGTCATCCATGGTGGACAGGTTTCAGTGGTGCTTCTAGACTAAGACAAACTGGGAAGAAAGGTCTGATGATCTGCTGAAGATTAGTCAATAAAACCTTATGGATCATAGCAGAAAACTGTGCAACTCACTTGCTTTAAACATGTCATAAAAAGGAATAAATTGTTTGAGGAAGACATCATGTTTGGTGAAGAAAAGGGCCAGTGAGGGCAAGGGCGGCCCTCCGTGAGTTGTATTGGCTCAGTAGCTGCAAGGGTAGACTCAAACATGCAGGCAGTCTTGAGGATGATACAAGACTGGGCAATGTTTCATTCTGTTTACAAAAAGTCACCATGAATCAGAATCAACTTGATGGCACCTGTTGTCTTCATCAGCAGCAGCCCAGGTGCTGATGCTGCAATGGTGCACAAAAGGATGGGGATGTATACAGATTTAAGTTTGGTTTTAGGACCTGTGTTTCAGCTCTGTTGATTCATTTGCATCGATATGGTCTGTCCTGGTTCTCTAAGGAGGAGGCCTGGTTCAGACATTAGAATGGCAGCAAAACCTTTGGTGTGTAAAGCAGATCCACAAACCTAGCTTCATTTGCTTGAAACCCATAATTAGTGAAGGAAATGGGTGAATCACATCATCAATAAATAAATTAATTAATTAATTTAATTAAATTAAAAAAACCTCATTGCTGTCCAGTGGATTCTACTCATAGCGACCCTTCCTTGGGTTTCCAAGACAGTATCGTTATGCCCTGTCTTCCTTCCAAAAAGTGGCTGGTAGGTTTGAATCACCAGCCTTCTGGTTAGCAGTCAAATGCCTTAGGCACTACACCACCAGAGGTCCTGAATTGTGACATAGTTGGCAAAAATTTAATTTCTCTGAACTTACCTATATATTTTCACTACAGGTCTTTTTCCCCAAAACCATTCTGACAACTGCTCCATACGTAAGTTGTTTCCGACATAAATCTACTATCTCATTTTTTTAAAAGAAGTTTTCATTATTATTGCATTCTATTATCAGTATCTTTATAAATCTGGTCCTTATTTTTCTTATGTAAGGTTGGAAATGTCACTCCTGAGAATAGTGTCAGCAAATTACGTGCTACATCATTGCATGGCGTACACATTACTAATAAGATGAACAAGAAAAAAAAAAGATGCATGTGGGGTTTTATGATTTATTGTAACTCTAATACATAAAAAAGTCAGGGACTACCTGTGCTTTCCTGTCTTCTTCTTTCCCTCTGTAGATCCTGCTAGGCAGGGCTTACTTCCAATCATTCAAATCATTCAGCAGTTATTTGAAACTTGCTTGCCTGGAAACAGGAATTCAGCCAGCTTGGTCTAAAGCAGGATGGGTATAGCACTTCAGTAAGCACCTCTAGCCTTTGAGTCAGCAATTGGCTTCTTCAAATCCCTTAACTTTAATCGTGACAATTGATCTGCAAATCAAGTTGAGAAAAGAGCTTGGGGATTGGTTCAGACAAATAGCTTCAGTAAATGAAATGTTTCTCTAGCTAAGAATAAACATCACACCACTGGTGCAGTTATGATCAGGGCAGATTCCCTTTCATTTTTTACCATCTTCCTGTATTACCATCTTCTTGTTAGTTTGCAAGTTCGTGCATTAGCAAGCAATTCAGACTGGAGATCTGATGAGCACCTACATTAACTCAATAATTGCACTTGGGAGGAAACTTGGTTTGCTGTTGTCCTTTGTGGAAGACTGAGTATTACCCTTGCTACTAGTTAGTTCTCCCACCTGGAAGTTTTAGCTCTTCGATTTGTCATAACTTAACTGACTGAACGACAGAATTTTTCCCACCAAACAAACCAAGCGTGATTCACTCACTGAATCACATTCTGTTATTGGGAAAACTTTGTTCTTTGGGGTGAAAACTTCTAAAGAAATGTTGTAAATATATTTTAATTATGTCTGTTCTGGCATCAGTTAGCTAGAGGAAGCAGTTTTTAAGAAGCCCATGTAATTTCCTTGAAAATTTTGTTTAATGTTGAAAAGCTACTGAGAGAAGAGTAGCTTCCAGGGGGGAGGAGGGCAGGGGTGAAGCTATGAGAGCACTACCAGCTGTTTATATGCAGCACATAAAAAGCCTGTCTTAATTTTTGAGCATGGCATTCATAATATGTAACAGTTAATACTCTATATTGCTTTTCAGCTATTGCTCATTAGTTGGAGGGTCACAAAATATTCAGAAACATCAGTGAACAATGCAGGTTCATACATCTCATTCCCCACTCCCAATGTTTCATTAATGGTTGTGTTGGAAATGCGAGACATCTGATATGCTAATTGGATTTTGTGCAAGTAAAAAGTATCAAATTGGAAATGGGTAAACTTTATCTTGTACCACTCAAACCAAAAGCAGCATTCAACAACAAAAACAATTTTCACCTTCACTTTTCATTTTCAATAATTGATTTCACTTTTGAGTGATGTTAAGCCTTATATTCCTTCGGTATTACTTATTTTTCAAGATTTGTCTTTACCTTATTGACTATATTAGACCATTAAGATGTTAAATACGTGCACCCCTCCTTTTGCTTATGAACCAGTAATTCTGTAAAATCATCCTTGACATCTCCTTCCTCGCTTCACTTTTATGAACTTCTCATACCACTTTATGTAAACCTTAATTGTAGAACTCCTCATTTAAAAAAAAAAAAAAAAGCACTTCCACGGAGTCGGATCCAACTCCTAGCAACCTCTCCTTGGGTTTCCAAGGCAGTATCACTAGGGAAGTAGATTGCCCAACCTTCCTTCTGGGGAGTGGCTGGTGGGTTTGAATGCCAGTGCTTCCACCTTGCCAGTAAGATTATGAAGGTCTCAAGATTTGGTGGTTAGGCTCATGCTTAGCACAGCATCTTGCATACCACGGCTGCTCAATTAATGATTAGTGGATATTTGATTGCATGCATATGTTAAAGAAAATGATGAGTCCAAATTCATTGTGAAATTCATCTGATAGTGTCTCCTTTTGTGGGGAAATGCTAAGCAATTTTTTTTTCCTCCATTACAACAACTAAACGTAACTTTAGGACAGGTTTAAAAAACTGCTAAAAGTATAAAGTAAATGGGAAGGGTGTGTGTGTGTGTAAGTATCATGAAAGATTTCCTTAGACATTTAGAGCACCACAGTTCTTAGCAGTACATCTGGGTGATGTCAAGGAATGTGTCTGATTTCTTCACCCTAACTAACACAGCACCTGGTATACAGTAGGTGCGTAGTAAGTGTGTGATGTCTGACTGACCAGAGATAGGCGGACAGTCTGATTTGAAACTGCTCTGTGGAAAAGTTTACAGACTTTGTAAAATGTGATTACTGAGGCAGTTGAAATAAGTCCATCAATATAAAGAGGCTTAATGTCAGAAATAAATTCTCAGAACTCTATCACTTCCAGGCACTGCCTGACCAAGGTTAAAAGCAAAAAGAGCCCTCCTTGGCTGGCCTACTGAGTGTTTGTCCCCTAGGTGTTGCTTTTGTGCTCCTGGCTGCTTTCATTTACGTCTCTGTTCACGAGATCTTAAGGGAGGGGGAGGAAATCTTTCAATTGCAGATCACAATGGGCTGAGACCTTGGAGTAGAGGAAGTAGCAGGCTGTAAGGGAGATAGAAATAAGCCTCTCTTTGGGGGAATGCGTCTCAGGTTACCCAGAGCTTAACTGTGCCTGTGTTGGTTTTTTGAAGTCTCTCTGTGCAAGAGCACAAGGGCGCAAGGGCGCAAGGGTGGAAGGACAGATATTATAGAACAAGTATATTGGAAGGCTCCCTAGTCCTAAGTAGTTTACATATTAAAAGAGAGAGGGAGAGAAAGGAAGGAAGGAATTGAGATAAATGATTTAGATTAAATCTTCCACATTCTTAACATCTTCAGGAGTTTCTTGATGAGTGGTGGATTCCCATAAGCCTCATAGACCTCTCTTGCTTTGGAATTTTATTTATGAGCAAATATTTTTTGAGTGTTTTATTTGATGTATTAACAAATAAAACTCCCTGTATGTTTGAGGGACTGATTCATGTTTATTGAATGTGGTTTCCTCTTTACCCTCGGCATTAAATAAATGTAAGGGAGTTGATTATTGGTGATACCTTGCATTCCACTTAATATTTAAATTTTGAGTATTTTGTAAATATATATAAATAAAACATAGATTTAAAATATAAAAGAGACTTCAAGAGGATGACACATTCTCTTCCACTGGCAAGATAGACTGCTTCCACTAGTGTTTTAGGAGCATATTAATCCTCATTGGTAGAGATAAATGTGTTGTCTCCCACAACCAATTATGAATGTGTTTTATGGAAAGGTGCCTCTTCTTAATTTCTGCAATGTTTCATTGGGGTGTGGGTATCATGTCAGAGTCTACCTAAAGCACACAGAACCAACCCAAACCAAACCCATTACCATTGAGTTGATTCCAACTAATAGTGACCCTACGGGAGCTCTGGTAGCATAGTGCCTAGGGCACTTACTGCTAACCAGAAGGCTGGTGGTTCAAACTCCCAAGCCACTCCTTGGAAGGAAGGTTGGGCAATCTACTTTCGTAGTGATACTGCCTCGGCAACCCAAGGAGGGATCCCTATGAGTTGGGTCCAACTCGACAGCACACAACAACAACAGGGCAGAGAAAAGGAGCTCAGGTGGTGCAATACCTAGGGCATTTGACTGCTAACCAGAAGGCTGGTGGTTCAAACCACAAGCTTCTCTGCAGAAGAAAAATGGAGCAATCTACTTCCGTAATGATTGTATCAGAAAAATCCGAGGAGGGTCACTACGAGTCGGAATCAACTCAATGGCAGTGAGTTTGGTTTTGATTTGAGGGCAGAATAGAACTGCCCCACAGGGTTTCAAGGCTATAAATTTTTATGGAAGTAGACTGCCTCATCGTTCTCTGGAGGAGCAGTTGGTGGGTTCAGACTACATACCTTTTCATTAGCAGTGTAATGCTTTAACCAGTGCACCACCAGAGCTTCTTAAAACACACAGAGGACTGGATAGACAATCGCATGGTGAGGATGAATTTAGAGATGAGAGCTTCCCATACAGATTTTTTTTTCTACAAACTGAAGCCCTTTTTATGTAAAAAATAGGTACTGTTCAGATCTAAGTAGAATTGGCTCAGAGGCTTTTGAGCAGGATCAAATTTTAGGGCTTCCCTTATCAACCTGGGTATCCAGATGGAAGTAAAAGCTCCCAGAACTTCCATTCCCCCTGATATTTAAATAATCTTTTTATATATAACATCTCAAAAAACACCCTAGTGCTTTCTAAGGACCATTTCATTTAATCCTCACAAAAGCTCTATGATTTAGATATTTTTATTTTTATTTTTTTCTTTTTAAACAGATTAGAAAACTGCTCAAACTCATTCCTACTGAAAATGCCTTCCATAGAACACAAACATCAGCATCTTTAGAAAATTTGTTAAAAACACAAAATCTTATGTCTCTTCTCAGAACAACTATGTCAAAACCTGCATGTTAATAAGACCCTCATGTGACTTGAAATATTGCCCAAATCACATAGCTACCAGGGCAAAGCTAGGACTCAGATATGCCTGACACCCAAAATCACCCATTGGTAAAATGAATGGCCCAAAATTACATAACTGGTGTGAGGATTTAAACTCTGCACTCAGGATTTTTGTATTTTACTCTCTCCATTAAGGAGCTCTGGTGGTGTAATGGTTAAGGCATTTGACTGTTAACCAGAAGGCTGGTGGTTCAAACCCACCAGTTGTTGGGGGCAGGGAAAGATGAGGCAACCTATTTCTGTAAAGATTTACAGCCTTGGAAGGAAACCAAATGGGGGTCTCTATGAGTCAGAATTGATTTCATGGCTGTGAGTTTTTGTTTTTGAGTTTGATGAAGAAACTGAGATAATGAGTTGCATGTGTGTATATATATATGCATGTGTATGAGCAGTCAAGTGCAAGTGCCTTAGGCACTATGCTACCAGAGCTCAATATATATATATGCAACTCATTATCTCAGTCGCTGAGTCGGGGCCGACTCGATGGCAAATAACAACAACAAATATGTATACACACACACACACACACACACATATATATATAGAAGCTCTGGTAGCTAACTTGACTGCTAACCAGAAGGCTGGCAGTTCAAACCCACCAGCCACTCCTCGGAAGGAAGATGGGGCAATCTACTTCCGTAGTGATACTGCCTTGGAAACCAAGGAGGGGTCGCTATGAGTCGGAGCCGACTCGATGGCAAATAACAACATAACAACAACATATATATATATTCCCCCCCCTTCTTTAGGTACCATGTGAGTCTCTTGCTTTCCTACACCCACTGATCTTGCCTTTCCCCCTCCATCCTGACACTTGCCAGCTCCTCACCTCCACTGGATCTGAGTTGTCTGTGGCCCTGCACAGGGAAGAAATCAAGGGCTGCCCCAGGCAGCCTCAGTTACCCAGTTCTACTGATGCTTTCTCCTGTTGTTGTTATGTGCCATCAAGTCGGACTCAACTCATAGCAACCCCTCCTTGGGTTTCTGAGGTGGTATCACTATGGAAGTAGATTACTCAACCTTTACTGTCTACTAAATCTTTCCACTGTAATCCATTCCTCACTCCCACTACCAAGTTGGGATGGTGGCTATCTTGTGACTGGATGAACCGTTCTTTAATTGATCCCCATTCCTTCAATATTGAACTCATAGTGTAAGTTTTTGTTACTTAAAATATTTAAAGGCTGAGCTGGGAGTTTTCTTAATAAGAAAGGACTTGGAATTTTAATTCTCGCTCCTACTCCTGATGTAGCACCCTCTGAATTATCATCAGTGATGAGTGTATATGAAAATTGCCTTCTTGTATCTAGATCTGGTATCTTAAGACTTTGAAAAAAAAAAAAAATGAGTGGGACAGCAAAAAGAACATTTAATGTAACTACTTGGTATTGCATGGTAGTCAAGTGGCCGACACAGTCAAAACAAAAACCAAACTCACTGCCGTTGAGTTCAATCCGACTCATAGAAACCCCTCCTTATGTTTCTGAGGCAGTGTTGTTGTTGTTGTTAGGTGCCGTCTAGTCGTTTCTAACTCATAGTGACCCCATGCACAACAGAACAAAATACGGCCCCATCCCATACCAGCTCCATGATCCTTGCTATACTTGAGCCCATTGTCGCAGCCACCGTATCAGTCCATCTCATTGAAGGTCTTCCCTTCTTTTGTCGACCCTCCACCATACCAAACATGACATCCTTCTCCAGAGAATGGTCACTTCTGACAACATGGCCAGAGTAGGTGAGATGAAGTCTGGCCATTCTCACTTCCAAGGAGCATTTTGGCTGCACTTCCTCCAGGACAGATCTGTTAGTTCTTTTGGCAGTCCATGGT
>NW_006921611.1:1377412-1410377 GCF_000298275.1 Orycteropus afer afer
CCATGGTACCTTCAGCATTCTTCGCCAGCACCACAACTCAAAAGCATCAACTCTTCTTTGGTCTTCTTTATTCATTATCCAGCTCTCACATGCATATGAGGTGACTGAAAATATCATGGCTTGTGTCAGGTGCACCTTAGTCCTCAAGGAGACATCCTTGCTCCTCAGCACTTGAAAGAGTTCCTTCGCGACTGACCTGCCCAGTGCTACACATCGTCTAAGGTCCTGACTGCTGCTTCTATTGGCGTCAACTGTAGAACCAAGCAATGTGAATTCTTTGACAACCTCAATCTTTTCTCCATTTATCATGATGCTGCTTATTGGTCTGAGGCGGTATCACTACGGAAGTAGATTGTCCAATCTTCCTTCCGAGGAGTGGCTGGTGAGTTTGAACCTCCAGCCTTCTGTTTAGTAGTGAAATGCCTTAGGCATTATGCCACCGTGTCTCATTAGTATTTAATAAATAGATGTAATCCCCCAACCCCCCCCCAAAAAAAACCCTATAAGATAGGACACATTATCTCCCATGCTTTTAACCTATGTAATAGTTGCTAGACTTGGTTGACCTCAATTAATGATAGTTCTTGAAGAATGAGTAAGAAGTAGAAAGATAATGAAGATATGAGATAAGTCCAGGCAGGGCGAGGCATGCAAAGTATTTCAGAGGAAGAGAGTGTCACATATTCATGGAATTCTTAGATGAGAGTTAAATAACAACTTTTTAATAAATTCTCACTTCAGGTACTCTAGCATTGTTCTTTTTTTTATTTTTTCATTTACCTTTTTTTTAAAAAAAATTTATTGTGATTTGGGTAAAAGTTTACAGAGCAAATTCATTTTCTATACAACAGTTCATACATATTTTGTTTCATGATATTGACTGCAATTCCCCACAATGTAACAGCTCTCTTCTCACTTCCTTTCTATAGTTACCTCTTCCTGTGTCCTTCCCTCCCATGTACTCCCATCCTCCCCCCACAGCTGTCTTCCTGGGCAAACACTGCCCTTCTGTTCTCCCACTATTGTTCGCTCCAAGTGGTGTATCTACCTGATGTATGTTCACCTTATATGCCTGTCTATTTTTTGGCTGGAAGCCACAGGAGTGAGTATACACACACATAAACACACATACACACTTGGACATTGCCTAGCCCATGGTTCTCTATGAACATTAGCTATTAGTTATCAAGGCATATTGGGGAAACAAAGAAGGATGAGATAAAAAGCTATCAACCTAGTTTTGAATAGTGGAGAGGTCACAAGGTGGGAAGTGATGAGTTCATTGTGAGAACAAAGGAAGAGAAGATGAGGAAAGCACCTTTTCACAAGCCTTAGATGCCATATGAAAATGCTTAGATGCAATTTAAATCAAGGAGCCCCACTGGCACAATGGTTAAGCACTAGCTGCTAAATGAAATGTTAGTGGTTTGACCCCACCAGCTGCTTCTCCATAGACAAAGACCTGGTGATCTGCTCCCATGAAGATTACGCCCTAGGAAACCCTATAGGGTTGTTCTACTCTGTCCAGTAGGGTTACTATGAGTTGAAATCAACTTAAAGGCACATGATAACCACAACTCTTCTGACTCCTTTGTTCTTTCTGGGACATTGTGGTAGAGAGTCACAGATTTTAACGTGCATCAGCATCATCCAGAGAATGTGTAAAAATGTATATCCCTTATCCTTAACTTTGGAAAGTATATATGTTAAGTCTTGTGTAGGACTCAGACATCCACATTCTAATAAATCCCTCATATGATAATGATGTTTCTATGATTGCTTTTCTTTTCTATTTGAGTCCATTTTCCACTCTGGTAGCTCAGATCCTCATTTCCACAATCAAATTCCATCTACATCTAGAGGGACAATTAATCCAGATACTGATATGCACCCAAGAGGGGGAAAAAAAAAATTGTTCTGGACTGTGTAAAGATAAGATCAAAATACTGAATTTATTAAGGGATCAAAGGAAAACATTTCTGTCTTCAAGATGATTTGTATTCAGTTGCTTAGGAGTATTGATTAGGATGTCTAAAAATTATGGGATTATTTGGGAGACAAGAAAAAAAAAATGAAATGTGGACTAGTGTAATGGTCAGAAGCTACTTTGCTAATCTGGCATGAAGAAACTATGTCAGTTGTTCAAAAATAACTTGGGAGTCTTGGAGTTGCATAAAGCACTGGAAACTCCTGACTAAAGGAAAACTAGCATCAAGATTCAGTAGGGCTTATTTGAGACCAGATCTTTGCTAGGGATGTTGACCATAAAGATACCATTGGAAAGTATGTGGTAAGGGTTAAACTCACTGCCATCAAATCAGATCTGACTCATAGTGACTCTTCCTTGAGTTTCCAAGGCAGTACCATATGGAAGTAGATTGCCCAATCTTCCTTCTGAGGAGCAGCCCTCTGGTTAGCAGTCAAATACCTTCGGCACTATGCCACCAGAGCCTCTATGGTAAGGGTTACATCTGAATAATAAATTCAAAGATGCAGACACTGAGAAGGTGAGAATAACCAATTCTAGTGAGTGAGGAGGTACCTGATATTATAGGAGGTAGATGGAACATGTCATCATTATTGCAAAATTACCATCATTTTTAGTTCCTCCAAAATGGAGGAACTCTGGAGACTGTGCTAGGAGGCTTTATTTTAAATTGAAGTCTATTACTCTAATATGAGATGGTATATGTCAGTAACATTGTGGTTGGCTCTGGAGCCATATTGCCTAGACTCAGATGTCTGCTGCTTCCTACTTGGTAAATTAAGTGCCCTGGTGGTGCAAAAGGCTAAGCCCTTTGCTATTAATGAAAGACTGGATGTTCTAACCAATACAGGGGGCTCTGTGGGAGAAAGACCTGATGATCTGCTCCTGTTAAGATTACAGTCTAAAAAAATCTATAAACACTAAAACACAGGGTTGCTATGAATCAAAACAGACGTGATAACACCTACCAACACTGGATAAATTCACTGAGTTACTTCTGTGTTCTGTTTTCTTAAAAACCTTAGATGGTTGTTGTGAGAATTAAACAAGTTAATATATCAAATTCGTTGAATAATACTTGACATTGAGAAATTTCTTAATGGGTTAGCTATTGTCATTATTCCAACTAAGTTCTGGTGGTGTAATGGTTAAGGTATTTGGCTGCTAACCAAAAGGTTAATGGTTTGAACCCACCAGCTGCTCCATAGAAGGAAGATGAGGCAGTCTGCTTCTGTAAAGATTTACAGCCTTGAAAACCCAAAAGGGTCACTAAGAATTGGAATCAACTTGAGGGCAGTGAGTTTGGTGTTTTGGAATACACTTTCATCTTCAAGTGGCAGAGGAAAAAAAAAAAAGAAACAAGAAAAAAAGCACTGTGATGGCCTAAATTATAAGGGTATTCATTATCTAATAACATAGGTTATTAATTCTGAATTCAATGTTGTTGTTGTTGTTATGTGCCGTCGAGTTGGACCCGACTCATAATGACCCCTCCTTGGGTTTCTGAGGCAGTATCACTACGGAAGTAGATTGCCCCATCTTCCTTCCGAGGAGTGGCTGGTGGGTTTGAACCGCCAGCCTTCTGGTTAGCAGTCAAGTGCATTAGGCACTATGCTACCAGAGCTCCCAAAGTTCAATGAGGTTAGTGAAAAAACAAGGTAATTTCAGTCTCCATAGTCTGTGATCCTCAATGTTTTCATTGTGTCTTCAGATTGGCCTACTAATGGTGGTAAGTCATCTGCCGTTTCTCCAGGCATCACAAACAATCACAACCCTCTGCGGTCGCAGAAGCAAAGGCCATAATTACTTGAGTGCATCTTTTTAGGAAAGTGTTTCCCCAAAGATTCTCTGGTATACTGTCATTCACTACTCAATGGCCAACATTGCTTCCTATGTCTATTCTTTTATCAGTGTATTAGATACGGGTGTTCGTCAGGAGGAAGAAGGTAGCCAACAATTATCATTTTTGTCGTGTGCTATGTAGAACTGCCCCATAGGGTTTCCAAGGCTAGAATCTTTACAGGAGAAGATTGCCCTGTCTTTTCTACCACAGAGCCATTGGTGAGTTCAAACCACTGATCTTTTAATTAGCAGCTGGAATGCTTAACCATTCCTCCATCAGAGCTCCTATCACCAACAATAGTATTCACTAAATTTGTAGGTATAAAAAATATTAACAATAAGGCTTCTGAGTTTTAGAGAATTAAACAGTTTTCCTAAGGTCACATAGTTAGAAAAGGATGTGATGTTTTTTGATTGAAAGGATTTCTGACAGTGAAACTTACAATTTAAAGCCTATGCCTTGCAACATAATTCATAGGCCTGTTTGCTTCATAAGGGACACACATCTATTGAGTATGAGATCACTGATTGCATCTTTGTCTGGAATATGATAAGAGAACTTCAGAACAGGGTAGCTGTGGGCTACCATGGGGCAGTGACTCTATGCAGGTAGGGACCATAGGCTATACGAGACTTATGAATCTCAAGTGGTACAGACACTGCTTTGTGGGTCAGGACAGTTGGAAAAAGGTTGTCAACCTCCAAGAGTAAATTGGACTGGTCATATTGCTATCACTGATTTACTTAATGCCGCCCTGACTTTTCAGGATTACATTTGTAAGATTAATCCATCCACTCTGAAATTTTTTTCACAGCGGTGAGTCTCTTGAGCATGTTTCCACTGGGGCTGCTTTGCTCATCACTCTCTATTGACAGAATCACAGTGTAGGTGAAATACTGTCGATACTGGTGCCATTAGAAGCACCTGGCCATGGTTTTGTGCAAATAAAAATGGCTTCATAGTGTAGCTACGATGGACAGTGACAACGTCAGTTGGGCAAGTGGCAAGACTGCCATGTGCCTCTTGTTATCAATGAAAGAGTAACCGGGGGGGGGGGGGGCAAACTATAGAGGAACCTTACTTCATGGGAGCTGGGTAGGTTGTAAAAGCTGTGGTTTAATTGACTAGATCCTGGGCCTCAAATTAGAAGTCCTTACTCTGTCACTCACTGGTCCTAAGATGGCATATGTGACAGTTAAATTTCCATCCTCAGTAAAATAAGTTTAACAATGACAGCTCCTTAAGGATGTTAGAAGAAATGAGTTAATGTATTTGAGAGTGTTTTGAAAGTAGGAACGTTCCGTTTGGAACTTATGGCACCTTACTACTCTGTTTTATCACTATTTAGCCTCCAATGTGTTCTAAATATGGTGATTTTAGAGGGTCTTTTGTTTATTCTGTTTAAAGTTAATACTTATTTTCTGATGCAGCTGGGAAGAAAAGTTAAAACTCTGACCCGGACCTAGATGATTTCAATTTTTTAAATTATCCTCATCTGCTGAGGTCCTGATATTTTTGACTTGTTAGACAGCATCTGGAGATTTCTAATGAGAAAGATTGCATTTTCCTTCAGAGAGCAGGGAGTAACTAGAGCAGGAATGGATTGCACCAAGCTGCTGCCATTGAGTCTCTTTTTTTGTAATTATTAAATGGGCAAGTCAAGAGTGAGCACTCCAAAAAGACAAATTGCACATATTTTGAAGTGGTGCTGGGAAGTAGAAATGGGTTTTGTGTCTCTTCCAACTTCTCCTCCAAAAGAGGATTTCAGAAAGGGAAATGGAAGAATGGGAGAAAACAAACTCTGATAGATTGACAGGTAGCACTGGGGGAGAGGCTGTGCCTCTTTGAATGCCAGCTAAGGACTAAGCTCCCTTCATGACACACGTTGTTGATAAGCTTCAGCAGTACTGAGAAGGTGAACATTGGAAAATAAAGATGTAGAGCTTCCTTTGCAGTCTGGAAACTAACTGGATATATTTGGCAGAATTGTAGCATCTTCCAAAAATGAAAACTTAGTAGTGTGCATGCCTAAGGTTAGATTAAGTGAGCATATTTTCAAAACTTAAAAACTAATATTTTTAATTTATAAATAATAATAGCTAATATCTCATGAAAATATCAAATGAATTTTAAAAAATGCTGTTTCAATCCAACTCGTGCAGCAGTTAAGTGCTTGGCTGCTAATTGCAAGGTCAATTGTTTGAACCCACCAGCAGCTCTGTGGAAAAAAGATGTGGCAATCTGCTTGTATAAAGATAACAGCTTTAGAAAGTCTATGGGGCAGTTCTACTCTGTCCTATAGTGTCACTATGAGTCACTAGGATAAAATGAGTTAGACACTTCATTTTCATTTTCTCTGATTTTTCCATGACTCTTCAAGGTAGATATTAGAAACCCCATCTTAACAGATAAGTAAGACATGGAGATGCAAGGAGGCCAAAGAACTTACTCATGCATGTTCAGGTATGCCTGACTGTAAAACATGCCATTTCCATACAGTTTTGGGAGCTCTGGTAGCATAATGGTTAAGGCACTTGACTGCTAACCCACCAGCCACTCCTCGGAAGGAAGATGGGGCAATCTACTTCCATAGTGATACTGCCTCAGAAACCCAAGGAGGGGTCACCATGAGTTGAATCTGACTCAACGGCACATAACAACAACATAGGATAAAGGCTTTTACTCAGATATGGTGGTGGTGATGTTAGTTGCCAGTCAACTCTGACTCCTGGAGACCAAATATACAGCAGAGGGAATTTTGCTTAATTCTGTGCCATCTTCATACTGTTAGTATGCACAGTACCATTCTTGCAGCCACTGTTTATTTTGAGTGCCTTCCAGTCTGGAGGACTCATCTTCTAGCACTTTATTAGACAGTATTCTGTTGAGATCCACTAGGATTTCATTGTCAGTTTTTGGAAGTTGATTGCCAGGCCTTTCTTCCTAGACTGTCTTAATCTAGAAACTCCTCTGAAACCTGTCCACCATGAATGACCCTGCTGGCGTTTGAAATACTGGTGGTATAGCTTCCAGTATCATAGCAACATGCAAGCCACCACAGAATAACAAACTGACAGACGGGTGGTGGAGATAACATGTGGACATAGGGAAATAGTGAGTACTGAGGGATGCAGGGCAAGAAACAATATCAGAATGACAGAAGAAGTATGCGTTCCTTATTTCCTATGCACTGATCAAAAGAGAAGTTAATAAAGGAACGTATAGGTATTATTGGTTGAAGGTGTCAGGGATTTCATTTTTCTTGGATCCACAATCAACACCCACAGATGCAGTAGTCAGGAAATCAAACATCGTATTGCACTGTGCAACTATACTGCAAAAGACCTCTTTAAAATGTTAAGAAGCAAAGATGGCCCTTTAAAAACTAAAGTGTGCCTAACCCAAGCCATGGTATTTTTAGTCACCTCATATGCTCGATGGCACATAACAACAACAACATATGCATTTCAAAGAAGGATTGATGCCTTAGCATTGTGGTGTTGAAGAAGAATACTGAAAATATCCTGGACTGCCAGAAGAACAAACAAGTCTGTCCTGGAAGAAGTGCAGCTGGAATTCTGCTTGGAAGAAAGAATGGCCAGACTTTGTCTCACCTACTTTGGTCATGTCAGAAGAATCATTCCCTGGAGAAGGATATCATGCTTGGTAAAGCAGAGGGTTAACGAAAAGGGGAAGACTCTCAGTGAGATGGATTGACACAGTGGCTGCAATGATGGGGTCAAGTATAGCAAGGATTGTGAGGATGGCACAGGACTGGGCAGTTTCTTTCTGTTATACATAGGGTCACTTTGAGTAGAACCTGACTCAAAGGCACCACCAACAACATAGGTATTCTCACATCAAGAAAATGGAGAGAAATGATGAGCCTTTCATTGGATATAGAGGAGGTGTGCCAGGGCCAAGAAATGGGCAGAGAGTAAAAGATGTAAAAAGTCTTTGTTGTTGTTGTTGTTGTTATGTGTCGTCGAGTTGGACCCGACTCATAGTGACCCCTCCTTGGGTTTCCAAGGCAGTATCACTATGGAAGTAGATTGCCTCATCTTCCTTCCAAGGAGTGGCTGGTGGGTTTGAACTGCCAGCCTTCTGGTTAGCAGTCAAGTGTCTTAGCCACTGTGCTACCAGAGCTCCCATGTAAAGTCTTAGGGCCCCACAATCAGGAAGGAGCACAGGGCCAAATATATATCCCATGTAAAGACTTGTTACTTGTTTGACTCATTGGGGGAAAAATATAAATATTATTGTTGTTGTTATGTGCCGTTGAGTCAGACCTGACTCATAGCAATCCCTGCTTGGGTTTCCGAGGCAGTATCACTATGGAAGTAGATTGCCCCATCTTCCTTCCAAGGAGTGGCTGGTGGGTTTGAACTACCAGCCTTCTGGTTAGCAGTCAAGTGCCTTAGGCACTATGCTACCAGAGCTCCCAAATATAAATATACTTAAGTATAAATATATCTATACATACATATATGTATAGATATGTGTGTTTGTGTGTGTGTGTGTATATATATATATATATATATATTTTTTTTTTTTTTCAATCAGTGTGGGCTTGGATTTTGAAGATCAATGGACATATGGTGGACTTTTCTTGAATTCTTCCCTGCACTGGATATCTCCCTCCTCCATCTTCTCTCACCATTTTCTGTATTTCCTAATTAAAATAGGAAAATCACATTGTGTGTTTTCTGCTTTTCATATCTGTGACCTAGCATCACCTCCTGGCCCTGATTTTGTTGGGTAAAATAAGGCTTCAATGTTCAGGTTGTGCCATATTGGATTTTACAACTCTTTGTTTTCCTGTCCTATTGCATTTTACAACTCTTGTCCCATGAGTTTGCCATGCACAAGAAATGTGTGATGCATGACTGCATACAATCCTTACCATTGTGCTTGATGTACACTCAGACAGGCTTGCCCATCATCTCCATTTGGGAAGGCAACTTAGGCTCCAGTCTATAAATTGGAAAGTAATTCCCTTGTTTCCCTAAGGGTACAATTTTTCATTTTTTTTTTTTCCTTTTCTGCATGGTTCACACAGAAAAAAGCAAAAGTTCCTTTTGATCATGTTACCTTTACCAAGGATATAAATTAAAAAAAAAAAAAAAGTTACTAAAGATGACACCCATAAATCAATGTCTGGTATTTATTTAATGTCACACCTAAATTATTAATTCATTCTTGACAGAAACAAATGTACAGTAAAGTTTACTAATTGAGCTAATTGAGGAAAGGCAATTATAATAAAGCCCAAATTAACTGGAATCCAACTAAGAAGACCTCAATTAATTTTTTTTTTTTCTTTTTTTGGGAGGAGGTCTTCTCTCATGTATAAAAGAATTTATAACTCACTCAGGATAATCAAGCTTTCAGAGACTTCCTCTTTCAAAAGTGACTTCTAAATTACACCTTAAGGTCAACATAAAAGATAAAGTGTAATCTTTGCCACTGCCTAGTACTATGAAGTGCTGCAAAATCCTGAGAAACAACAACAACAAAATGCTGAAATAAAGACTTGTATAAGTACAATGAATATGATTTATGACATATAGGTCCATAATGTTAAATGTTGTTGTTGTTAGGTGCCACCAAGATGGTTCCAATCCACAGTGACATTATGCACAACAGAATGCCATCTTCACAGTTGCCATTCTCAAAATTGTTGTTATGTTTGTTGCATTCTTGCAGCCACTGTGTCAGTGCATGTTGGTGAGTGTCTTCCTTTTTTTCCCAACCCTCTGGTTTATCAAGCATGATGTCCTTCTCCAAGCATGACTGGTCCCTCCGATAACATGTCCAAAGTATATGAGATGAAGTCTTACCATTATCCCTTCTAAAGAACATTCTGGCTGTACTTATTCCAATCCAGATTGTATTATCTATCTTCTGGCACTCCCTGATGTGCTTAATATTCTTTGCCAACACCATAATTCAAAGGCATCTATTCTTCTTTAGTCTTTTTTTTATGTATTGTCCATCTTTAGCATGTTTATGAGACAATTGAAAATACCATCATTTGGGTCAGGCACACCTTACTCCTCAAGGTGATATCTTTGTTTTTTAACACTTTAAAGAGGTTTTTTTTGTTTTTGTTTTTTTTTTTAAATATTAGATTTGACCAATGCAATATGTCCTTTGATTTTTTTAAATTTATTATTATTTTTTTTAATTGCTATTCTTTGAGTGCCAATGTGGATACAATTAAAATGAAATCATTAAATACATCAATTTTTTCTCCATTTTTCATATTTGTCCAGTTGTAGGATTTTAGTTTTCCTTTATGTTGAGGTATAATATCCATATTGAAACCTGTAATCTTTGATCTTCATCAGTAAGTCTTTAAGTCCTCTTCACTTTCAGAAAACAAGGTTGTGTCACATACATGTCAAAGTTTGTTAAAGAGTCTCTTTCCTAGACTCTATAAATGAAGGCAAATTATATAAAATGCTTATTTGAGAACCTATTACATCAGAAACCCACTGCCCTCAAGTTGATTCCAACTCACAGTGACCTCTACTGGGTTTCCAAGGCTGTAAATCTTTATGAAAGCAGATTGCTTCATCTTCCTCCTGTAGAGCAGCTGGGGGTTTGAACTGCTGACCTTCTGGTTAGCACCCCAATGCCTTACCCACTATACCACCACAATGTCTTTGTAGCAAATACCTTTTTTCATCAACATTAACAGTGATTATAAACATGGACCTGAGGAAATGTAATACACAGAAATCAGATCGACTATATCTGTTGAAATAAACTATTGACAAGCTCAATATCTTCAGTCAAAACAAGGCTAGGAGCTGACTATGGAACAGACCATCAGTTGCTCCTATGAAAGTCCAAGTTGAAGCTGAAGAAAATTAAAACAAGCCCATGAGAACAAAAATACGACCTTGATTATATTCCACTTGAATTTAGAGACCATCAGAAGAATACATTTGACAAATTGAACGCTAATGACTGAAGACCAGAAAAGTTATGGGATGACATCAAGAATATCATCCATGAAGAAAGCAAAAAGTCACTAAGGCAGGAAACAAAGAAAAGACCAAAATGTATGTTAGGAGTGATTCTGAAACTTGCTCTTGAATGAAGAGTAGATAAAGCAAATAGAAGACATGATTAAAGAAAATAGCTGAACAGAAGATTTCAAAGTGTGGCTCAAGAAGACAAAGTAAAGTACTATAATGAAATGTGCAAAGACCTGGAGTTAGAAAACTTAAAGAGAAGAACACACTCTGGATTTCAAAAGCTGAAAGAACTGAAGAAATAATTCAAGCTTCAAGTGACAATATTGAAGAATTCTGTGGGCAAAATATTAAAGAATACATCAAAAGAAGATGGAAGGAATACACAGAGTCACTGTACCAAACAGAATTGGTTGATGTTTGATCATTTCAGGAATTGGCATATGACCAAGAACCAATGCTATTGAAGTAAGAAGTCAAAATTGAACTGAAAACATTGGTGAAAAACAAGGCTCCAGGAATTTTTGGTATACTAATTGAGATGTTACAACATTCAGATGCAATGTTGGGATCACTCACTTGTCTATGCTGAGAAATGTGGAAGATAGTTAGTTGTCTGGCCAATTGACTGAAAGAGATTATTATTGATCCCATTCCAAAGAAAGGTGCCCACTAAACCAAACCGAAAAACCAAACCCACTGCCATTGAGTCGATTCCAATTCATAGCGACCCCCATTGGGTTTCTGAAGTGGTAAATCTTTATGGAAGTAGATTGCCCAGTCTTGTTTCAGTGGGTGGTTGGCTTGAACCACCAACCTTCTGGCTAGCAATCAGATGCCTTAGGCACTGTACTATCAGAGCTCCTCATATGTGTAAATCATTGAACCATACCATTAATGTTACAAGCAAATAAAATTTTGCTGAAAATAATTAAAACAAACAAACAAACAAACAAAACACTTGTATCAACAGGGAACTGCCTGAAATTCAAGCCAGATTCAGAAGAGGACATGGGATAAAGGATATTATTGGTGATGTCAGTTGGATCTTGACTGAAAGGAGAAACTTTACCTGTTTTATTGACTATGCAAACACATTTGACTGTGTGGATCACAAAAAAATTATGTATATGGTTGCAAAGAATGGGATTCCAGAACATTGAATTGTACTCATGTGGAGCCTGTCCATAGATCAAGAGGCAATCATTTAAACAGAACAAGAGAATACTTCATGGGTTAAAATCAGGAAAATCATCACTATACTTCTTCAACCTTGATACTGAGAAAATAATCTGAGAAGCTGGATTATACAAAGCACACGACATCAGAATGAAGAAAAAATCATTAATTTGCAGCAGGAAGATGACACAATATTGCTTGCTTAAAGGGAAGAGGACTTGAATCACTTACTGAAGAATATGAAAGACTACAGCATTCAGTATGGATTGCATCTCAACATAAAGAAGATAAGCATGCTCACAATTAGACCAATAAGGAACATCATGATAAATGGAGAGAATATTGAAGTTGTAAAGAATTTCATTTTACTTGAATCCACAATCAGCACTCAAGGAACAGCAATCAAAAAATCAAATGATGATGTATTGCGTTGGTCAAATCTGCAGTGAAAGACCTCTGTAAAATGTTAAAAAGCAAAGATGTCACATTAAGGACTAGGGTACGCCTGACCCAAACCATGGTATTATAATTTGCCACATATGCGTGCGAAAGCCAGACAATGAATAAGGATTGCTGAAGAGGAATTGATGCATTAGAATTTTCGTGCTGGCAAACCATATTGAGTATACATACCATGGCTGGCAGGAAAATGAATAAGTTTGTGTTGGAAGAAATACGGCAAGAATGCTTCTTAGAAGCAAGGATGGTGAGAGTTCATCTCACATATTTTGGATGTGTCATCAAGAGGCACCAGTCCCTGGAGAAGGACATCATGCTTGGTAAAACAGAGGGTCAGTGACAAAAAGGAATATTCTCAATAAGATTGATTGATACAATGGCTGCAACAATGGGCTCAAGCATAGCAACAACTGTGCAGATGGCACAGGACCAGGTAGTGTTCTGTTGTGTTGTACGTAGGTGGTATGACTCAGAACCAACTCAACTGCACCGAATAACAGTTAAGGGATAATCACTGATCAGAACAAGAGGAAGGTGCAGTGTTTAAAATCAGGAAAGTTTGGTATCAAGGTTGTATATTTGCACCATATTTATTCATTCTGCATGATGAAGAAATATTCTTAGAAGCTGGATTATATGAAGAAGAACATGGCATCAACATTGGGGAAAGAATTATTAAAAACAGATGATACAAGCTTGCTTTCTAAAAGTAAATAGAACTTGAAGCACTTACTGATGAAAATCAAAGCCTACAGCCTTCAGTATGGATTATACCTTAACATAAAGTAAACAAAATCCTCACGCTGGACCAACAGGCAACATAATGATCAACAAGGAAATATTAAAGTTGTCAAGTGCTAGCAGATGGAATCTGAAGCCTAGCTGTCTCACTCCAAAGTGGATTTGCCTAATCTCTGAAAGGACCTTCTGAGGTATTTGAAGGAAGTCAAAATAGACTTGAGTGTCAATGAGTACCTCATCATCAAATTTAGTCAGTGTAAGTCCTGCCGGACAATATGTTAATGGGAATTCAAAAATCTAAATGAAGCTGAGATGAAATTGTGTTTGAGATTTATTCCAATTCTGAAATACTTTGATTCAAACCAGAAAGCATACACAACCAAAACTCTCACTTCTTTAGTGTTTCAAACAATGGAGGTTGTACCATCATAAGACACATTAAAAATGTGAAGTATAATTAAAAAGAAAGGTATTGATTGCTTACCCATTTCATGTAGTCATGCAAATAAATTTAAAAAGAGATATCTAAATAGATAACTAAATGGATATCTTTGGACTACATTTGGAAAATTGAGGCTTCTGAAATCCTTTAAAAACTGTGATTTCTTCACTAGCTTAAGGAGCCCTAATGGCACAGTGGTTAAGTGCTTGGTTGCTAACTGAGAGATTTATAGTTTGAACTGACCAGCAGGAAGAAGATGCGACAGTCTGTGTCCATAAAAATTGCAACCTTGAAAACCCTACGAGTCAGTTCTTTTCCTTGCTATAGGGCCACTATAATTTGGAATCAACTCTATGTCAATGGGTTTGGTTTCTGGTTTAACGAGTTTCAACAGTCTTCTCTCCTGTGAGTCTTATTTGTCTTTTTAATATGCTTGCCTTACTCCTCTTCAACAGATAATACAGAGGTATATCAGCCTAATTTAAATTATTGTAATTTCTAATTAATAGGCATAAATTAAGGGTGTTTTGATATAAAAAGTGATATTTCTTAAATTATTGAATTTGAGCCATGTTTCAGATGTGTTTGTGTGGTACTGTATCTCAGTTTTCCACATGTTTTGAAGACCACCAATGAAAGACACATAATTATGTAGAAACAATGAAAGGAAGTCTCTCTCTTCCCATGTTATACTTGTGAAGAGAGAGTAATCACTGCTTCTGACACTTCATTAGTTACCTGGCTGCATTTTCTTTGGTTGTTGGAAATTCTACAATTATTCATAAGGAAACTAACTAGATTTTAAAGGAGAATTTAAATTGCAATCATCCTTTGGAAATTGTGATGTAGAATTACTTTATCATATGACCTCAAGCATTGTCTTGAACTTTGATGGGGGTTGAAGTCTTGAAGAGAAACATCAGCAGATTATTTTTGTTTCCTTCTCACTGGAGCTCACTCACTGGAATTTTAAACCTCGTTCTACTCTTTTTTTTCCTTCTTTGTTATTTTTGTTGTCAGTTGGCAAGAAGTTGGCCTCTGACTGATGTTGACCTTGTATACAACAGAACTAAATGATGTCTGGTCGAGTGCCATCCCTATGATCAGCTGTGGATAATGCCATTGTGATCCATGGGGTTGTTGTTGTTATGTGCCGTTGAGTGATCCTCTACTCATAGCGACCCCTCCTTGGGTTTCTGAGGCAGTATCACTATGGAAATAGATTGCCCAACCTTCCTTCCAAGGAGTGGCTGGTGGGTTTGAACCACCAGCCTTCTGGTTAGCAGTCAAGTGACTTAGGCACTATGCTACCGGAGCTATCAGTGACTAATTTTCAGAAGTAGTTCACCAGGTTTTTCTTCCTAACACTTCTTCATCTGGAAGCTTCTCTGAAATCTGTTCAGTGTTACTGCAACACACAAGTCTCCACTGATAGACCGGTGGTGACTGCACACGAGGTGCATTGGTTGGGAATAAAACCTGGGTCTCCACATGCAAGGGGAGAATTCTACCACCAAAGCACCAAGGACTGTTTTTTTCTTTTAAATACTCACCTCCTCAAAATTTCTCTTTATCATTCAAAACAGAGAGGCTTTCTAGAGCTGTTTTGAAAAGACTCTTAGCAGTTTTAAAAGTCTGCCTTAATGACTCAATAAGAACAATTTATAAGGTCCACAGATTTGTTGAGCAAAGACTTTGCCAGTAATTCTTTTAGCTGCTTGTTATTCATAAACAGGCAAACTTGATACAAATCCCTGTATTGAGTTTTACATTCTAGTAGTGGAGACAGGAAGTTAAAAGAAAAAAAAAAGAAGAAAATATGCTATAAATGTTGTTGGTGTTAGGTGCTGTTGAGTCATCTCCAACTCATAGTGACCCTGTGTACAACAGAACGAAATACTACCTGGTCCTGTGCCAGCCTCACAATCCTTGATATCCCTGATGCATCTTTATAGCCACTGTGTCAATCCATCTCATTGAGGACCTTCCCCTTTTTCATTGACCCTCCACTTTACCAAGCATGATATCCTTCTCCAGGGAATGGTTCTTTCTGACAACATGACCAAAGTAGGTAATACGAGGTCTGGCCATTCTCTTTTCCAAGGAGCATTCTGGCTATACTTCTTCCAGGACAGATTTGTTAGTTCTTTTGGCAGTCCACGATACTAAATAAGTGAAAATTACAAGATGAAAAGTGTTATAGAAAAAGAAAATGTAGATCAGGGTATGGGGATTTGGTAGTAGAGAGGGTCACAGATTGCAGTTTTGAGCACTATTGTCAGGGTCGGCCAGATGTCAGACACATGAAGGAGGTGAGATCATGAACTCTTTAGTCCAGATCTTTTAGAAGTTCATCACCACACTCCAGACTTAATGTGCATACTGTCTCCTTTCCCATCTTTTATGTTCATGTCTTCTTCTCTGCATGTCCCTAACTTCCCACTCCCCATATATTCTCTGCCGCACGCTTTCTTCCTGTGGGTTCTTGCAGGCATGCTTTCACCTCAGCACTTCTGCACTTGCTGTTCTTCCTAAAATACTTAAAATACCTAAAATACTTAAAATACCTAAAATACTTCCTAAAGTGTTCTTCCTAAAATACCTATATGACTTACGTTCTTACTTCCTTGATTCTTCATCTTCCTTGGCTCTTCTTAACCACACTATCACAAGATACAATTCTCCAACTTAACACTCCTTATTCCTCTTCCCTGCTTTATTCTTCACTACACCATGAACCACCATCTAATACTATATATTTTACTTTAAAAAAAAAAAAAGTATATATTGTCTATCTACCTCCTAAGAATTTGAGTAATCAAAGGACATAATTTGACATAATCAAAGGATTATGTCGCCTTTGATCATCGAAAATTGCCAGCTCCTATCACAGTGCCAGTCACAGAGAAGACACCCCCAAGATAGCTGTTGAATGAATAGTGTGTATATAGTACATGTTTTACTGGATTAAAAGGCCAACGAACTGGGACAGAGGAGGAGTCAGCCACAGGGACCCAGGTAAGTGTGGTAGGAGAGGTTTCCAACAGGGAGACAAACTTGTCTGTCGGTTTGTCCTACCATGGTGACGTGTTGATGTGAGTTTTGAGGCTGAGACACTGGTGTTTCAAACCCAGCGAGATGCACATGGTGCACAGGTATAAGCCCAGCTTACAGACTAAGACAGACTAGGAAGAAGGAAGAGGTCATCCATTTCTCAAAGAATTGGCCAGGGAAAACCTTACGAATAGCAAAGAAACACTGTTTGATACATTATCGCGCAACTTTATGAGTAGTCCGGTTAGGTTAGAAGGCTCTCAAAATAGGACTGGGAAAGAGCTGCATCATCTGAGTAAACCCAACCTTACTCATATGGATAAGGTAAAGCTTTTGAGACCTCCATTTGTGATGTGGCCCCACTCAAATTGAAGAGAAACAGCTGCAGACATCCATTAATCATCGGAACATGAAATGTACAAAGTATGAATCTAGGAAAATTGGAAATTGTCAAAAATGAAATGGAACACATAAACATTTATATCCTTGGCATTAGTGAGCTGAAATGGACTGGTTTCGGCCATTTTGAATCAGAAAACCATATGACCTGCTATGCCGGGAATGACAGTTTGAAGAGGAATGGCGTGGCACTCATCATCACAAAGGATGTTTCAAGATCTGTTCTGAAGTACAATGCTGTCAGTGATAGGATAGTATCCATACGCCTGCAAGGAAGACCCGTTAATATGACTATTATTCAAATTTATGCACCAACCACCAAAGCCAAAGATGAGGAGATTGAAGATTTTTATCAACTTCTGCAGTCTGAAATTGACCAAACATGAATTCAGGATGTGTTAATTATCACTGGTGACTGGAATGCAAGCGTTGGAAACAAAGAAGAATCACCAGTAGTTGGAAAATTTGGCCTTGGTGACAGAAATAATGCTGGAATTCGCATGGTAGAATTTTGCAAGACTAACAGCTTATTCATTGCAAACACCTTTTTTCAACAACACAAATTGTGGTTATACACGTGGACTTCACCAGATGGAACACACAGGAATCAGACTGATCCACATCTTTGGCAAGAGGCAGTGGATAATCTCAATATCTTCAGCCAAAACCAGGCCAGGAGCTGATTGTGGAACAGACCATCAACTGCTCATATGCAAGTTCAACTTGAAGTTAAAGACAATTAAAACAAGTCCAAGAGAGCCAAAATATGATCTTGAATATATCCCTCCTTAATTTAGAGACCATTTAAAGAATAGATTTGATGCATTGAACACCAATGACCGGAAACCAGAAGAATTGTGGGAGGATATCAAGAACATTATCCATGAAGAAAGCAAGAGATCACTAAAAAGATGAGTAAAGAAGAGAAGACCAAAATGGATGACAGAAGAGACTCTGAAACTTGCCCATGAGCAGAGACTAGCTAAAGAAAATGGAAGAAATGACAAGATAAAAGAGCTGAACAAAAGATTTCAAAGAGAAGCTCGAGCAGACAAAACCAATTACTGCAATGAAATGTGCAAACACCTGGAGTTTGAAAACCAAAAGGGAAGAACATGCTCGGCATTTCTCAAGCTGAAAGAATTGAAAAAAAAAAAATTTAAGCCTTGAGTTGCAATATTGAGAAATTCTATGGGCAAAATATTGAATGATGCAGGAAACATCAAGAGAAGATGGCAGGAATACACAGAGTCACTGTACCAAAAAGAACTGGTCAATCTTCATCCATTTCAGGAAGTGGCATATGATTACTACAAACACAAGCAACATAATAAAACTATATGTAAAAAGGGAGGGGAAAAGTTCTCCAAATGAAAGTGAGGAGATTTAATTAAGATGTTCAATATGGTATTTTCATAGTGGAAATTTTGATCCCTGCCTGTCCGTGAGCTGAAGACCTTGTGCATCTTAGCAGCCAAGTAAACTCTGACAGGGAGAAGCCCCAGATAGGAAAGAATGGTTGAGCAGCTCATGTGCAAGACTGCACTCAGTTAGCTGGTGTGCCACCCTCTGTGTATCAGAAACTTGCTGCAAACCCTTTTAACCTCCCCATGCCATCACATACCCATTTGCCGGATTTACTTTGTTAGCAAGTGAGCAAATGAGGGCTTTTGAGAGAAACCTTTCAAAGAACCCTTATCAGCAAACCAGAGTGATCCATCTCTGCATTAGAGAGCAAGTGCAAGTCATTGCAACCAACCAAGAAGAGTCAAAGCCCAACATTCAATTCTAGACTGGGTTGTGTACAGGATTCTAACGACAATATCATTTTCCAGTTGCAGGGAATGAAGTAATGGTAGAGAATGGTCTTTTGGTCATCTCATCCTCACCTGAGAGATGCTACTTTCCAAAAAAGCTTTCATCACTGTTTTACTTTGAATTTAGCATTTCTCTGGCTTTTTATGTCAGAAAATATATATGTTTGTTTCCTTAGTGACAATTCAAACACAAAGAGAAATCAACCTTTTAAAATTCAGATAAGCAGGAGTTAGTTTACAGTTAGAGATTTTGAGCACACTGCTTTTGTGTGATAATATTTGAAATTTATTTCCACAAGTTATTGCACATTCATTTCTGGAGTTTTCATTGCAGAAAATTGCCAGAAGGAATGGATTTTGTCTTCTTCAGCTGGCAGAACAATTTTCCACCTGTCGCCCAAATATTTGATGAGAAGGATTATGTTGCCGGCTCTGAAACTTTATACTGTGGATCCTTTGGAAGTGAGAGGGTCTAATGAAACTACTGACTTGATATCAGAGTCCAGCTTGCTAGAGTGTCTATGAACCTGTGGATGGATTTCTGGTGGGTTAGGACAATTTCAAAAAAAACTATCTTCAATAACACACACACACATACTCTTTTCTGAACTTGCTCATGGCGAATGATGTTTTTAGCCCTTATGTTGTCACTGTATTCCTGTGTTCAGCAGCACTCTTGTGGCCTTTCAAAAGCACTGAATTAATTGCCTGAACTTCCTGGTAAATGTATCCAGAAAGAAACTCTGGTGCATAGGTATAGATGAAATTGTCATTTGATTTTAGATTTGAATAATTTACTGTCTCCATTGAGTTTTATATTCCTCTGTAGTTTGTGAGCAAAGTCAATACAATCAGCAAAAAACAGATCTCAAAACTCCATGCATAATGACAGCAACCTTTTGAACTGTCAGAATAAATATAAAACTAGTTTTCCATTGTTTCTCCAAATGTGTTCTGGGCATCATAAGTACTAATAATATTGCTGTTTCAGAATTTTTCTGAAGCATAGATCTTACCATGCCCTATCAAGATCCTTCTGTTACCTCAGAGGAAGGTCTCAACTTCATGGGCTGGCATTTATAACCCTGGCTATTAAGAACCTGAGTCAGCTATTCTCTTATTTCCCAAGACCCCCATACACCTTACAGGGCAATATTATTTGTTGCAAATTTCCTAACTGCAATGCTCTTGTCCCTGATTTGTTTCTTAATCTTACTTAATCCTTCTAATTTAAATGTTGACCACCTTTCCCTTCTTGGCTCAACTCAAGTTCTACTCTCTCCAAAAAGCCTGTCAGGAAACATGCAGCTGGAAATAATCTTAATTTTTGAACTTGCAGACCACATCACAGACATCTTTTATGGGATTTTTTTTTTCATTCCATATTTTTTATTCCCATAAATTGTATACAAAAATTCAGTGAGACAGATACTATCATGAAGAGCATTGATTTGTGGTTAGTGTGGACTTAATAGCTTGCTCAAATCTGAATTGCCGAGGGTGCTTCTGAAAATCTGCTCTGGTTTGCATTGATGTTTCTATTTCCCACAATTGGAGTCACCTGTCTTGTCACTTGGTAGTGGTCTACCAGTTACAGAGCCACTCTAGTGTGTTGAAGATCTTAACTATCTATTGGAAAACACTGTGTAGGTCATAATCTTTCCTCTATCAGTTTGCCAACAAATGGAAGCAAAACAACATTGACACTGAATTAAGCCTAAGATGTAGAATGGGAAAGCTGATAATAAATCTCTCAACTCCCTCTTAATTTATGATCTACTGCCTCTCCCAGGTGCACCCACTGTTCAGACCCTGGACTCCTTCATCCATTCTCTATCCCAGAACAAGGCCCAACGATATCTTTGCTCATTTTGTTCTTCCCAAGAAGAGCTGTCTTGGGGAAGCAGCAGTGTGCAAGTGTGTAAGGATCTTAGGCTGAACAGGGCACATCTTTGTGAAGTATTGATTTTACTTTAAAATATAAGGTCCTTTTTTGTTGTTGTTGTTATTGTTGTTGCTGTATTTACTGACTAGTTATATCATTTTAAAAAAATGCAGATTTTGCCTGAATTTTAAGATGATATCAGGGAAATTTCCCTTTTGTGGTCAGGCTGTTCTCATCAGCACTCTTAGATATGTGTATCCACTCTTCTCTGCCACTAGGATTATTTCAGCAGAAAAATCTAAAAAGCAATGATTTAAGATGTTGATGTTATCGACCTTTCGGTAGTTGATAGATTTGTCCCCTCTCTTTTTTTCTCTTGTAAGATAATCCCTCTACTCCCCTTTCCCGCAAAGCCGACTTAACTGTGCCATCTCCAGATAAGTGTGAATCTTTGACATCCCTGACTTCAGCAGCTGGAAGGATTATAGAGTAGCTAGACTTCCATGCAATTTCAATTAAAGAACTTGGGAAGCAGATGTATGAGTGCAAAGTGGGAAAGAGGAAGGAAGAGTTCCTTTGGCTGATAGAACAGTGATTCTGTAACAAAGAAAATCAACATGGGAAAACTGAAATATAGCAATATTTTTGTCATTGTTACCTTTTGCTTTTATGGTGTGGGACAGAGAGATAAGGAATGTATCCATAAATGGGAAGGTGTCACTTGTTGTTAGTGTGCAGAACTGTGCTGATCTAGAGCTGGAAAATATTTAAGAAAGAGGCCACCTTCCCCCTGATTTCAACCTAGAGTCTGAGGGCTCTGTGGAATATACATAGCAGTTGAGGTCTTGTGCAATATTTTCAGTATCTTAAAAAGTGCAATGTTGTTGTTGTTGTTATGTGCCATCGAGTGGGACCCGACTCATAGCGACCCCTCCTTGGGTTTCCGAGGCAATATCACTACGGAAGTAGATTGCCCAACCTTCCTTCCGAGGAGTGGCTGGTGGGTTTGAACCATCAGCCTTTTGGTTAGTAGTCAAGTGCCTTAGGCACTACGCCACCAGAGCTCCTAAAAAGCGTAATGGAATGTATATATTTACCCACAATGCTTTTATAATTTGGGCTGGGACTTTTGAAATTCAGCAGGGTTAGATTGTTAATAACTATAAATCTGAGATGGATTATTTGTTGTCTGAGTATTTTTTTTTTAATACAGAAAAAAATCAACATGAATGTACCCATCTTTAAATATTATTAATTAATATTTATTACTATTATTAAATAGTATTTTCCATATATACTTGATGTATTTTTAATAGCAGAGATGAACACTATACAAATGGTATAGATAGCATAAATGTGCTTCTTCTTTCCACACTCACTTGTACCTATTTTCCCTCCTTATCTTCCCCAAAGCAGCTCCTCTAAGTAAATTGATACCCATTTTATTTTTGTATTTTAAGATACATTTGTAGTAGACTACTATATGAGTATAATTTTAAAAAATATAAAAATAGAATCAAACCAAAAAACAACAATACACTTTTTTTCATGTAACATAAATACTGGACACTTATCCGTGTTGGTAGATAGATTGATCATTCCTTCTTATGACTAGAGACCATTTTAGTCAATGAACATGACTTCTGTAATTTATTAGCTCTACAATTAGGAGACATGTATATTGTTTTTAATTTTCTCTGGGAAGCATCTAGATCATTATAGTGAATGTTTTCTTTGGCTCATGTCCTAGTGGCAATTTCTTTATGTGTCCAATTATTCAAAAGCACTGGGAAGAATTAGTCATTATCTAACAAATGTTGTTTAGTAGGCAGAATCTTTTAAAAGATGAATTCTAAAGAAATAAATGGTTAAAGGAATTGGATGTCATTGATACAATCCACCTCTCAGCCTATAAAAAGGGCTAAATTTGAGTCATCTTAGAAAATTTCTCTCTACTCTACCCTTTCAAAAATCAGAGACTAACTGTCCAGAAATCTCTTTGGTTACATGTTTTAATGTCTCTGACACTAGAAGTTGGGAAGGTTTCTGTAATGTTTGACCTAAAATCCTACTTCTATAATTGAAGCTCTGTTCCCTCTTGTCTTCTCCAGAGGTAATGAAAAACAGCTACTTACCTCCACTCTTAAAATAACCCCTTGTCTTCTGATATATTGATTTAAATTTCTCTTTTTCCTTTAGGCTGCATAAATTCAGTTTGCCCCTAGACTTTCTTCTAGGATTTCTTCACCTAGATCATTTATGGTGTTCTAATCATGGCTCTTTCACATTTATCCATATTTACATTTTAGGGCTTAAAATGGAAAAAAAAAAAAAATGACCTCATAAAGAGAAATGACAGGATTATCTCATAGTGTCTATATATAATTTTCCATATATAAACTTATGCATAACTATATGTACATAAGAATGCATATATTTCTTCATTCAGGAAATAGATGTTGTTTCTTTTCTGCTTGACAGACCTCATACATTTATAACACACACATATAACACACAAGCAATACTGGGAGGATGGCTTATAGATTGCATGCATCCCATTAGGATCACCGGTTATGCCTTTTCACATGTTGTACAAAGACTACTTTTGCTATATGGATACTTATTTTGTTCATAATAAAGGCGTATGTGTGTGTGTGTGTGTGTGTGATTATTTAAAGTAATGAAGAAGATAAGTTAGGAATGTTCATGCCTAGAATGTTGAAATAATGAAATAAAAACAAACAACCTAAATGTCCATCAACAGTAGAACAGACATGCAAATCAAGATATAGTCACACAATGGGATACATGCAACAATGAAAATGCATGAAGTACATACACATGCATTGGCAAAGATGAATTTTAAAATACTGTGACTGCAAAAAGCAATCAGAAGAATACAAGTGGCCAATAAGTGCATGAAAAGATACTCAACATCATTACCCATTAGAGAAATGAAAAGCAAAACCACAGTAAGATACCTCCTAACATTTACTCAGATAGCTATAGTCTAAAAGACAGATAATAACAAACATTGACAAGGATGTGGAGAAATTATCTCATACTTACATTGCTGGTAGGAATGTAAAATGCTGCAGCTGCTGTGAAAACAGATTAGCAGGTCCTCAAATATACTTACCATGTTGTTAGTTGCCCTCAAGTAAGTTCCTGTCTGGACCATGTGTATAGCTGAACAAAACACTGCTCGTTCTGTGTCATCTGCATGGTTGTTAGTGTTTTTTGAGTTTACCAATTTCAGACCTATGTATATACTCAGGATATAAATGAAAACATATATTCACACAAAACACTTGTTCGTGAATGTCTATAGCCGCTTTATATATAATAGCGAAAAAGTGGAAGCTGTCCAAATGTTCATCAGCTATGTGGTATATATCTGTACAATGAAATACTGAATCAGTTGCTATTGAATTGACTCATAGAAATCCCAAGTGTGTTATGGTAGAAGTGTGACACGTTCACTTGTTTTCATTGGCTGTTCATACTACATGTTCTGGTTACCTAGTGTCACTCTGACAGGAATATACCACAAATGGGTATTTAACAAACAGGAGTTTATTCTCTTACAATTTTGGAGGCTCTAAGTCCAAGTTCAAAGTGCCAGTCTTTAGGGGCTGGGTGAAAGCCCCTCAACCTTGGTTTCAGCTCTGCCTCCTGCTCCCAGCCCACTGAAGCTGGAGGCTTTTCTTCACTCAGACAGCTGCTCGCTGTTGAGACTGACTAGCCCAAGGTTGACAAGTAAAACAGCACAGTCCCAATGTTACCAAACCACATGGCAGGCTGTTGATTCAAGTCCATTGAAAGTCCCAATGTCAGGAGAGCATGGTAGGCTGCTGAATAATGGCATAGCTACATGCAGGGTTCAAGTGTGCCATATGCTAGAGAATATTCCCCAAGGCTTCTCCCTATATACAGGAAGCAGACCACATCCCTAAGGCAGCTTTTCAGCTGCTCACAGTAGATTCCACCATGGAGTTGACTGCCAGTCTCATCATGGGGAATACTACATCCAGCTGCCCAGCCACTCAACAAGGCCCAGCCAAGTTGACAGACAAAGTTAACTACCACACTACATAATAAAAAGAAATGAAATACTGAAACATGCTATGACCTAGATGAACCTTGAACATATTGTGCTGGGTTAAAGAAGGCAGCACAAAAGATCATATATTATGATTCTATGTATACAAAATGTCTGGAATCAGCAAATCCTTAGAGATCGAAAGTAGATTAGTGATTGCCAGAGGCTGAGGAAAAAGGGAGAGGAATTGAGTGCTAAAGGGCACAACATTTCATTTAGGAAGGTGAAAAGTGATGGTTGCACAACTCTGTGAATATACTAATTGTAAGTTTTCCATAGGTGAATTTTATGCAATGTGAGTCATATGCAAAAAGCTTTATAAAAAGCAACCAGAAGAACTTATATCATATGCTACAGTTTTTATAAATTTCAAAAACAGTCAACTAAGCAGTATGTTGTCTAAGGTTATATACTAATATAATAAAACCATGGGATGATTAAAAAAATAAGGAGAAAAGAAAAAAAAAATTAGCACAGAGTGGTGGTTTTTCCTACTGAATTTGAGGCAGGGGATCATATGAAGTAGTATTATAGAGTGATAGTGTTGGGAAATTCTCTTAGCTTGAGTGATGTTGTTGTTGCTGTTATGTGCCGTCAAGTCGGACCCGACTCATAGTGACTCCCCCTTGGGTTTCTGAGGCAGTATCACTACAGAAATAGATTGCCCCATCTTCCTTCCAAGGAGTGGCTAGTGGGTTTGAACCACCAGCCTTCTGATTAGCAGTCAAGTGCCTTAGGCACTACACTACCTGAGCTCCTGGGTTGAGTGATAGGTCCCTTCTATTATCGTGCTTCATTTCTAATTTATAATTTTTTGTTGTCACTTGCCTTAGAGTTAGTTCCTAGTGACCACACGTGTGCAGAGTAGAACTGCTCTCATAGGGCTTTTAAGGCTGTGACCTCTCTCTTGGAAACAAATGACCAGGCCTGTATTCTGAGACACTTCTAGTGGGTTTGAATCATCAGCCTTTCAGCTAGTTGTCATTTGGGCCACCAAGGGATGCCTAATGTATACATTACATATGCTATTTTATTCAAATTGGTTTAATCAAATCAAAATTTTATATGCATTGAATGCTTTATAATAAATTATCAGTATGGCAGCATTTCTACTTTCAAGGGAAGTGACAAACTTTATATTAACAAAATAATACCTGTCTATATCATCTTTGTTCCAGCGATTGGTAGAGAGGGACGAAGGGTTAGATGGCCTGTAATTTAGCTCGCATGTTAATGAATTCTTGGATGTGAAAATTTGAATTGCTTTGTTTTAGAAACTAGAAGGAATGCAATTTTTCTTTTCTAAAAATAAGTTTGTTTTTTTTTTCCTTCTGTCTGTCTCTTTGAAAGGGAGTAGGGAAAAGAGGGATAGATGAAGGTGAAAAGTCAGAGTGAATTGCAGAACTACATGGTGGAGTAGCCAAATCACTTTTATGAAAATGAATATCTGATATAGAATATAAATTATGTTTTCCTGAATTTTAAATACCTTCCAACTCTCAGGATAGTAAATGAATCCTGCTATCCAAAAAAGACTTTTGTAAGTAAGGTGGAGTAATGTTTTGTTTTGTTTGGGATTGATTTTTAGGAAATCATGGAAAAGGACCATGTTCTAGGACTGGTTACGTGTTACAGAAGAGGGATAGTACACATGACTTGGAAAAAAATCATTGATAAAGTGAACTCATACAAAATTATGAGGGAAAAAATAAGCTAAGAAAATGTGCATCTTCCAGTCTTCTGACCCCTCAGGCTCCTTGCTGAGATTAGGAGAATTGATCCTAATCCCATGGTTTCTAACCTCATGGGTAGTTTGGTTGGTGTGGTTTGATTTGAAATACCGTTTGAATCTTAAAAGAAAGTATAAGCCTGTGTTACAGAATTATTCTTTCACCTAAACTGTCCCTATTAACCTCTTTTATATGTTTCTTCTCTCTTTGTATGCTCACTTTTCAAAAGTGTGTAAATTACATGGTATTTTAATCAGTCCCTCCTAAGTTGTAACTCACTTATCTAAATTGAGTCTCATTAGCACCTTAATGAACAAACTCTATGACCCAACCTTAATCAAAATTCAGGGGAAAAAAAAAAAATAGACCAGCAATCAGCTGCCAGATCAGGCTCCATGTGCTTCCTCCAGATATTAAACTTCAGATCCCTTAAAAAACAATCCACATGATTGAATATCTGAAGTCCTAGATTTAGGAAACCATCACAGACAACACGTCTTATTCCTCCTACTATCCTCATATAATATCTGCTAATTCTAAAATTAATAGTTAAATATTTTTATTTTGCTCTGAGAGGTATTTTGGCATAAATCTCTATGGCAATGGTTTAAATAACTGGTGTTGTCCTTGGGTGTCTAGAATCTGATTTTAAGATCACTTTTCTAATCAATTGTGCACCCACTTGGCAGTAATGTGATCCGAACTCAATTCCCCTCATCTCTGATGAGCTCTCATGTGGAGCCAAATCTAAATTCTCTCCAAGATGGATGTTTCACTTGCCCTTTTTCTGATCGGTGGAGCCCTCACAGAACTCCATGAGCTTGCGAAGATGATTACAATGAGCTCTGTGATTTCAAACCAATTCATGAAATGCCTTGGGATATTTTTACCCTGAAAGCAATTTATGCAAAGAGAGGAAGTTTCATCCAGAAGGAAATAGTTTGAAGCAACTTTTGGTTTAAATGTCAGATTTTTCCACTTGATTCTCTGCATTATATAATAGAAAGAAGTCTATTAAGAGACATGTTTCTAGTCCCCTAATATTGACTGTACTATTAACTAGTTGAATAAACTTAAGACGACTTACTTGGATCCTATGAGTAACAGCTTTCTGATGTGAAAACTTTGAGTTGACTTGTGTGACCCTGCAGGTCCTTCTAGTGTCAACACACAGTGATGCCAAAAATAGATTTGGACCACTCTGCCTCTTCTTGCCCTTTTTGTAACAAAGACACCCCGTATTTCCATCTGAAATATGTTCTTAAATACATGTTTTCAAAACACAACATCATTTTGACTTGCACCCTTGCTCTGAAAACTTGCTTGAAGAAACCTGATTAACAATATTTACCATTAATGATTATCTATTATATTCACCAACTTGACAAAAAGAAGTATATTAAATGGGTCTAAAATACATTTTTCTACAGCTGCTTTTGTGATTTTAGATTGATTTTAATCCATAATTACATAGCATCGTTGTGTGGCTTATCTGGAACATTAATTCAGTATAAAAGGAAAAGCACTTTGAAGAGATGCAGTTGTATTGGTAGATAATTTTCAATAAATGACAGATCTGATTACTCACTTTAAGCTTTACATGGATAAAATCTAGTTGGAGTTTCAAGCAACTGAAAATTCCTCTTAGAACCTCTGAAATTAGAAACTCACTCTTTTAACTTTAACGTTTTAATTTTAATTGGGTAGAAAAGCAATGTGTTACTTCAAAGGTATTTAGTCATAGTGAAATCTAGTTCAGCTATTAAAAAAGAAAATCTTCTTTTCTCTTTGCCCTGGAGTGTTCATAAAGAGTCTACAAATATGGTCTGCTATTTTGTGTATATCCCAAATATAACTGGCATAATTATCTTCATATTTGGCTCATTAAGCATTACATTCTCTGTGAATCACTGCGGTATGACAATGGCCCAACAGTGTAATAGTTCCTTTGAATAAAGGAAAGAAACACAATTCGGTTTGAGTAGTTTTACCTTAAGTCTATCATTGTCAGTTGGAAACATTGCTTTGATATATAATTAAATCTACCTGAACTCTAGTATTTTCTAGTAATCTGCATTTGCGACAGGCTCAGACCTTCAGCCAAACCCAGGGTCCACATTTATCTTGAAGGTTTGTGTTGTTCCCTGCAGTCATAGGAAGAACAGAACATTCTTCAGAAACTAGCTCTTTGAGTCCTTGGACACTGGAGTTATAATAAAAGTGAGAGCCCGCCTCATCAATCTCTCCTGGTTCTGTTATGGGCACTAGCTCACAAGCATTTAATGCCCTGCAAGCCAAGTGGATTCCTACATTGGTTTAGTCTCCTTCTTGAGTTGTGTGATTGTTTTGGTTGTTTGCTGCTGAGGAGGGGCATTGTAGGGATGACATTGTAGATGTAAGATAAAATGGAAGGAGAGTGAGTTGATTTTTTTTTTCTTCAGTGTTCACATTTTAAGTTTTATAGGATGATTTCCAAGAACCTTAAAAATTTGGAGATAAAGGATTATTTTCTTTCCTGTTTGAAGAGAAATATTCTACCTTCTGTCATTCCAGAAAAGGGAATTAACCAGGAGGAATCCATGTTTATATCATATCTATTGGCCTTCTCTTAAGTATTAATTCTCTAACATTTCTTTTAAGTGGCATATAAATACTCATTGTTCCAAAGTAGATGCTATGTATCAACAAATCTGATCTTTCATTGAAATCTATGGCTCCCTCTGTGCCAGACACATGGTCAGACACATTGACCTTCTCCCTGACCCTAGCCTATAAATGAGTTACTTGGGGGGAAAAAAAAAAAAAAAAAAAAAAAACCTTATAAGTTGCCTCTGAGAGATTACACAGTAAACAATTTTATGCTCCTTGGTTATTTTATTTTATTTTTTTTTTCTGAATTGAGACTTTTAGAACCTTTCCTAATTTATTTACCCATAGGACACCTGTAAATATTCCCTTTTCTTACTAGTAGTGTTCTATATAACAGATGACCAAGGAGGTGCTATTTTGATTTGATTTCCTTGTCTGTGATAATTATTGCACTCCTGAGACTCCTTCCCAAAAAATGTCTAACTCTCAGTCAGGTTACTCTAACTTCTGGAATGTACTGGACATCTTTATAGTTGATCTAATCTAGTCATATCTGTCTGATGAGGAAATTATTTCTGAACCTCAGTTTGCTTTTTCAGCTATCCATCCTTGGTGGTATATTATAGAGATGAAATAGTAATGCATTCCATATGTGGGTTTGTTTTGTTTTTTCCAATAAGCACTTGTAATATTCTCTTCAGTTTTTTCTACTATTGTGCATTGTGTGCATCATACTTTGCACTTTAAAAACTGTCTTAACACTGATTTTAAATGTCTTGGCATTATTATGTACTTTGCATTATTTTGTACTAAATGTGCTTTTTGTCTGCTTTGCAGTTTTGACATTGAATCCTAAGCATAATGTAACATCAGTTAGGAGTATCTTTAAATGGGTCCTGTTTCAAGAGGCTTCAGTTTGATGAATCTAGATTTATCATTTTTTATTACCCCAGATAGAAACTCAGTACCACATAAGCAATAACTCTTTTCTCCCTTCTCTCCAGCTTCTGGTAACCAGTAATAAACTCTTTTCTCTATACATTTGCCTATTCTAGACATTTATACAATATTTATTCTTTTGCGCGTGACTTAATTCAATCAGTATAATGTTTTCAAGGTTTGTCCACGTTGTTATTGTTGCTTCTGTTGTTAGGTGCCCTGGAGTCAGTTCCAACTCATTAATGACCCTGTGTAAAGTGGAACAGAACACTGCTAGGTCCTACACCATCCTCACACTCTTTGCTTTGCTTCAGCCCATCATTGCAGCCACTGTATTAGTCTTTCTCATTGATGTCTTCCCCTTTTTGCTGACCTTTCTACTTCACCAAGCATGATATCCTTCTCCAGGGATGGGTCCCTTCTGACAAGATGACCAAAGTGTGTGAGACTTAGTCTGGCTGTTCTCACTTCTAAGGAGTGTTCCAAGACAGATTTGTTTTAACATCTATCCAAGATGGATCCATGTTGTAGCGTGTGTCAGATCTTCATTTCTCTTTATGACTTAATATTCTATTGTATGTATATACCACATTTTGCTTACCCATTCATCTCTTGATGGACATTTGGATTGTTTCTACCTTTTGGCTATTGTGAATAGTTTGTTCAGACTTGTTTTAATGTATATTTAGGCTACCAAAAATATTTTGAGACATTGTTGTTGTTGTTGTTATGTGCCGTTGAGTCATACCTGACTCATAGCGACCCCTCCTTGGGTTTCCGAGGCAGTATCACTACGGAAGTAGGATTGCCCAACCTTCCTTCCGAGGAGTGACTGGTGGGTTTGAACCGCCAGCCGCCTGGTTAGCAGGCAAGTGTCTTAGCCACTATGCTACCAGAGCTCCCATTTTGAGACATAGAAGAATAAAATCATAATGTAATGATATCAATATCCATTCTTACCTCTCCCTTTATGTCCCCACTTACATGATCAGAAAATGTTTCATATTCTCTGCACTCCATAGATATTTACTCTGTAAGTCACCTCTAAATGTTAGTGAATGTTTCATTGCTCCTAGGGCACATTGACCCATTTGATTGATGGTTTAATATCTTCCCCCAAAGTTCCAACTAGTGTTGGTTGTTTCTTTTCATTTCAAAACCTGTTCAGTAGTAATACAGGTCATTACCGATCTCCTGACCCAGACCCTGGGTGCCAAGAAAATTAAGTGCTTGCTACAAGCTATACCTGCAAGCTAACAACCTATTGATGATAAATCGAAAACTGTATTGCATTTACTGGCCTAGCACTATATACATGAGTGTCTGATTCATATTCATTTGTACATAGAGGTAGGATGCTGAGATAGCTAAATAGTTAAATCACATAATGCAATTAAATTTACTCTATTAGAGTGCTCTTCCCCCCGCCCCCCATTCTTCTTGCTGACAGTTTGCAAACCAGGCTTCACCCTAGTGCAATTAAGCTGATTAGGTAATACTAAGCCACTCAAGTATGTAGTAGGGCTTTGTTGTTGTTGTTGTTGCTTTTTTCTTTTTTTAATCTCCACAAGTCAGCTTCCAAATCCTAGAGATAGAATTGCAAGTCTTCAAATGATATGCATAAAGCTCTTTGCCAAACACATTACAGCAAAGGCGAGTGGCCTTAATCCTCCAACATCATCCTGCTTCTCACAATCGCTCACTGGGTTGTGATCTTAGCTACTACTTTGTAGGGAAAATACATGTAAATTTTTTTTAGGTATTTCCTATAGTGTTGCTGAATAGACTAGACTCTTTCCCTAACAATTTCTCCCTCAGAAACAAAAAATAATGTATCAGATGGAAATCTACCTCTGTATTTCATCCTCTACCTATGTACCTTAGTTTTTCTTTAAAAATTAATAACTATCATTTGTTATAGATTGTACCCCCTAATTTCTGTTACCTATTTAATGCCTATTACATGCTAATTCATATCCTAGTCACTTTACATTTATCTACTTAAATGAGCACAATTGCCTTGTAAAAACCAAACCCATGTCTGTTGAGTTGATTCTGACTGCTAGTGACCCAACAGGACACAGTAAAACTGCCCCATATGGTTTCCAAGGATGTAAATGTTTGTGGAAGCAGACTGCCTCATCTTTCACCTGTGGAGCAACTGGTTAGCAGCTGAATGTTTTAATCCACTGCACCACCAGAGGTCCTTGTAGTATGTTATTCTTTTTGTATGTGGAAGAAAAATGGTAGCCAACATAGGTTCCAGATCTTGGCTAAGATCACACAGCTAATCATAAGAGAGCCTAGACTTGAATGTAGCTCTGTCAAACTCTGCTTCTCCATACCATGAAATCTCTTAATAAAAGATATACTGAGGAAAAATATTTTGTGCTTCAAATACAAAATATTTTGGTATAAATCTGTTTCTGGCAGTGTCTAGTATTTTCCTCTAAGGAGGATAGGAACTTAAGCCCCCTCTATTGTGCGAGTTCCACATCCCAGTCAGATAACTGTCAAGTCAAATCAGGACTCGGTTTCTATTGCTGGAAACGAGTGCCATGTGGTATATTGTCAGTCATCGCTAAATACTACATCCCAGCAGACTCAACTAAATCTGTGTATTAGGAAAAAATAACAAAGGAATTAAAGGCTTTCATATGAGCATCAACATTTCATCCTCATATCAACGTCTTAGGTGATTTGCAAAATAAGAACTTTATTGTGCAGAGAAGGTCACCTCATTAAGGAATGGAAGACAATTTTGTTCCTTTTGCCTTTCCTTATGAAACCCCCTCATAATATATATATATATATAT
>NW_006921611.1:1411552-1419141 GCF_000298275.1 Orycteropus afer afer
AGGCAGTATCACTACGGAAATAGATTGCCCCATCTTCCTTCTGAGGAGTGGCTGGTGGGTTTGAACTGCCAGCCTTCTGGTTAGCAGTCAAGTGCTTCAGACACTATGCTACCAGAGCTCCTGGTGGCATAATTAAACATGAAGTTAGAGATATAAGAAAGAATCAGATCATGAAAGCCCTTATAAGTCATATTTAGAAATATGGAATTTATTCAAAGAATTAAAGGATTTTAAGACCATATGACATGGTCAAATTTGCATTTTAAGGCTCATTTTGCTTGCAATGTATAAAATAGATTAGAGGCTGACAGGCAAGAATAATGGTAGGGGACAATTAGGACCAATTGTAGTAATTTAGAGAAATGATGATTGATACCAGAATCAGCATAGTAGGAGTGAGCATGAAAAGCAGTAGCTGAATATGAAAGAGTTTTAGAAGACAGAATCAGTAGAGCTTAACCAAATCCATTATTGTAAAATCCATTCAGACTCATGGTGACCCTGTGTGTGATGAATTAAATGTGGGAATTGGGGATAGAGGTAGGTGATATTCACATTTTAGCCTGGAGAACTGAGACAATGCTAGGGACCATTTGTTTACTTAGGGAACCTAGAAAAAAACAGATTTGAGGGGCTAGACAATAAGTTCTGTTTTTAGCAAACATACTTTGAGGGGTTTATGAGACATCTAGGTGAATATAAGGAGAGGCACTTTAATGTGAAGATTTAATGGTCCAAAGAGATGACTGAGTTCAAGAGACTCATTTGGAAGTAATCATAATGTAGATGAAAAGTGAAGAATTATATGTCAGCATAAACCTGAATCAATTACCTAATGCAGCTGTAACACAAGTACCACAAGTGGGTGACTTCAAAGAATAGAAATTTATTTTTTCATGGTTTAAGAGACAAGAAGTTTCAATTCAGGGTGTGGCTTTAGGGGAAAGTCCTTTTTTGTCTATTTTGGCTTCTACTGTTGTTGTTGTTGTTATGTGCCGTCGAGTCAGCCCCGACTCATAGCGACCCCTCCTTGGGTTTCCAAGGCAGTATCACTACGGAAGTAGGATTGCCCAACCTTCCTTCCGAGGAGTGGCTGATGGGTTTGAACCGCCAGCCTTCTGGTTAGCAGTCAAGTGCTTTAGCCACTATGCTACCAGAGCTGCCAGCAATCCCTGGTATTCTGGATGGGTTTACAGATGGATCTGTCTCTATATTCTCTCTTCCTCTTTCTCCTGTGTGTGGATTTGCATTTATTCTGATCTTTTTGTAACACAGAAGTGATTAGGTTTAGGACCCAACCTATGCTGGTATAGCCTCATTATCATAACAAAAGGAACACCTTATTTCCAAACAAGGTCACATTTACAGGTACAGGGGTTAAGATTTCATTAGATTTTTTAGGGGGTACAATCTATAACAAATGCTAATATTTGGAAATAACTAACTAAAAGGTAAGTAGTAAGGAAATGGTTAGATCAACACTGATACACCTAACTCTCAAGTCATCAAGATCCAGGTTTTTTTTTTTTTTTTTTATGTGTGTGTGTGTGTGTGTGTAGGCATATTTTTAATTTTTATTTAGGTGAAAGTTTACAGAGAAAAGTCACTTTCCATACAGCGGTTCACATACACTTTGTATCATGATATTGACTACAATTTCAGACTCTATGAGTCCAGCAAAACTGTCTCCCCCTTTGTTTAAAAATGATTTTGAGTTTAATCCACATTGTTCTTCCTCTATATCCAGGATCTCCTACATAGATCCCCCTCCTAGTGGTTGACAGTGGTAGCCAGAAACCATCTAGTTCTTCTTGTCTCATAGTCATATAGGCTAAAGAACACATGGTGTACATTGCTTGGACTAATTATTTCCATGAATCTTTAGTTTTCTTCATTCTTCTTTGCTCTGGATGAGGAGAGAACTATCGTTGCATCTAGATGGCTGTTTATAAGATGCTAAGATCCCAGTCTCTACTCACCAAAGTAGGATGTGAAGAATGTTTTGTGTAGTATGTTATGGCAATTGAGCTTGATGTCCCCTGCATCAAGAACTAGTTTTATACACAGGGAGATAGCTCATGGACAGGAATGCATATGAAAGAAGGACACAGATAAAAGGTAACCACAGAGAGGAACTGAGAAGAGAACTGTTACATTATGGGGATTGCAATCAATGTCATGAAACAAAACGTGCATGTATTGTTGAATGGAAAATGAATTTGTTCTATAAACTTTCACCTAAATCATAATATAAAAAAAGAGGAAAATAAAATAACTAGTTTTATGAAAAATTAATAATACCATGACAAAATGAGATGTTATAAATTATATGTACCTTATGCACATGAACTTAAACATTAAATCTATAAAAAAGAAACACTAGAATGAAATGTGTTAAACTACTTAATAGTATTTGAAAATTTGGTGACAATAGTTAGCAACTTTTTGAATGTATTGTTTACTTGTTTCTGTAAATTAGTTTTTTAAATAAGCCATAATTTTCAATAGAAAATACATCATAAAATGTTAAAGACTATCTTTTTAGTTTTACTTGTTTACTAGAATATTTGCAAGTTATAGATGCATCATAAAAAAGATTTTATAAGGTTGTCTTCTGGGTGAAATTTTTCAATAAACAATAACACAATATTCAATTGTGAAATTTAATGTTTTATGTCCTGCAAAAGCACAAGCACTATAGAGTAACGGGAAAATATACCAGATGGTCTAGATGGCAATAGTGAGAGATCTTAACCCCAAACTCCTCCTTAGAACTCTTTGACAAGTTGCTTAACCTTTTAAGGCTTGGGTGACTTCTAAGATAAGGAAATTGGCCCAGATTTCATAGAGTGACCTCCTAACCCTATTTTGCCTGTGTCTGAGTCACATATAAAAAAATTGTATCAAAACATGTTCTAGTCAACTCAGCCCATATTTATATGAGATATGTCTCTAACTGGTCATAATCTGACTTTTAAAAATGAGATCTGACATCTAATAGAAGGATATTTATTTCAAAGGGAATTTAATGTTTATTTGTTATGTTTTTCTTTTTCCCCTTTTGTTTCTTCTTTTTGTCATAAAAAGATTGCAAGTCCCTGCTGTGGTAGTGTGTTGAACATAAAACACAAAGCTCTTCCTGAAAGGTAATTTTCCAAGAATAAAAAAATATGAGAATGGTGTTTGATTGTTTGGTTTTCTGTCATTCGACATGCATTTTTCCATAGCTATGAATGGCCTCACTCTTGAAAACTGTCAGTTACAAATGAAAAGCGATAACACTTTGAAAGCAAAACCTTTCCCAAATCCCACTAGGTTTTCAAAATAATTTGAAAACTAGTCAGTGTTACACATTAATACACAAATGCATCCATTGTTGGGGAAAAATTAAGAAACAATTTATAATCTCTGCCTCACTATTCTTAGCAAACTATTACTATTTTTGTATTTTAAAACATATGTTTTTATAAATCTTTAAATTCTTTTCCATTTTTTTTTCCTGGAGAAATACCTGTTTTTCAGTTTTTCCTTAAGTCATAGATTTTGATGTACTGTATGTTAGATTTCATGAAGTAAAGTCTAGGAGAGGTTATAATAGTTTTTAGCCTTTTCTATTAATTTACTGGTACAGAGAATTTTTTTTTCTGATTGTGTAAATATTTATTTTAGAAAAAATTAAAATACAAAGTAAGTAAAAATGTAATACAAATTTAAATCACCCCAATATCATTACTCATTGAGCTAATTATTTTAAAATTCCTCTAGAAGCAAATGTTATGGTTGGAATAGGTTTCACGTGATGTTGGATTGTCCATTGCTTATTTCCATTAAGGAGTTCTGGTGGCACAATTGTTAAGCACTGGGTTGCTAACCAAAAGGACACCAGTTCAAACCTACCAGCCACTCCATGGGAGAAAGTTGTGACAGTCTGTTTCTGTTTACAGATTTCATGTTTACAGACTTGGAAACCCTATTGGGTAGTTCTATACTGTCCTATGGAGTCATCATAAGTTGGCATCAACTCCATGGCAATGAGCTTTAAAGGATGTTTCCATTAACAGAGAAGGTCATATAAGATCTCTGGCTTAGACCCAGCTTTAGAGGGCATCTTTGGAGATGATTTAAGTGAGGGAAAAAAAATGTGGTTTCCATTTAAAATATAGAATGCACCAACAATTCTTTCTTATGACCACCTTGGGAGATATATCACTGTACTAAGGATGGCTGAAAATAACTCTGTCTCATGCATTTGAACAAACATGATTTCTCTCTCATTCAAAGTATGCACAGAGAATCATTTTTAAACTGGTCTTGTACTATAATCTGAGACAGTGATCTTTCTATAATTTGGTATTTACTTATAGACTATGTATATGTCTATGTCTCTTAATGTTCATACTACAAGGTATGTTCGAGTCAAGTAGAGTCAAAGTTTTAGTACAAAACTCAAAGTAAACTATTTAAATTATGTATTGTAATGAACATTCTATTTATCTCTACCTAACTTTTCAACTGCTATTTATGCTACTCCTTCATAACACATTGTATTTCAGCCATCGTCCACACCTTAGTTTCCCTCTCATGTTTTCACCTCTGCACATACCATGCCCCAGGTTGGAATACTCTCCCCCTTATGTCTTCCTGGGGGACTCATATATCCAAACTTTTCTAAAATATAATTTTCCCTGTGAGGCCTGACCCAGACCTTCCCAAAGTCAGGCTCTGTCACCTTTAATTTCCTGTGACACTTTATGGATACTTTTGTTAGCATGTTTGCCATTGTTCTGTTACTATTTGTCTCTATTTTTAATTTCTAAACTCTTTGGGGAAAGTATGCCTTAGTCATCTTTGAATATCTAGTACCTAGAACATTATCAAACATTAAGAGGCATGGACATATCTATCAGCTCCCCCCCCACACACACACACACAAAAGGTAAATAAATGGTGACAGTTTGGAGAATAATGGATGTGCTTTTGTAAACCCTACTGAAATGGCTTGTTTTAGAAGCTACAAAGGACTTTTCAAATTTCATTGAATGCACGTAAATGATATTTATCATCTTTCATTTGGCAGAATTTAAGATCTGTTCAATGGAATAATATCTTAGCCTGACAATATGTAAGCTCAACCCAGGTGAGGTAAACTATATAAATGCAGCAATATAAAGTATTTCCATTTTTATTAGAAGTTTACAAGGAGGCACAATCATGTTTGAGTTTAAAGTAAAAGAAAACTTTTACGGGGGCCTAGAGAAAGTGTCTATGTTTCATAAATTACATTAAATATTTAGTATTTAAAATTCTGGCTATTGTTCTGAATTAAATGGATAGAATGTATCCATTATCTAATTATGTAACCATGTGGAGACAAGTCAGATTTATATAAACAAAAGCAAAGAAGCTAACTCTATTGTGTTGTGGTTTAGGTTTTGTAACTTGGTTTCCTGGGTATGACTTTCTGCTCTGATGCACATATTGCCATGGACCAATATGCTTACAGGCAATGAGTAGAGTTAAAGAGCAATTTCTAAGGCACCTTACTTCTTTTAAATATTGTAGTAAGGAGGCCCTGGGATATTATAAAATCTTCATTTAATAATGACCTGCATATTAAAGCAAATAGTTTTGGGATTTGGCCAAAGGGAAATGAGTTGTGTATTATCACATTGATTTGCATGTCCAAGTAACTGGTAAATTCTGTAATGATTTACTACATGTTTATTTAATAAATAGATACTTCACAGCATGCTTTCAGAATCTTGGGCCTAATACAATTTTACTAACATACATATAGGGAGCAAAGAATAGACACATTACAAACTTCAATTCATATCATGACAGATCTGAGATGATAGTAGTAATAGTTATCACAAAATTAAACTATAAATATTAGGTAATAAGTTTGAGAATGGAGTTCAAAGGGATAACTAGTTGTCATCAAGTCAATTCTGACTCATGATAATAACCCTGTGTATTAGAATAGAACTGTGCTCCAGAGGGTTTCCAGGGGCTGATTTTTCAGAAGTAGATTGCCAGGCCTTTCTCACAAGGCATGTCTGGGTGGACTCATAACATAAACTTTAGGTTACCAGCAAGTGTGCTAACTCATTGCACTACCCAGGGACTCTGATTATAGTGACTGTAATTATAATTCTCTTTTCTTTTTACCCAGTGCTAAAAGGGCAAGGGGGAGCTCTGGTAGCATAGTGGCTAAGACACTTGCTTGCTAACCAGACGGCTGGCGGTTCAAACCCACCAGCCACTCCTCGGAAGGAAGGTTGGGCAATCCTGCTTCCGTAGTGATACTGCCTCGGAAACCCAGGGAGGGGTTGCTATGAGTCGGGGCCAACTCAACGGCACATAACAACAACAACAACAAAAGGGCAAGGAGGCCATATCTTTGGACCTCCTCTAACCCCATAAGGGGAAGACAGAATCACTATCAGTAGCCCAAGGCCCATTACTGTGAGGCTAGACATGCTGCCTCCCTCTAGCCCTTTCACCAACTGTTCCTCCCAAGGCACCCACCACCTCCCTTCTGGGTTCAATAATTCACACAGAACTCACAGATTATGGGGTTTATTAGGGAAGCACCACAGGCTACAATTCAAGTTCAGGAAAAATGCTCAGTCTCTCTCCCAGCCCATTGTCCCTCAGTCAACAGTCTCTCACAGTCTCTTTCCCAGCAGTGTGTGTCCCTTGGTGTCTCACTCATCAATGTGTGTCTCTTGCATCTCTTCCCCGGCAACGTGTGTCTCAGGAGCACGTATCTCTCTCAGCAGCACATCTTCCTCAGCCAGCAGTCAGAAAGAGAGTTCTGCCTCTAGGAGGCCTCCTTTTGAGCCCAGCAGAGTAGCCAAACCAACCAATCATAATATCAGAATTCTAAACACCTGAGAGAGAGTGGGAACCTCCCAGAACATTGTTTAGTGCCACGCCCAACAGAAATACCCCAGGTGGACAACTTTAGCAATCAGGAGCTCCTCAGTTGCTCATGGCAAACTCCACCTTGGAGTTTACAAAGACTTATGGGTAGAAAAGCCACACTAAGTAATTTACTACACCACACCCAGACGGTGAGATGATGGTGGTAGTGGTGGTGCTGGTGTCACATCATACTTATGTAGCATTTAACCACTTACTTTTCTCTTTCTTTTTTACATATATTTATGAATTGAAAATGGAACCCCAGAGTTAAGAGATTCACCCCAGGTCACGGAGTTACCTAGACCTCAAGTCAGGGTATCTAATTCTAATCTAAAATTATTTAATCATATCTAATTTAGTTTTTACTTTATGGCAGTGGCATTGGTTGTCCTCTGAAATAAATACCAATACAAGGAGAAGACAATGGTAGATTGGAGATAGAAGGGAAGAAAAATAAAATGTAAAAAAAAAAAGAAAAAGAAATAGAACTTTACTTTCTAAGGCATTTGACTGCTAACCAGAAGACTGGTGGTTCAAACCATAAGGAAGATTGGACAATCTACTTCTATAAAGATACCACCTCAGAAACCCAAGGAGGGAACGCTACGAATCAAATAGACTCAACGTTGAGTTCTTCTTCTTCTTCTTTTTTTTTTTTT
>NW_006921611.1:1419461-1452828 GCF_000298275.1 Orycteropus afer afer
CAGCCCTTCTTTCTCCCATGATTGTTCTCTCCAAGGAGTGTATCTACCTCTGGCAAATGTTCAACTCATATGCCTGTCTTTTGTTTGGTTGGAAGCCACAGGTATGTGTTCGATTCCAGACCTGAAGGACAGCTAGGGGCCATAGTCTCAGTGGTTCCACCAGGCTCTATTGGACCAGCAAACCTGGTCCCCCTTTTTATTTCCCCCAAATGATTTTGAGTTTTGTTCTACATTATTCTTCCTCTCCATCCAGGATCTCCTGTATAGATCTCCTTACAAGTGGTTGACAGTGGTAGCTGGGCATCATCTAGTTCTTCTGGTCTCATACTTATTTAGGCTAAAGATTGCATGGTGTACCAGTTGCTAGGGCTAATTGTTTCCATGAATCTTTGGTTTTCTTCATTCTTCTTTGCTCTGGATGAAGAGAGGCCCATTGTTGCTTCTAGATGGCTACTTGTAAGCTTTTAAAATCCTAGTCACTACTCACCAAACTAGTAGGGGGAACAATGTTTTGTGTAGTATGTTATGCCAATTGTGCTCGATGTCCCCTGTGACTATGATCCCAAACCCACAGGTTCAACTACTCGGTCGCTCTGAGTAGCTGGCTGTGGCTAAAAAGTGACTACAGCCTTGTCCCTTGTCAGCTCTCCTATACCCCTGGGAATTCTTACAGAACATACAAATACACTTGTAGAACAATTGTCTGCCAACCCTATACATGGTCTTGAGTACACTCCCTGTTGCATAGACATACTTAAGAGTTCAGCTTGTCCACCCATCTATCCACCCATATACCCATGTTTCCCTTCATTGATAACACAGTACTGTATGTGAAAAAGGGTTCATCTTTGTTTTGTATACCTCCCATGTACCTCTCTATGTCTTCTTCCTCTTCATTGCCACCATGTTGATCACTCACATTTGGTACATTGTCCTACTCTTCACCCAAATCAATACTTATCTCTACCTAAAAATGTTCCCTCCCCTCCCCTCCCCTCTCACCCCTGGTAACCAACAAAGAAAATTTCCAAGTCTGTAATCTTTATGGAAGCAGATTGCCACATCTTTCTCCTGTGAAGTACCTGTGAGTTCAGAGTGGCTGGTGGGTCCACATCACAAACCTTTTGGTTACCGGCCAAACTCTTAAGTACTGTGACACGAGGGCTTCTTCACTGAAAGTCCAAGGTTTTATGCATTTTAATTTGGACTTATTCTTGCCTCCAATGTAATTTCTATTACAAAAATAATAGATCAAAATATTCAAAATTTGGAAGTTTGGGATGGTTAAATCTAATCAAATGACAATACTTTATTCCCAGTTCCTTTTTCCTTGCTGAAACTCTCTTCTGCTATACTCCTTGCATTTTAATTGGAGCCTCAGTTGTTATATATTACTGCTTAAAAAAGAGATGAAACTATTTCCAAATGAAACATTCAGAAAGTGATTTTCTTTTTCTTTACCAATTTCTGACTTTGATGTGGATCTCTGGCCAGATGGGTATGATTACTTGAATGCTTTCTGTTCTCTCCATTTTCATTTTCCTCAAGAACTTCTCTGGAATGAGTCCATGATACACCCATTCTGACCTGAATCACAGACCAGCAAATAGGACAACCTTAGTAGTATTTAAGGGGAATAATATACTTAATAGGAGCTCTGGTAGCATAGTGGCTAAAGCACTTGACTGCTAACCAGAAGGCTGGCGGTTCAAACCCACCAGCCACTCCTCGGAAGGAAGGTTGGACAATCCTACTTCCGTAGTGATACTGCCTCGGAAACCCAAGGAGGGGTCGCTATGAGTCGGGGCCGACTCGATGGCACATAACAACAACAACAACAACAACAACAATATACTTAATGTAAGGGGTGAGGTGCCACACAAAGAAAATCTCATTTTATATCATCTTTGTTTGGTTTTATGCACTGCTGGCTATTGCTGTAAGGCAGGCACTCATTAAAGACAGCATCAGATTCCTAAGGCTCCATTCATCTGAACTGAAAGTCAGAGATCTGTGTTCAAATTCTGAATCTGCCATCTGCTAGCTACATGACCTTTGGAAAGGTGCATAAAGGAAACAATGGACAATGAATACTAAAGTACCCCCCTCAAAGACTTGTGAAGCTTAAAAACTTAATCCATATAGAAAGCTTATTTCCATAACCTGTAATCACTCAATAAATGACAGCTCTTATTTTTAATTTCTACTAACATAATTTCCACTTTTCTTAATTTATGAAAAATTTTTCCCTTTGTAACTGGCTGCCTTGGGTTTTAATTAACTGAAGCTTGTAGTTCAGGGATACTTTAAGAAGGAAGATCGAGCTGTATCAATGAAAGCAGTTTTTAGCCAGTGGTAAGATAGAATCTGTCAATCAGGAGCTTAAACACATAGATGAATGGCTGCTGGGTTAGCTCAGCCTCTCAGTGATGTCAGTACTATTTTCTCTCCATTCCTCTTTCACTTTTCTTCATGACCTACCCCAGTTTAATGCATCATAAAGGAGTTTAAGATAGGAACAAAATAGAGAAGGGTCAGTATCAGGCACACCTATTCTTTTTATCAAGAAAATACAAGTTTTCTCAGCAATCTCTATTCCTGGCTCTTTTGCCAGATTAATGTCACATGAACATTTCTACCTGTAAAACAGTAAACCGAGTCCATGACTTTTCCAGCCTCTACTTGTAAAATAGTACGGGAGAAGGCTGTTGTCTGCGTCAGATGATTGACAGCAATTGTACATTAAGCCTTAAAGTTTTCTCTGAAATGTAAAGTGGTAGCAAACTTATGATTACAAGCGAATTTACCTTGAATCGGAAAAAAAAAAAATCTTTCGTTCTTCCGTAAAACTTTTTATTAAAGCAAGTCACCCCTTTCTATACTGCCTTGGAAACCCAAGGAGGGGTCGCTATGAGTCGGGTCTGACTCGATGGCACATAACAACAACAACAACACACAAAGGACAGGATTATCAGCAACTTCCAAGCCTCTTTTAAATTCCAACTTCAGGTCTTCCTCTTTCCTTCCCTTCTCTTACTTAAAAAAAATCCTTTGAGAAATTCTGAGACAATTCAACACAAAGTCATTAGATGGGGCTGAGCATGATCTACATCAGAGACGATGAGAGGGGTGGCACGTGAGATGTGGGGCAGCCTGCCTTCATGCTGTTAGTTAGTCATCAGCAAAGCAGGGCTGGGAGGTACCTGGAATTAATTGTTGACAGCCACATTCATGATTATTGGCATGCTTGAGTCTCTTGTTAAGGCTATTTTGTAATGTCTGCCAACCTAGGAGGCTTCTCTTCCTGCACTATATAGGACAGTAGTCTGTTATGATCCTTAGTGTTTCCATGGCCAAATTTTCAGCAGTAGATCTCCAGGCCTTTCTCATAGTCTGTCTTCATCTGGATGCTCTGCTGAAACCTGTCCACTAGGGACCATCCTGCTGGTATTTTAAATAACAGTGGCATACCTTCCAGCATCATAGCAACAAGGAAGCCACCAGAGTAGGAGAAAATACTGAGTGGTGGCCAGGAATTAGTGCCTGGGTCAAGCGAGGAACTTAAGAGGGTGTCAGGGGTATAGGTGGTGTTCGGTAAACAGCATTCCCAGCACTTCACCACATAAAGCAAAAAATAAAAACGTGAAATAATAATATCGTACTTCCATTTGTCTCAATTGTTGGTTGGAAGAATCCAAATAAATTGTAATACCTATATAAATGTATGCCTACAATCTCTCACCTTCCCACTGCCACTAATAAATTGATTGCTTTCATTTCTACGTTTTTATGAATCGCATCCTTTTTCCTACGCATATATGACTTGATATTGCTCCATTAATAATTACAATATAATGTAACATTCTACCTTTTTATATTCTCTTCTGAATATTATTACTGATTGATTCTTATTAGAGCTTTTTGAGATACTCCGCACACCTACCCTCAGACATATCCATCCACTCTCCTATGTTTCAGATCAGGGCTTGTTACTTTACCTAAAGGTCTTTATTAAAATGGCAAGAGGGTAATTTAATTGCTATTAGATCTCCCTCTCTGTTTTGTGGGTAGGATGGTTAAAACTTGATGTGTCTAATGATCTGGTGTCTTTATTTGTTTATTTGGCATTTCATTTGTGTAGATAAATGTATTCTCACTATCCACTTAGAAACCATTCTTTTTAACACCTCCCCCCTACTTTTCATGCATTGTTACTAACTAAACAAAAATGTATCATTCAATAATGTGACTGTTTACTCAGGCTGCCAGGACAGGGCTGTGTTTATATGCTAGATCAGGTGACTATCTTATGAAACAATGAATTCCTTTGGACAGATCTGAAGCCCTTGATGGCATTGTGGGCTTTTGATGCCCATATAAAATCTTTTAATACCTTTGTCATTTCCTCTAATGCATGGATTTACGAAAGCTTAGGGAGACTTGGTATTTATTGAAGATGGAAATTGGCATGAGCAGTCAGTAACAAAATGAATTAATATATGAGATATTTTATGAAGTCCATTGTAGATATAATTTAAAATATTAAAAAAAAAAACAAACAAACCTGAGCTTCTATCCTGAAACTCCTCTTACTCCATGTGATATACACTTATTTTATTATACTTTGATGACATAAACTGTTTGCACTCATACTACTTATAATCGTTGTTGTTGTTATGTTCCGTTGAGTCAGACCCGACCCATAGCGACCCCTCCTTGGGTTTCCAAGGCAGTATCATTACAGAAGTAGATTGCCTAACCTTCCTTCCAAGGAATGGCTGGTGGGTTTGAACCGCCAGCCTCTGGTTAGCAGTCAAGTGCCTTAGACACTATGCTACCAGAGCTTCAACTATTTATAATACTATTTATGCTATTTATAATATTTACTTTATGATGATTGCTGGTGTTTTGAATTACTTTCACTTGAGTTAGCTTTTCCATTACAAGTACATTTTGAGGCATATATTATCTTAAACCTTTGCATGTTAGGCTTTTTATTTATTTTTTTATTCTTAAGTTGATGTACTTAAAGGAAGCAATCTTATTTGGGAGAATCAAGCTATTTCTATGTTTAATTCACTGCAGTCTTAAGCATGGCTTGTGTGTTCCCAGTGTCAAAGAATCTTTTTGATAACTCAGTGTCTTTTATTTTCTTCCCCACACAAATTATAATTACAGGCAGTCATACTTCTTGAAATATACTTGGTTTTGTTAATATATTTGATAATGTACCATAAATGTTCTTAATACAGAAAATTATCCCTACTATTACAATTTTTGAGCAGCTCTGATGGCATAGTAAGTAAAATATATGGCTGCAAACTAGAAGGTCAGTGATTAAAACCACCAGCTGCTCCATGGGAGGAAGTTGAGGCAATCTACTTCCGTAAAGATTTAAAGCCTTGGGAAACCAATGGGTTTGCTGTAAGTTGGAATCAACTCAATGGCATAGTTTTTTAAATTATGATTTATTGGGCTACGGTGATGCAAAAGTTAAAGGATCAGACTGCTAACCAGAAGGTTGGCAGCTTGAACTCACCAGCCACACCACAGGAGAAAGATGAGACACTCTGCCTCTTTGAAGGTTTATAGCCTTGGAAATCCTATGGGACAGTTATACTTTGTCCTATGTGGTCATTATGAGTTGGTATTGACTCTGGCAGTGGATTTGGTTTTCTGGTTTATTATGGTCTATGTTTACCTCTGATAGTGCTTACTGATTTGACTTAAGCATAAGTAATACAAAGCTATTTTGTTCAGAATTACATTGGTGGCATACAGAAAGCCAGATTAGATCACAGGATGTAGCCCACTTCCAGATTTTTTCCTGGGAGCTGGGATCTGATGGGCAAGTAGTTCTAATGGTTTCACTAGTTCCTTTCCCCACCAGTAAACCAGTTGCCATCAAGTCAAGTGTGACTCGTGGTAAGCCCATTTGTGTTGTGTCAGAGTATAAATGTACATGATAGGGTTTTCAGTAGCTAAATTTTCAGAAATATATGACTTGCCCTTTCTTTCCAGGCACCTCTTGATAGACTCAAACCACCAATGTTTTGGATAGCAGTCAATACAGTGAAACATTTGTACCACCCAGGCACTTCTTTTTCCTCAGTTTAGAACTAAAGACTGGTTTTTCTCCAGTGGGACTAATACCCCTGAGGGTATAGTTGATACTGTTGTTGAGATTCTTGCTTTCTTTTATCTTCCACTATAATGGCCTTTGGACAGAATAAGATAATACTCATCTCAGTCATCTCTATATTGCTCAGCAGTCAAACCTCACTGCTCTTGATTTTGTATTTTCTGGGCCTTAACAGACCCAAACCAAAATCACTGTCATCAAGTCAATTCTGACTCAGAGTTACCTGATAGGACAGAGTAGAACTGTCTTTTAGGGTTTCCAAGGCTATAAATCTTCACAGAAGCAGACTGCTTCATTTTTCTCCTGCAGAGTGTCTGGTGGGTTCAAATCACTGACCTTTTGGTTAGCAGCCAAATGCATTAACCACTGTACCACCAAAGCTTCTTTCTGGGCCATAAGCCCTTATTAAATGTAGTGGAGAAGAAGAGAAGCAAAATCTTGGCCCCTGCTTTTTCTATTTTCACTTTGTTTCTCTCTACTCATCAGTTCCCCTCAAATTAGGAAAGAACCACATCTATGTCTTCCTTTTGAATAGATGTGGTTATATGGATCCTAAACCACAAGTTCATAGCTGTTTTAATAATTTGATTTCATTATCAGCTTTAGTCATGTAATTCATAGCATATGGGGAGCAAGTGGTTTCTGAAGGACAGACAGAACTAACTCACATTTCTTAGAAGGGCTAGTATGTTGGTGAGATGTTAAAGGAAATCTTACTCAAGTAGAATACCAAGAAATCTCCAAAATGTTATCACTAAAAAAAGGATAATTTGGAATTTTATGAAGATCTCATATACCTGTGCACCTACTACCAACACCATCACCATTCACAGACATTTATAGAAGAACAAACCCTATTCCCATCATTTTCCCAAGATTCAAAGAAGCTTAGAGCTCTCACTGAACCTTTGAGGTAAACAATAGCCAGAGTGAATCTTGATATTTAGCCCTTCACTCTTCAGATATTTATCTCAGTCATTCATATTTAAACTGCAGTTTGATGATTCTTCTACTTACTCTATTCACTTCTCCAATAAAACTGAAGGTATGTCCAGCTGTTTTTGTTGTTGGGTGCCTTTGAGTCAATTTCAACTCATAGCAACCCTTTGTAAAACAGAACAAAACAGAGCCTGGTACTCAGCCTTCCTCACAATCATTGCTGTGTTTGGGCCCATTGTTGTAGCCATTGTCAGTCCATCTAACTGAGGGCCTTCCTCTTTTTTTGCTGCATCTTGGCTTCTACCAAGCATGATGTCCTTCTCTAGGGACTGGTTCCTCTTGATAACATGTTCAAAGTACATAAGGTGAAGTCTCACCATCCTTGCTTCTAAAGAGCGTTCTGGCTATACATCTTCCAAGACAGATTTGTTCATTCTTCCGGAAGCTCATGGTATATTCTTTGTCAGCACCATATTTTAAATACATCAATTCTTCTTTGGTTTTCCTTATTCATTGTCCAGCTTTTGTATGCATATTAGGAGATTGAAAATTCCATGACTTGGGTCAGGCACACCTTAGTCCTCCAAGTGACATCTTTGCTTTTTCACACTTCAAAGAGTATTTTGCCATGGAGATATCAAATAATGCCAGATCAACATTTAGAAGATACTTCATTCACCTAGATCTTAGAATCATGATGAATAGTTTCACAGTATAGATTCTTAGAGCTGGTTGATCTTTGTATTCTGCTTTAGGTCCTGATGCTCTAATGTTCCCTTCTATTTTATAGGAACTGACAGTGGTGAAGTCCTTCCTGAATCCATCCCATCAGCTCCTGGGACACTGCCTCATTTCATAGAGGAGCCAGATGATGCTTATATAATCAAGAGCAACCCCATTGCTCTGAGGTGCAAAGCAAGGCCAGCCATGCAAATATTCTTCAAATGCAATGGGGAGTGGGTCCATCAAAATGAGCATGTCTCTGAGGAGAGTCTGGATGAGAGTTCAGGTAAGAGAATTGGCTTATCTACTGCAGCTGTAACAGGAACATCACAAGTGAATGACTTTAACAAACAGAACTCTATTTTCTCAGTTTGTTGTTGTTGTTGTTGGGAACTTTTGAGTTGACTCCGACTCACAGTGACCCTATGTACAACAGAATGAAACACTGCCTGGTCATAGTTTAGGAAGCTATAAATCTGAATTCAGAGTGGTGGCTCTAGGCAAAGGCTTTCTCTCTCTGTCAGCTCTGGAAGAAGGTCCTTGTCTTTTCAGCTTCTGCTTCCTTGCACTGCCGTTGAGTCAGATCTGACACTTAGCAACCCCTCCTTGGATTTCTGAGACAGTATCACTACGGAAGTAGATTGCCCAAGCTTCCTTCCAAAGAGTGGCTGATTCCATGGCAATCTCCATGTATTTTGGCATCTGCCTTACCTCATCTCTCTTCTGGCTTCTTTAATCTCTTTTATAATTCAAAAGAGCTGACTCAAGATATACCCTATATTTACCTTACCTCATTAACATAAAAAGGTAATTTACTCCCAAATGAGATTATAACCAGAGGCACAGGGGCTTGGATTTACAACACATATATTTTGGGGTACTTAATTCAATCCATAACAAGGGTGAAGCAATAAAATGAATCTATGGTGGCTTCTTGGATTCTCACTTTGTTAGTGGCTGAGAAAGACTGCAGAAGCCACCTTATTTTAATATCATATTTACATTATCTCAGATGTATAAGATACAAGCTTATCTTTAAATGACTCCATAGCTCTTGTGGTAGTCTATCATCTTAATGGAATGGAGGTGTTTATTTCCTCTTGTATATAACATGAGTACCTAAGGCACTTGACTGCTAACCAGAAAGCTGGCTGTTCAAACCCACCAGCCACTCCTCAGAAGGAAGATGGGGCAGTCTACTTCCATAGTGATACTGCCTCAGAAACCCAAGGAGGGGTCACTATGAATCGGGTCCGACTTGATGGTACATAACAACTAACAACATAACATTAATACTTCAACCTCTATGGGGATTAATATCCTTACTTAAAAAGAAAAAAAAAAAAAAGGCAGTCACATTTTCATTTTTTTGAATTCTAAGTATCTCAAAAGACAAATGTTAAATCTTTAACCAAACTCATATTTAGGTAGAATAATTTCCATTTCTTTAATCTTTCCTCCTAGACAGTATTCTCTTATACTTTATTCTCCACAGTTGATGGCTTCTGATTCCTCTTTAAATTATTTTTATTATTATTTAGTGACAGAGCCCGAATTAGATTACATATTCTAACATATTTTCTCTAATATGAAAGAATGTAAGGACCATCTATATTTTATTAGCTATAAAGCTGTTTGGCTGATCAGTGGTGGTGATGCTAATAATCAGACCAGCTAATGCTTATGGAGCAATTAGTTAAGTACCAAGCATTATCTAAGTATTGGACATGCATTATTCCACACAGATTTACAACAAACCTCTGGAGTAGATTATTCAATTATTGTCTTCTTATAGATAAAGAAATTCATGGTTGTGCTGGATCTCAAAGCAAAGTAATTTGACTCAAAACCTTCAAAATTTATGACTAGCTATATTTGAATGTTTGTGAATAACAGTCAAACAATATCTGATATATTGCTGGAACACTTCATGAATAGCAGTGAAATGTAGTCTGATATAGTGCTGGAAGATGACCCCTTAGGTTGGAAGCACTGAAAATATGACTGGAGAAGAATTGCTTCCTCAAAGTAGATTCAACCTCAATGATATTGATGGAGTAAACCTTCCTAGACCTTCATTTGCTGATGTGGCACAACTGAAAATGAGAAGAAACAGCTGCAAACATCCATGAATAATCAGACCATGGTATGTACAAAGTATGAATCTAGGAAAATTGGAAGCTGTTGAAAATGAAATGGAATGCATAAAGATCTATATCTTAGGCTAATGAGCTGAAATGAACTTGTATTGACCATTTAGTATCTGACAATCATGTGGTCTACTATGCTGGGAATGACAAATTGAAGACAAATGGCATCACATTCATCACCAAAAAGAACATTTCAATACCTATCCTGAAGTACAATGGTGTCAAACCAAAACCAAACCAAACTCATCGACGTCAAGTCAGATCCAACTCATAGCGACCCCTCGTTGGGTTTCTGGTGGTATTACCACTGAAATAGATTGTCCTGTCTTCCTTCTGAGGAGTGGCTAGTGGGTTTGAACCACCAGCCTTCTGGTTAGCAGTCAAATGCCTTAGGCACTATGCCACCAGAGCTCCCTAATGCTCTCAGTGATAGGATCATATCCATACACGTGTAAGGAAGACCAATTAACACTACTATTATTCAGATTTACACACCAACCACCAAAGCTGAAGATGAGGAAATTGAAGACCTTTGCCAACTCTTGCAATATGAATTGACCAAACACAGAAATCAAGCTGTATTGATAATTACAGATTTTTGGAATGTAAAAGTTGGAAATAAAGAGGAATGATCTGTAGTTGGAAAATATGGCCTTTGTGATAGAAATGCCAGAGACTGCATGAAAGAATTTTGCAAGACCAACAACTTATTACTTGCAAATACCTTTTCAACAATATAAACAGTGACTTTACATGTGCACCTTACTAGGTGGAATACAGAGGAATCAAATCGACTACACATGTGGAAAGAGATGATGGAGAACTTCAATATCATCAGTCAGAATAAGACCAGGAGCTGACTTTGGAACAGACCATCAATTGTTCCTCAGTGAGTTCAAGTTGAAGCTGAAGAGAATTGAAGCAAGTCCACAAGAGGCAAAATGATACCTTAATTATATCCCACCTGAATTTAGAGATCTTCTGAAAAATAGATTTAATGCACTGAACACCAATGACCAAAGACCAAATGAATTGTGAGATGACATTAAGAACATCATACTTGAAGAAATCAAAAGGTTATTAAAAATACAAGAAAGGAAGTAAAGAACAAAATGGATGTCAGAAGAGCCTAAAACTTGCTCGTCAATGGAGAGTAGTTAAAGTGAATGGAAGAAATGATGAAGTAAAAAGCTGAAAAATTTCAAAGGATGGCTTGAGAAGACAAAGTGAAGTATTATAATCAATTAATCAATTGTGCAAAGACCTTGGGTTGGAAAGCAAAAGGGGAAAAAACACTCCCAGCATTACTGAAGTGGAAAGAACTGAAGAAAAAGTTCAAGCCTAGAGTTGCAATATTGTAGTATTCTAAGGGCAAAATACTGAATGATGCAAGAAGCATCAAAAGAAAGTGGAAGAAATACACAAAGTCACAGTACCAAAAAGATTAGTCTACATTCAATCATTTCAGGAGGTAGCATATGAACCAACGGTATTGAAGGAAGAAGACCAAACTGCACTGAAGAAACTGGCAAAATACAAGGCTCCAGAAATTGATGGAATACTCATTTAGATGTTTCAACATATGCATGCCGTGCTGGAGGCATTCACTCATTTATGGCAAGAAACTTGGAAGACATCTACCTGACCAATTGATAGAAGAGACTCATATCTGTGCCCATTCCAAAGAAAAGTGATTCAACAGAATGTGGAAATTATCTAAGAATATCATTAATATCACACAGAAAAAGCAGTTGCTATCATATATTGAAGGAGCTCTGGTAGCATAGTGCCTAAGGCACTTGACTGCTAACCAGAAGGCTGGTGGTTCAAATCCACCAGCCACTCCTCGGAAGGTTGGGCAATCCTACTTCCATAGTGATACTGCCTCGGAAACCCAAAGAGGGGTCGCTATGAGTCGGGGCTGACTCAATGGCAAATAACAACAACAAAAACATCATATATTGACAGGGAGCTGCCAGAAATTCAAGCTAGATGCACAAGAGGGCATGCAACATCAGTCATCATTGCTGATGTCAGATGGATCTTGGCTGAAAACAAGAATATCAGAAAGATGTTCACCTATGTTTTATCGACTACGCAAAGGCATTCAACTCTATTGATCATAACAAATTATGGATACTATTTTAAAGAATATGAATTCCAGAACACTTAATTGTGCTCATAAGGATCCTGTATATAGACAAGAGACAGTTGTTGGAACAGAATAGGCAATCCTGAATGGATTAAAATTAGGAAAGATATGCCTCAGAGTGTATCATTTCACCATACTTTTTCCATCTGTATGCTGAGCAAATAATCCAAGAAGCTTGCCTATATGAGGAATAATGTGGCATTAGTATTGGGGAAATATTCATTAACAACTGTGATATAGAGATGACACAACCTTGCTTGCTGAAAGTGAAGATGACTTGAAACATTTACTGATGAAAATCAAAGACTTCAGTGCAGATTACACCTCAACATAAAGAAAACGAAAATCCTCACAACTGGACCAATAAGCAACATCATGATAAATGAAGAAAAGATTGAAGTTGTCAGGGATTTCATTTTACTTGGATCCACATTCAATGACCTGGGAAGCAGCAGTCAGAAAATCAAAGGACATATTGTACTTGGCAAATATGCTGCAAAACCACTTTTTAAAGTGTTAAAGAGCAAAGATGTCACTTTGAAGACTATGGTGTACCTGACCCAAGCCAGAGTATTTTCGATAGCTTTATATGCATGTGAAAGCTGGACAATAAATAAGAGAGACTAAAGAAGAATATGCAATTTGACTATGTTGTTGGCAAAGAATACTGAAAATACCATAGACTTCCAAAACAATGAACAGATCTGTCTTGAAAGAAGTAAGGCTGGAATGCTCCTTACATTTGGGATTGGCTAGACTTCGTCTTAGGTACTTTGGTCATGTTGTCAGAAAGGACTGGTCCCTGAGGAAGGATATCATGCTTGGTAAAGTGGACGTTCAGAGACAAAGGATAAGACCCTCAATGAAATGGATTTATATAGTGGCATTGACAATGGACTAACGCATAACAATTATTTTGAGGGTGGTGCAAGACTGGGTAGTGTTTAATTCCATTTTACATAGGGTTGCTATGAGCCAGAGCCAACTTGATGGCACCTAACAACAACAGCAATATTAGAATATGTAACAGAAAAAGTTTATGATTTTCAACTTCAAATGTTCAAAGACCACCTGAAAATTTACCTTCGTCTTCATTCAGTGTAGTCTCCATCTAGATTATTGATTTTTCTTAGAAACAAGAAGAATATGGCCTACCTCCTGCCCCTCCTTTGATCAGGTCTCAGAAATATTCAAAGTGGTAAACAAAGATAGAGAGACTATGTTATACTTTAAACCCAACTCTGTGTTGGCACTCAACTGACATTGTTTCTGGTCCTGACTTGTCAACTCACTAGATATTAGACTTCAAGTAAGACAGAATGCTTCAATATAATTTAGAAATTTCAAGTCAGCTTGTTTATACAAAAAACATATTAAAGGCTAGTCATTTAAGAGTATTGAAAGATGAGTTAAGGTCCTCACACTGATTTATTGGACTTTACACCTACTGAGAGGAAGTGAGAGAAAGATCAGTGATCCAAAAACCACAGTATTACCAAATGAGAGCAAACTTAGATACACTCCCTGGAGAGATCAATCACAGGAGAATAGAAGGGATGTGTATGCACAGGAAGAAAGCTCAGGGGGGCAGGGGTGCATGGGAGGGAAGGACACAGGGAAGGGGTAACTATGGGGAAGAAGTGGGAAGAGAGCTGTTGCATTGTGGGAAATTGCAGTCAATGTCATGAGACAAAGTGTATGTGAACTACTGTATGGAAAATTAATTTGCTGTGTAAATTTTACCCAGTTCACAATCAGAAAAAAAAAAAAAAAGAGCAAACTTATTATGTGTCCAGCAAAAAGTTTGAAATATAAAATTAACATAGGAGAAATGTAGCAAATAGCTACAATTAGTTCCATTAGTAGCATGAGTGCATAAATGTCAGAGTGAGGAGATATTTGTATAATTTTATGGATATGTGCATAGTAGGAGTGGAGCATCCATGAAATATGGGAGTTCAATGACTGGAGCTCTGCTTTCAAGGATGAATCTGACAAAAATTGTATGGAATGGCAAGGAGAAAGAAGAATGGGGAAGTTAGGAGACTGGTGGATAATCCAAATGAGAGAGTTCTACAGTGAAGGCCAGAGAGATAAGACAAGATACTTGGTGTTAGAAGCATTTTAATAAACAGAACTTAATGATTAACTGTGTCGATGACATAAGAAGTTGGAATAAAAATTAATTGAGATCTTAAAAGGATGATGCAATTATTAAAAATGCTTAAGTCAACAAGGAGAGTAATTTGAGGTTATATTTTAGATAAGTTGAATTTGAGCTTTGTTAAAACTTTTTGCTATCCCAAACTGTTAAGCCAATTTCTGACATGACTTACACACAGGCATTGGAAGGAAAACCCTTTATGGAACAACATAGAGAAGAAACAGAGTAAGATCAACTTCAGTAGTGAGTGTTGGTCCCTAAAGACCAGGGGGTCACTCCCTGCAGCAGCTAATGCAGAAATAACTGTCTATGTATACTCTACTTGTGTTGCAGAAGAGGAACCTGTGTCCTTCTCCACCAGCAACAGATATAGCAGTGAGGTTGGCCAGGTGCCATATGATGCTCACACATAAGCAGTAAGCTGACTGTGTGCCCAGAACAGGGAAGGAGTGCCTCTGATACGGAAGAAGAAGAAACTAGGAGACAAGGAAGCTCAGTTCCAAGCCTCTATTAGCAGGTGTGTTAGACTAGGTTCTCTAGAGAAACTAAAACCAGTAAAGCTTATATATGTATAGAAAGAGAAATTTATCTTAGGAAAATGGCTCACACACTTATAGAAGCTGGCAAGTCCAAAGTTCCTGGATCAACCCTCAAGCTGGTGACTTTTCCTGGCTCTTGCAACCACAGGGGCTGAGCAGCTCAAGGCTGGCAGGCAGTACACCGGCTGTTGACTCCAACAAATGACAAATCCAAGATCTCCAGGCTGAATGTGGACTGTTCACTGCTGTCCACTTTCAAGTGGTGCCTGTATATCACACAGAACCATCTGTAAACCAGGCACGAGTTTTCTCTTCCTCAGTCAACTGATCATAAGGTACTCCCCATGAGGCCATAGGTGCAGAGTGGAACAGGGAAGATAATGTAACTGGAGTGGAGACCATAGGCATTTGGGCCACTTCCTCATGCAACTTACTTGTGCCTTCAGGTCCTGCTCAAGCCTGATCTCTTGTGTACCACTTCCATTTAATGATGGAGTGCTGCTGTGCACGTCCAACTTTATGACTCTGTGGGTCAGACAACACCCAGTTCATGATGGGCAGCTCAGGCCTCATGGTGACTTGGTGGCCCATGGTTAGGTGTTCAGTCTCTACTAAAGCCCAGTAACAAGCTAAAAGCTGTTTCTCAAAAGGAGAGTAGTTATCTGCAGAGGATGGCAGGGCTTTGCTCCAAAACCCCATGGGTCTGTGTTACGATTCACCAATAGGGACCTGCCAAAGGCTCCAAACAGCATCTCTATCTACTATAGACACTTCAAGCACCATTGGATCAGCCAGATCATATGGCCCAAGTGGTAGGGCAGCCTGCATGGCAGCCTGAACCTGTTGCCGAGCCTTCTGTTGTTCTGGGCCCCACTCAAAACTAGCTGCTTTCTGAGTCACTTGATAAATAGGCTGCAGCAACACACCCAAATGAGGGATATGTTGCCTCCAAAATCCAAAAAGGCCCATCAGACATTGTGCCTCCTTTTTAGTTGTGGGGGAAGCCAGATACAACAACTTACCCTTCATTTTAGTAGGAATATCTCGACATGCCCCACACCATTGGACCTCTAGAAATTTCACTGATGTGGAAGGTGCCTGAATTTTTGGTGGGTTCATTTCCCAACCTCTAGTACGCATATGTCTCATCAATAAGTCTAGAGTCATTGACACTTCTTTTTTACTAGATCCAATCAGCATAATGTCATCAATATAATGGACCAGTGTGATGTCTTGTGGAAAGGAAATGTGATCAAGATCCCTGCAGACTAAACTATGACATAATGCCCGGGAGTTTAATAATGCCCCTGAGGAAGGACTGAGAAAGTATACTGTTGGCCTTGTCAGCTGAAGGCAAACTGCTTCTGATTGGTCTTTTGAAATTGGTATAGAGAAAAAGGCATTGGCCAGATCAATAGCTGCATACCAAGTACCAGGAGATGTACTAATTTGCTCAAGCAATGAAACCACATCTGAAACAGTGGCTGCAATTGGAGTCAGTACCTGATTAAGTTTACAGTAATCTACTGTCATTCTCCAAGATCCATCTGTTTTTTTTGCACAGGCCAAATAGGTGAATTAAATGAGGATGTGGTGGAAATCACCACCTCTGAATCCTTCAAGTCCTTGATGGTGGCAGTAATCTCTGCAACCCCCCCAGGGATGTGGTACTGCTTTTGGCTTACTATTTTTTTAGGTAGAGGCAATTCTAATGGCTTCCACTTGGCTTTTCCTACCATAATAGCCCTTACTCCACATGTCAGAGAGCCAATGTGCGACTTCTGCCAATTGCTGAGTCTATCTATTTCAATTATGCATTCTGGCACTGGGGAAATCACTACAGGATGGGTTCGGGGACCCACTGGACCCACTGTGAGATGCACCTTAGCTAAGACTCCATCAAAAACCTCCATATGCCCCCATTCTGACTGGTGGGCCACAATGACACTTTGGGTCTCCTGGAATTAGTGTCAATTCAGAGCCAGTGTCCAGTAATCCCTGAAAAGTCTGATTATTTCCTTTTCCCCCATGAACAGTCACTCTCGTAAAAGGCCTCAGATCCCTTTGGGGAAGGTTAGGAGAAAGACTGACATTATAGATTTTTGGCAATGTAGTGGGGTCCTTCCTCAAAGGGACCTGGCCTCCCCTTCATTCAAGGGGTTGTGGGTCTGTAAACTGACTGAAGTCTGGGAATTTACTGAGAGGTAGTTACTCTGTATTCTGGTGATTCAATCTAGGTTGCTGTTCATGTGACTTAGGATTCTTCTGTCTATACAGATCAAGTAAATATTTAGTAGGCTTGCCATGTATTTCACTACTAGGAATACCATGAGCAAGTAGTCAATGTGTCAGACTATTCTTATTACTGTTCTGACTCTACTGTACATTATGGTAACCATGCCCACCTTGCCTTTGTCAATTAACTGCTGCCTTTGGTCCCTACTACCATGGGGTCCAATCAGCCCCATCCTAGTTAAATGTCTTAGTTCAATTAGGGCAGTTCCCACTGTCAAATCAAGTTGACATAAAATAGCAATCAGCAGTCTTTAAGGATGCTGGAGCTCCCTTCACAGATTTATTCCTCATAGTACTGGTGAAAGGCGTGTCTTCTGGACTCTCCATTTCTGGCTCTAGGGGTCTAATCAGATAAATCCATTCTAACAGGCCATTTTCCCTAAGCATCTGGATACATTCTTCTACATTATGCCAAGGCAGGTCTGGTACTTCAACTTGACTTAAGGTAGGCCACCACATAATCTATGTCTCAGTAAGCCAACCAATAAACTATTAGATCCTTTCCTAACTTCTCGAGCTGAAACATTGAATGAAGAATCCATACTTACTGGGCCTAAATCTATAAACTCAGACTGATCCAGTCTTACATTCCTTGCACCTTTATCCCACACCCTCAGTAGTCATTCTCATACATATTCTCCAGGTTTCTGTCTGTACATGTTAAAAAATCAAGTAGGTGTTTTTGGGTATAGTGTACCACCTTCAGTCACACTTTGTATTTCACCTTTTGGGGCTTGCTTGGGCTTAACTTTAGTTATTGGTCTAGCAGCAAAAATGGGTGGTTGAGGCAGTTCTTGAGAGCATTCAGGAATGTCTTTCATGGCTTCTGCCTCAGGCAATGACCAAGAAGGACCGATTTGTCTAGTTCCCTCAAACTGAGGGGGAGGGGATAATGGTTTTACAGTAATCCCTTCAGATGGGAGGGATTCAACAGAATTTACAGGCTCCATATACTGATCTTCCTGATTATCTGTCCATATGTCCCCATTCCAGGTTTCAGGATTCCATTTTTTTTTTCCAATCAATGCCCTCACTTTAATGTCAGACACCGTTCTGGATTGGCAATTTAATTGGCATTATAATTCAGCCACCCTTACAATAAGACTCTCAGTTTGGTTTTCAGCAATATCAGTTCTTTTACTAGAAGATATAAGACTTTCTTTCAGAGCACACCTGGAAGCACTGAGGTCTTTTATGCAGCGCTTAAGCCAAGACTCAGCAGCTCTGAGCTCATCTTGCTCTTTCACCACTTTGTCTAGTATAAGTAGGACCAACCAACCAACTTCCTTATACCCCTCTTGCTGAAAAAATTGCAGAAAAGTATCAAATATCCAATCACCCAGAGTGTCACTTCTCACAAGTACTTGATCTATTGGTGGTGCTATTTCACATATTAATGTTGCCACCTCATGCCACAGATTAGCAGGGCCCTCTATACTAATAGACACAAGGTCACTAGTGTCATTACTGGAGAACCAATTTAGGAAGCCCATCCTTATGATTTTGTCTCTCTAGAACCACTCTAGGTACCAAATGTGTTAGACTGGGTTCTCTAGAGAAACAAAAACCAGTAAAGCTTATATATATGTATATATAGAGAGAAGTTTATCTTAGGAAATGGCTCACATACTTATAGAAGCTGGCAAGTCCAAAGTTCCTGGATCAAATGTCAAGCTTGAGGCTTTTCCTGGCTCTTGCAACTGCAGGGGCTGAGGAGTTCAAGGCTGGAGTCAACCGGCTGTTGACTCCAACGAATGACGAATCCAAGATCTCCAGGCTGAATGGTGGACTGTTCACTCATGGACAGTTGTAGGCAGCACAACAGAATCCCGATCCACAGAAGAATGTTTCTCTTCCCAGGATGTCTTTGGATATACTGGAAGCAGGCCACATCCCTAGAGAAACTCCCTTTCAATAGATTGGCCACTCAGAACATAGTCATCTGATCCCATCATGGGAACAACCACACCATGACAGCTCAAACCACACAGAATTGTGGTCCAGCCAAGTTGACACACAGCTTCAACATCACATCAGGAAATGTTCAAGAACTGAGACTAATAAGGCAGTCCAAATGAGCGTCAGAGGCTGCACAATAAACCATTTTTCCAACACGAACTTATGGGATATAACAAAGATTTATATTCCTAAAATTTGATAGAGTTCAGAGATAAAAAACTAAACTCACTGCCATGGAGGTGATTCCAACTCATAATGACCCCTCCTTGGGTTTCTGAGGTGGTATGTCTAGGGAAGTAGATTGCCCAGTCTTCCTTTCAAGGAGTGGCTGGTGTGTTTGAACCATCAGCCTTCTGGTTAGCAATCAAATGTTTTAGGCACTGCACCACCAGTTCAGAGATAGGATATTAAATTTTTCAATTATCAGTAAAAAATGAAGCCATATAGATGGATGAGTTGTCAAGAGAGAATAGACAGGGAAAAGGAAAGGAATCTAAAGACGTATATCTTTGGGAGCTGGGAAAAAGAGAAACATTGGTAACATTACACCATTCTGAGCTAATTTGGGGGATACAATATTAATCTATAAATGCAAAAGATAGGGAAACACTTAAACCTTATCACAATCCCCTAGATTCCAGATTGGATCTAATATTGGGAGGGGGGCACTGTGAAGCCTTGTTTTAGGGATATTGTTCTTCAATATCTAAACGCATTCTTAAGATAATTGGTCAGAATGTGAGAACTGGAAGGGATCTTGGTGAAAATGTAACATCCCAGCCAGTCATGGAAAGGAAGACTGGGCAATCCACTTCCATAGAGATAGTGCCTCAGAAACCCAAAGAAGGGTCGCTATGAATCAGAATAAACTCCAAGGCAGTGAGTTTTATTTTATTTTATTTTTTTACTTTAAAAATTAAGAAATATTAATATTCAAGAATCTTGGAATTTTAAACAAGCACAGTTGTTTCTTAGTTCTTAGTTCTTTGTTGTTGAAACAAGCATAGTTGTTTCTAGAACCTAAATTTATTTATATAGCAATCTGTCTATACAGAGATATATAGGTATAAAGTAAGGAGCACTGGTGATACAAATGGTTAATTGCTTGTCTGCTAACCACAAGTTTGGCAGTTCAAACTCGCATAGTGGTTTTGTGGAAGAAAGACATGTCGATGTACCTCTATAAAAATTACAGCCAAGGAAAATTTTGGGGGCAGTTGTACTTTGTCACATGGGGTCACTATGATTTGAAATTAACTCAACAACACTCAACAACAACAACAACAGATATGAGGTATATTTTCTTGACAGATAAGTTGCTTGTACTAAAAGATTCCTGTGCTTTCCTTCCTATCAAACTATTGACAAGTTAAGTTCCTGGAAAAAAAGGAAAAATGTATTTCAGCATATGACATATCGTTTTCCATCATGAATTTATTTAGTATTTAATTTCTAAAGTGTATAAACCTACATGTATTCTACAGGACCCTTACTTTGTCTATTCCTGGCCTTTTTTTAAATTATATCTGTAGGGGTCAACCCTTTCCTATATTATTTCTAATACTGCTAGGTAAAAGTTTATAACAGAAGAGGTAGAGACACTCACAGCATGGCAGGGAGTTGCAAAATCAAGGTAAAAGAAGAGGGCAAATTAAGTCTTGGTGTCAGGAAAGTTTCTGATTTTGTACTCCCAACTATGGCACCTAGTACAGAAAGTAGATAGAACTGCTACTGTTTTTGTTATTTGTTGTCTAGTCAGATCCGAATCATGACAACTCCTCCTTGGGTTTCAAGGCAATATCACTATGGAAGAAGATTGCCTAACCTTCCTTCCAAGAAGTGGCTTGTGGGTTGAACAGCCAGCCTTCTGGTTAGCAGTCAAGTGCCTTAGGCACTACGCTACCAGAGTTCCTAGAATTTGTACTAGGAGACATTGAATGAGATATAATAGCAGTCTTGCTTAGGGTGGCATGAGAAATTTGAAGAAAAACTGAAATTTGGAAAAGAATGACAAAGGAAACAACATGTGCGATGCAAGCAAAAGCCCACAAAACAACAGAAGAATATGAAAGTCTTATGCACCTTATACTCAATTAGTCTAATTGCAAAGAACTCAAATACCATGGCTCAGTGGAGCTGTATGTCCTATCTTCAGATGCCTTTGCCCTAGATTTTGCCCAGTAATGAACTCAAAATAGCAAAAACCCATTGGGTAAACTGCTCCAAATGAAAGACAGGAAGAACATTGAAAAATATTTAGCCAATTTTTATACCGCTGCTAGAAAATCCTTTATCTAGTCTCATTGGAAGGCCTCTTGATAAATATTGCAGGCCAATTTAACTTTGTAACCTCTTGTAATTTTACAACATTCTGTTTTGTTACTGCTTTCCCTTTTAATTCTGCTAGTATTGCTAGGCAACTCCATGTCTTCCCGATAGCAGCCTTGATTGCATTCTCTTCCTCTATGTAAAAATCTTCCCCTTTCCATGTCCTTATAATTAAAAAAAAAAAAAAAAAAAAAAAAAAGGCCAATAAAAGTCACATTCAAAGTAACTGGGCAGAACAAAAATTCATAAATGACAAAATCTGAAGAGATTACATAGTATTTTTTAAAAACATTCTATTGGGAAACAATTTAAATTTGAAGTTACCTTTTTGAAAAGAATTTAATAAGCACAACCTTTTCTTTCAAGTTATTTTGATTGAATCAATAGGAATGAAATGTCTCTCCCTAAACAGCCTTTTTTCGTGTTGTTTAGTTAATGAAAATCGCTGTCTACCACACATTGCAATTATGTTTCCTAAGTTTGTATTAATAGTGGGATAGTGGAAACTAGAGCACGATGAGGGGAGATATTACACCCACAACCAATGCATAAGTGCAATTAATGTTGGCTTTAGTTATTGAAGAATAGATGCATTACCTCCCTTGGGTTCTTCAATGCAGAACTAGAGAGCAGGACTCAACGATCTTTGCAGAGTTAATGGCTTTTGATTGGGTCTGTAAAATAATTCTTCCAAGTCCAGTAGGAATGAATGACACTGAGAGGCCAAGGACAGTGAGACAACCTTTGACCAGAGAGAAAAAACTGTCCACTTTTTTCTAAGTCCTATGGGAATTGACACCTTACCGATCTTTGGACAACAAATTTTTCATGTTTGAAATCCCAGATAATTTTGGTATTCTTTTCACTTACAGATTTTCTTTTTTTCAGAGAGGTAATAGGAACTCATAGGACCTGGAAGTGCCTGAAGTAAACCCAGAATCTTTTGTATTTCCAAACAGGAAGCAATAAGTCTTTTCAGTCGCTAAAGGCTACAAACTGCCTTTGGACTTTCTAGTAATTTGGCCCCATCATCTAACAGTTCAAATAAGAAGAAAAAGGATTGTGTGTTTTCATGCAATTTAGCTTGGAAAACCCAGAGCCACAGTTGTTTCCTGCAAAAAATACTATTTATTTGACATGAATTGCTGTGTGTGCACAGACAGGGCTATACCTCTTAGTAACGTACACTTTCAGTTCCCAGCAAAAGCCAGGGGATCTTCTTTCATTTGTTCTGCCTCATTTCATTTGGAAATGTGGGAACTCTTCTTCTTTGTGTTTTTCTTATGTTAACATCTAAATACTTAGAATAAAGGGGTACTCCCAACCCAGACTCATGCCCTTGATAAAAGGGTGAAGTACTCAGTAACACAGAAATTCAGAACTTTGATATACCATGCACACCCATACACATGCATACAACAGTGGCACCAATAACAATAATACCAAGCAAAATACATCTTGGCAATAAAGATGATATTGCCTGTGGGAAGTTGAGTTATCAATAAGTAAAACCACTTCTTTACTGTTCAATAAAACCAGTTCCCTTAACAATGCTCCATGGTTCTTATCTTATTCTACCTCTGAGATATTGAAGTCTAATGAGTGAAATAATGCGTATTCCAATGTGTTATGGGAAAAGTCTCAGCTCCGGTAAACTAATATTTTTCTTCTTAAAGAATATCATTTCAGGGATTTCATTGTTTGTGATTTCCTTTTTAAACAACTGAAGACACTCTCTGGGGATAAAAGGTTAATGGAATATGTTGAGGAAAAAGAGATGAGTAGAAATAAAAATGTATTAAATTTTAAAGCTTATATCTAAGAACTTTTCTGTGCTGGTGATGGGGATTTGGATATAGCATCTACCAGAAAGTCATTAGTTTTGAAGTTATCTTCAATGATTCACAAATTGGCAATGTATATTTGGGAAGCATATGTTTTAGAGCACATAACACAGAAGTAATCAGTCTATATCAAGTGTTCCATTGACAGTTTGTAGTGTGTTTAAAACTCACTTTTATAGAACAATTCCCCAACCCACTTTGAAGTTCATCTTGTACAACACTTGCTTCTCAGAGAGGATTGACATAGTCTCAAAAGGTTTACAGGAAAGTTTTATGAATTCCTATGTATCATGTGGCAGAGTATGAAGATCTCTTGCCTCCAATTTAATCTTTCCTACAAAAATTTGGAGACATTCACTACCATTTCATCCTTAGCAGACAAGGCAAAAGCTAATCACTTTATGGAATTTAATAAAAGTTCCTGATGTTGACCAGAGATTATGTCTCACACCCCAAATTCTTGAGCAAATGTCTTTGAACTTTTCAGCCTTTTCTGTTTATACATAATACAAAAATATATTTATTTATTTGAAATGGAAATCATAGGTATCTAATAAACCTGAAGACAGACTAGTTGTTAAGAGCATGGGTATTGGTGCAATGTTTGAAATGTGCCCCTCTATTTACCATCTCTTGGGGTAGATGTGTTACTCTGCTGCTTTTCACCTCAGTTTTTCTATATGCAAAATGGCAATAATAATTATCTCTGTCACATAGAGTTATTGTGAGGAGTCGGTAACCTAATATAAATGACATACTCAGCCAGGGCCTAGAATATAACAAATAGTCAAGGTAGCCTTTAAAATTATATGTTATTCTCAGAGCCAATGATAACTCTGTGGGAGATACAAGTTGTGTGATACATGCCCTGATTGCAGACTATGATCCACTAGCAGGAGGTGATTTCAGTGACTGCAGGAAAGGAAAGACATTGATTGGGTCAGTAGGGTTGGAAATCATGCCATGTTTCCCACAAGGCTGTGAGTATAAGATGAGAGAGTCACTCACAGAAAGCTGTCCTCTAAATAACCCTACTTTGTTCACTTCTGCTTCTTAAGTTCCCCCTCTCCTGTTATCAGACAACACTATCAAGTTAATTTGCTTTCCTCTGGCAGACACCTCTTTGCTGATTAATTCTAATCTCTGGTGTAGAAGAAACTGGAGAGCTTTAGTGTATTCTTAGTTTCTGTACTTAAGACTGAACTTGTGGTGCTTCTGAGGAATACATGCAGTAGTTATTATCCAGGGGAAACAAAAAAGGATTCATTAGGCATAGTCCACATATAAAGAATGACTTTTTTTTTTTAAATCAAAATACATTTTAATCTTGATGCTAGGATGAAGTGGCAAAAAGCATTTAGGCCAAATTAATCATCTGTCGGTAAAATGAAAAATGGCTCTACCTTTTAATTATCTATGTTTAATTTATTTTTTTATTTTTTTTTATTTTGAAGATACTTTTCTCAGAAGACATCTAAGTTCTCCCAAAAAAAAGATGTAGAGTTTCATGACAGTTCTGTATTATATCTCAGAATTCTAGGACTCCAAATTTATGGCAAGATCATGTGTCCTTACAAGGGTCCCAGAGTTGTGCCCTTCAGATCAAGCTAAATATTGAGTGAGAACAGAGTCTTCAAGTCTCAGGTAGGGCAGCACAGTCTCAGATTTGAAACCCATCTGTGTGACCTTGTAGCAGTATGTGTTTTGGTCATAGCAGTTGTCACACTGCATTGTTGAGCCTGGTCAACATATATCCACCTCTATAGTATAAGCTAGTGCCTAAGGCACTTGACTGCTAACCAGAAGGCTGGCGGTTCGAACCCACCAGCCACTCTTCGGAAGGAAGATGGGTCAATCTACTTCCATAGTAATACCACCTCGGAAACCCAAGGAGGGTTTGCTATGAGTTGGGTCCGACTCGACGGCACATAACAACAGCATAGTATAAGCTCCTTAAGGACAGAGATCTTGATCTTCTCCTTTGTCACAGTATCTGGGGACTTAGCACGGTGGCAGGGAAATGTGAAGCACTAAGATTTTCTTAGAATAAACATGTGTCACAAACATTATGACACTGTTCATCTGCTTCTTGTGGTATGGTACTTGTGGCAAAGTACTAATGAAAATATACATAATAATGGCATGGTGTTGTTAAGATGAAATGTGATAATGTGCATGATATCATTAATAAAAGTAAACCTGTTGCCATTGGGTTGATTCTAACTCATGGCAACCCCAAATGTTACCAAGTACAACTGAGCACCACAGGGCTTTCTTGGCTGTAATCTTTATAGAACCAGATTGTCAGGTCTTCCTTCTGTGGCACTGCTGGATAGGATTGAACCACCAACCTTTTGGGTAATGGTCAAGTACAAACCGCTTATGGCACCTGTTGTTGTTGTTATTTGCCATCCAGTCAGACCCAACTCATAGTGACCCCTCCTTGGGTTTCCAAGGCAGTATCACTACGGAAGTAGATTGACCAATCTTCCTTCTGAGGAGTGGCTGGTGGGTTTGAACCACCAGCCTTCTGGTTAGCAGTCAAGTGCCTTAAGCACTATGCACCTGTTGTTATTGTTATTATGTGCCGTCCAGTTGGACCCGACTCATAGCGACCCCTCCTTGGGTTTCTGAGGCAGTATCACTATGGATGTAGATTGCCCAACCTTCCTTCTGAGGAGTGGGTAGGGGGTTTGAACCCTCAGCCTTCTGGTTAGCAGTCAAGTGCCTTAGGCACTATGCTACCAGAGCTCCCCACTATGTACCTAGGGACCTTAATAAATTAAGAGCCGTAGAAATGTTATGATAATTAATCAATAACAATACTAATGTTATTATTCAAAATATGGGAAGCTTCCCTTATGATTCAAATATATTTTCTAGACCTTAGTTCAGAATGGTCATTCCCAGGTGGCACAAACTGTTAACAGTTCATCTACTGACCAGAAGATTCGAAGTTTGATCTTACCTAGAGGTGTCATGGAAGAAAGACCTGGATTTACTTAACGAAAAATGACTGCTCTTGAAAACCCCATAGAGATCAGTTCTGCTCAACACATGGGGTCATTTTGACTAGAAATTGACTTGATAGCAACTTTTTTTTTTTTTAAATGATAATCCTGAGAGAGAAAGTGAGACATGGAAAACATTCCTTTATATATGTGGTAGAGTCAGTCATTTCTATTGAATGGGCTGTTTTCTATCTGCTCAGGTGATAGTGGAGTAAGGAGGAGCTATGCATGAGGCAAATATAGGCTGAGGTACCGAAGGAGATGATGCTCCATTAGAGAAGGCTCTTAAATATAAGATACTTGCTTTTCATGGGGAGTTTATTTTATTTTATATTCTCCCTCTCCCAGAGAACTGAGAAAGTTGCTATGCTATTCCAGAGCTTGGGTTGATAAAGTTCTTTGCATTTTTGTCTCTGGAAAACTGTATAATCATTCTCTTAGAGTAGTCCTCCAAAAAGCAGGAACCAATAGAATGTGGAAAATGAGAAGAATGGGTAAAATACTTGGCTGAAAAGAATATTGGGCTAGAAGAGAGTCTTCAGGTCTAGGATGAGAAAAAAATTCACCCAAACCTAATTTGCTAGTCTTTTACTGCATCCATGTGGTTTGGATTCAGAAAATCATCTCAGAGGAGGAAGAAGCATTCTAGTTATTCAGTTTAGTAAGTTGAAACTCCTACCACAGAGAACTTCCAAATGTCTGAAGAACATAAAGCTATGAGGAGAAGTGTACATTGGAGCCCTGTTTCAAACTCCTCCCCAAGTGCCCATTATCAGGTGTGTTTCAGAACTGGTTGGCAACAATACCCCCAGCAAGAGGCTACTGATGGATTTTGTGGAAGTGTGATAATGAGCTGTAGATAAAAGACTTGGGGACAGCTGTTAGTAGGAGTTGGACTGCAATCAGTATGGTATTGAATATTAAGTACTATTTCAGAATCATTTATTTTCTACAGAAGAAGTTATGATCTTAGGCTAAGATTTTAGCCCTTTTATTAAAAGTTGCCAAGAAATAAATTATCTTAATTATTTTTCCCTCTCCATTTCTTCCCACTTTTTTTTTAACAATTATTTTCCTTGAACTATGAAGGATATACCTTTAATTAGTTTGAAAGTTGTCTAACTTTTAGTCTCCCAACATGATTAGACCTGCTAAGAGTAACTAGTGTTTTCTATCTGATAAATAAGGGGATTACAGCAATAACTGCTGTCAGCATTTTTCTCATTTAAACAAATAAAGCTGACAAATGATGAAGTTCTGTGCTGCTCTGTTATGTTTAGTACATGCAGAGCAATTATTCATCTGCTGCCAACATTAGTCTATCTACAACTAAACCATCCAACGGCACAGAAAGCTTATTAGCATATCAGTACCATAGTCATATTTTTATATTCTGTAAGTCTCTACTCCATAACAAAGGCTGATGGCTATAATTTGCACAATAATTTAATGGATTGGACTTTTCTATGCTTATTACAGTTACACAAGTTATCAAGTACAATTCTACTCTTATTTATGAGATGTCACCTTTTATTTTCCAGGAATTTGGCTCTTCTGTACAATTTTCTATGAACAAGTTAGTTTTTATCCTTAGAAATGTAGAAGTAGACATTGTTTCTGCATCACAGTTGGGTGAAATTCAGTTGAGGAGGGGGATGCTCTTAGATAGAGCTGCTTTCGATAGATGTTTGTCATGGGTGGGTATGTATGTGATTTGGATGGATGGATGGATGGATGGATAGATGCATGGATGGATGGATTGATAGGTATGCAAATAGATATATACATACATAGATGAAAAGGAAGGAAGAAGGTGTACATGTACACATCACGAGAGAGTACTATATAGAAGATTGGAAAGAGAGAAAAAAAAAATATATATATATGAGCTCTGGTGGTGTAGTGCCTAAGGCATTTGACTGCTAACCAGAAGGCTGATGGCTCAAACCCACCAGCCACTCCTCAGAAGGAAGATTGAACAATCTATTTCCATAGTGATACTGTCTCAGAAACCCAAGGAGGGGTGGCTATGAGTTGAATCTGACTTGATGGCAGTGAGTTTGGTTTGGTTTTGTATGTGCATAGACACACACACACACACACACACATATGTGTATATATACACATATGTATTGCTTGATGTCCAGAATATGTTCTGTGCAATAGGATGTCATGTGATTTGTATGTTGTGCAGCACCATATTAAATCCTTATGGGAGCCTGCTTTTGGTTACCCTTGTCTCTGGTACTGCCACTGCTGTTGCTGCTGGAGCTGCTGGCAGAGGCTGGAGGAATGGTTGCAGCTGAGAGGGCAACAGCAGGAATGGAGCTAGAGAATCTGAATGAGGAGGTAGCAGGGCATGGTCAGCCCCATCTACTTTCTGCCTGCCTGAGCAACAGAAGAAGCCCAGACAAGACACCCACCACCTGTCTGCCTACTGGACAAAGCCCAGAGAGTCCATGCCTACAGCCATGTACTCTGCCTCACCTGTCTGTATATCATAGAGATGCAATGTACCAAGTGCCGTATCTAGTGCTGCATGAATCGGGGACTGAGATCTTTAAAACCATTCAAAGTCTCAAACTCACTGCCATCAAGTCAATTACAACTCACAGGGACAACCCCCGCCATTGGGTTTCCAAGGCTGTAAATCATTACGGAAGCTGATTGCCCCATCTTTCTTACATAGAGTAGCTGGTGGGTTCAAATAACCAGTCTTTTGATTAGCAGCCAAATGCCTTAACCATTACACCACCGGAACTCCTTTGTTGTTGTTAGATGCCGTACTGTCAGCTCCAACCCGTAGTGACCCTATGTGCATCAGAACAAAACACTGCTCGGTTTTGTTGTAAGACTCATAATCCTTGTTATACCTCAGCCAATCTTTGCAGTCACTGTATCAGTCCATCTTGTTGAGGCCCTTCCCCTTTATTGCTGATATGATATCCTTTTTCCCAAGCATAATATTCTTCTCCAGGGAATGGTCCTTCAGACAACATGATCAAAATAGGTCAGGCAAAGTCTGGCCATTCTCGCTTCCAAGGAGCATTAAAGCTGTGCTTTTTCCAGGACAGATTTGTTAACTCTTCTGGCAGTCCATGGTACCTTCAGTATTCTTCTCCAACACTGCACTCAAAAAGCATGAACTCTTCTTCAATCTTCCTTATTCACTCTCCAGCTTTCACATGGATATGAGGCTATAGAAAATACCATGGCTTGGGTTAGGTGCACCATAGCCTTCAAAGAGGCATCTTTGTTCTTCAGCACTTTAAAGAGGTCTTTTGCAGTGACCTTGCCCAGTGCAATGCGCTGTCTGATTTCTTGACTGCTACTTTCATTGGTGTTCTTTGTGGAACTAAGTAATATGAAGTCTATGACAACTTCAATTTTTTCTCCATTTATCGTGATGCTGCTTATGGTTCCAGTTGTGAAGATTTTCGTTTTCCTTCTGACAACCTTCACCTAGTAGTCGAGTGCTTAGCTGTTCATGCTTCCCAAGGACTCCAGAGCTCCTTAGAGAAAAATAATAAACAAAAGGAGAACTGCTTTCTCCCCACCTTAAAAAATATATATCAGAAATCTATGGGATCACAAATGTATATGTGGTCAGATATTACCAAAACAGATGTTAAGCAATGCATAGCTCTGTGTGTGTATGTGTGTGTGTACATCTACATATGCATACATGTATATATACATACATAAAAAAAAATGTACGGTAGTCCAGTAGGATCTGACTCATAGCCACCTCTACTTGGGTTTCTGAGGCAGTATCACTATGAAAGTAGATTGCCCAACCGTCTTTCTGAAGAGTGGCTGGTGGGTTTGAACCTCCAACCTTCTGGTTAACAGTCAAATGCCTTAAGTACTATGCCACCAGAGCTCCCATATATGTGTGTTGTTATTGTTGTTACATGCCGTCGAGTCGGACCCAACTCATAGTGACCCCTCCTTGGGTTTCCAAGGCAGTGTCACTACGGAAGTAGATTAGTAGATTGCCCAATCTTCCTTTTGAGGATTGGCTGATGTGTATACACACACATTCCATAGAACTATTTCTCCTAGATGAGGTAGTTTGAAATGAATGAAGACTTCACATTGGAAAAGAAGACATGATCCAGAAAGAGAATATTTTTCAAGGATGGGGATATCTCTTTGGTCTTTTAAAGAAGCTTGCTGCTCTGATGCTACCTGTAGTACCCGTAGAGAATGTATTCTGCTGTGGTGAGGGCTGGTGGAATGCAGTTAGATTATATATGCTTTATTTTTCCAATCCCATGAAGAATCCTTGCAAAATGCTTAAACTGAGCCACACATTGAGCCATCCAAATTTTGAAATAATGCCTTCAATATTTTCCTCTCAATTGAGGTTAGTTTGAATGAGGAGGTTGGAAAAAATCCTGACAGAATGCTATAAAATTAGTTGTGACCTTGACAGTGGGGTACTGTGGTCTACTGTGTTTTTCAAAAACATAATTTACAGTTACAGTCTTTTGACCATGGCACTTAGATGGAGTTCTAGTGTATTGAAGCTGTTCCAACTCTCACCTGGATGCATTCATTTGCTGTTATCTCCATTTCACTACTTAAAGTAGATCATTCACCATTTGCTTCAAGTCAGAGAGGAAGAATAAAAATCAGGCCCTCTTCTCCAAACCCTTACTTTTTTTTTTTTTTTTTTTCCTGTCCAAGCTGATTTTTTTAAATCTCCAAAATGGTTACTGCAGAGTAGCCAACAACTATCAACTTTTCTCCTGCCTTTTTTTTTTTTTTTTGAAAGAGGGAGTGGGGAGGATAATATTATATCAGATGCAATGGTAGTTTCGTGGTAGAATTATCACATTCTATGTGGGAAACCTGGGTTTGTTTCCTGGCCAGTTCACCTCAAGCCACCACTTTTCTATGAGTAGAATCTTGCATATTGCTGTGAGGCTAAACAGGTTTCAGCACAGCTTTCAGGCTAAGGTAGACTAAGAAGAAAAACCTGTCAGTCTATTTGTGAAAAAACAGCCAATGAAATCCCTATGGATCACAGTGGTCCAATCCCATTGTAAAAGTGGTTGCCATGACTTAGGGGCTGCCTAGACACCAGTTACAACACTTATTTTATTCACCTTTTCTCTATTTCTTCTCTTCTCTTTGCCTGACAAATCCATCCCCACTCTTTTTTTTTTTTTCTTTTAACTTTTTACTGTGATTTGGATGAGGATGTACAGAGCAAATTCATTTTGCAAACTTCTCTTTCTTCTTTTCCTCATTTTCCTACTCAAACTTCTTTTATTTAAGTGCAAAATAAAAATAAACAAATAAATGAGAAGGCAGCAATAATAACAAGGGTAAAAACACCTCTAAGAATTCTTTCCTCCTTTGCAATGTCGCAGCCTTTCAGGACTGTCAGCTTCCTTAGAGGGAAAAATTCTTTTATGTCTTCCATAATAAGAAGAATTGTGAATTGTCAACTGTCATCAAGATGATTTTCAGTGTCTGGGTACCTCCCACAAACTTAGGACATGTCACTCAGATTGTACCCAGTGATTTATGTGGTCATGACTAAGTCTCATCACATGCTATAAATAAGATATTGATTGGGTTGAAGAGAATATTTCCTCCGAATGACTAACCAACCCTACACTTCCATTCTTGTTCTTTAAATCCTTATACCACCCAAAGTATAATCATGTTCCACTTTCTCTACCAAAAGCCCTTTGCTCACCTAAGTTACACTGATGATTCTACCTTATGATTCCTTTTGAATTTAAAGAAAATAGCAAAGTTGTGCACTTAAGTTTTCTTTAAATGCACATGTGTTAGTCTCATTTCTGTACTTAAATATAAGCATCTAAACATTGGCCTAGAATTGAATTGTGGAGAGGCATCTGAGCATCATGCTGGCTTTGGTGTGAGACAGACCAAGGTTCAAACCCTGGGTCCTTACTTTCTATCTGTGTGACCATGGACAAAGATTCAGCTTAAATCCTAGTTTTCTTACCTGCAGAGTGGGAATGCAGTAGTATCTGCTGCACTTGTGTGTTAAGGAAATAGAATGAGTGAATACGTTAAGGGCTTATTATGATGCTAGACATCTAGTGAGTTTCAATAAGCATCTCCTTTTTTTCTCCCAACATTTCCAGTACTAGAGCAAGGCACAGCCTCCCTAATGTATATGGGATGGAGAGGGCAAGCTGACTGTAAAAGCTGCCACACTGTTTGCTGATAATTTAACTGATGAGGAGTGTGTCCCATCCCATCTTTGGCACTCCATACAAGGTGACTGTTCTTCCTAAAGAAAGAAAGGCTGAGTCCTTGGTGAAAGGTATGAAGGATCCATACCTCCCAATGAGAAGCACTATGCAAACTTTCAAATTATTCAAAAGAGAATGTAGAGAAATAAAATAATAATAAATAACTCATTGAAAGGTCAAAGTCTTTATGACTCTATCCTACTTCACAGACGTGGACTTAGGTCCTCCCACTGGGAGGGGAGGAGAGGGAACACTGCAAAAATAAAATAAAATAATTTACCCAAATCACAATATTTTATTTTATTTTTTTTAGGTGGAAGTTTACACAGTGAATTAGATTTCCATTTAACAAATGGTATACAAATTGTTTGGTGACATTGGTTACAATTTTCACAATGTGTCAGCATTTTCATTATTTCCTTTCTGTTTGTTCTGTTTCCTTTGATCTAGTTTCCCTGCCTCTCCTTACCTTCTTATCTTTGCTTTTGTTTGATCTTATATAGTTCATTATTTAAAGGACACATTACTCATGGATGAGATTGTTTGTTTTATAATCAGATCTATTGTTTGGCTGAACCGTGACGTCTGGCAGTGAGTTAAGTTTTGGTTTAAAATGGTATCTTAGGGCAATTGTCTTGGGGGTTCCTCCAGTATCTATCAGTCCAATAAGTTTAGTCTTTTATATGAATTTGAGTTTTGTTCTACGTTTTTCTCTCATTCTAACTGGGACCTTCTACTTTGTCTCTGGTCAGAAGTGGAGCTAGGAACATCTAGTTATTCCGGTCTCAAGTTAGAGAGCCATGGTTTGTGTGGGCTATTAGTCCTATGGAGTAGTTTCTTCCTTAAATCTTTGGGTTCCTTCCTTCTCTTTTAATCTTT